>NC_064641.1:483336095-483661651 GCF_023864345.2 Schistocerca serialis cubense | reverse complement strand
GGGAGGCCGCTCTTACACCCACAGCATTTCATTAACCTCTGCCGCCATCCCTTTGACAGGGAGGTCATCCACACCCCCAAAGCATTTCTTTCACCTCTGCCCCCATCCCTTTTACAGGGAGGTCACTCTTCCGCAAACAGCATTTCTTTTACCTCTGTCCCCAATCCCTTTCACAGGGAGGTTGCTCTTACGCCCAAAGCATTTCTTTCACATCTGACCCCATCCCTTTGACAGGGAGGTCACACTTACCCTCCCAGCATTCCTTTCCCCTCTGCCCCCATCCGTTTGACAGGAAGGTCGTCCATATATCCACAGCGTTTCTTTCACCTCTGCCTCCATCCCTTTGACAGGGAGGTCGCCTTACCCACACAGCATTTCTTTTACCTCTGCGCCCATCCCATTCACAGGGAGGTCGTCCTTACCCCCACAGCGATTCTTTTAGCTCTGCCCCCATCGCTTTGACAGGGAGGTCGCTCTTATCCCACAGTGTTTCTTTCACCTCTGCCCCTATCCCTTTGACAGGGAGGACGTCCTTACCCCCACAGCGTTCTTTCACCTCTGACCCCATCCCTTTGACAGGGAGGTCGTCCTTACTCCCACAGCGTTTCTTTCATCTCTGCCCCCATCCCTTTCACAGGGAGGCCGCTCTTACCCCCACAGCGTTTTCTTCACCTCTGCTCCCATCCCTTTGACAGGGAAGTCATCCTTACCCCCACAGCGTTTCTTTCACCACTGCCTCAATCCCTTTGCCAGGGAGGTTGCTCTTAGCCCTACAGCGTTTCTTTCATATCTGCCCCTATCCCTTTGACAGGGGGGTCATCCTAACCCCCACAGTGTTTCTCTCACCTCAGCTCCCATCCCTTTCACAGGGAGGTTGCTCTTACACCCACAGTGTTTCTTTCACCTCTGGCCCCATCCCTTTAAGAGGGAGGTCGTCCTTACCCACACAGCATTTCTTTCACCTCTGCGCCCATCCCTTTGACAGGTAGTCCTTACCCCCACAGCGTTTCTTTTACCTCTGCCCCCTCTCATGGACGGGGAGGTCACTCTTATCCCACAGCGTTTCTTTCACCTCTGCGCCCATCCCTTTGACAGGGAGGTAGTCCTTACCCCCACAGCGTTTCTTTCACCTCTGCCCCCATCTCCTTCACAGGGAGGTCACACTTACCCCCACTGAATTCCTTTCCCCTCTGCCCCATCACTTTGACAGGAAGGCCGTCCTTACACCCACAGTGTTTCTTTTACCTCTGCCCCTATCCCTTTGACAGGGAGGTCGTCCTAACCGCCACAGTGATTCTCTCACCTCAGCCCACATCCCTTTCTCAGGGAGTTTGCTCTTACACCCACAGCATTTCTTTCACATCTGACCTCATCCCTTCGACAGGAAAGTCACACTTACCCCCACTGCATTCCTTTCCCCTCTGCCCCATCACTTTGACAGGAAGGCCGTCCTTACACCAACAGCGTTTCTTTCACCTCTGCGCCCATCCCTTTCACAGGGAGGTAGTCCTTACCCCCACAGCGTTTCTTTCACCTCTGCCCCCATCCCTTTGACAGGGAGGTCACACTTACCCCCACTGCATTCCTTTCCCCTCTGCCCCATCACTTTGACCGGAAGGCCGTCCTTACACCCACAGCGTTTCTTTCCCCTCTGACCCCATCCCTTTGACATGGAGGTCGTCCTTACTCCCACAGCGTTTCTTTTACCTCTGCCCCAATCCCTTTGACAGGGAGGTCGCTGTTACCCCCACAGCGTTTCTCACATCTCTGCCCCCATCTTTTTCACAGGGAGGCCGCTCTTACCCCCACAGCGTTTTTTTCACCTCTGCCCCCATCCCTTTGACAGGGAGGTCGTCCTCACCCCCACATCGTTTCTTTCACCTCTGCGCCCATCCCTTTCACAGGGAGGTTCCTCTTACAGCAACAGCGTTTCTTTCACCTCTGACCCCATCCCTTTGACAGGGAGGTCATACTTACCCCCACTGCATTCCTTTCCCCACTGCCCCATCACTTTGACAGGAAGGCCGTCCTTACACCCACAGTGTTTCTTTCACCTCTGACCCCATCCCTTTGACAGGGAGGTCATACTTACCCCCACTGCATTCCTTTCCCCGCTGCGCCATCAATTTGACAGGAAGGCCGTCCTTACACCCACAGCGTTTCTTTTACCTCTGACCCCATGCCTTTGACAGGGAGGTCGTCCTTACTCCCACAGCGTTTCTTTTACCTCTGCCCCAATCCCTTTGACAGGGAGGTCGCTGTTACCCCCACAGAATTTCTTTCATCTCTGCCCCCATCCCTTTCACAGGGAGGCCGCTCTTACCCCCACAGCGTTTTTTTCACCTCTGCCCCCATCCCTTTGACAGGGAGGTCGTCCTCACCCCCACATCGTTTCTTTCACCTCTGCGCCCATCCCTTTCACAGGGAGGTTCCTCTTACAGCAACAGCGTTTCTTTCACCTCTGACCCCATCCCTTTGACAGGGAGGTCATACTTACCCCCACTGCATTCCTTTCCCCGCTGCCCCATCACTTTGACAGGAAGGCCGTCCTTACACCCACAGCATTTCTTTCACCTCTGCCCCCATCCCTTTGACAGGAAGGTCGTCCTTACCCACACAGCATTTCTTTCACCTCTGCGCTCATCCCTTTCACAGGGAAGTAGTCCTTACCCCCACAGCGTTTCTTTTACCTCTGCCCCCTCTCTTGGACAGGGAGGTCACTCTTATCCCACAGCGTTTCTTTCACCTCTGCGCCCATGCCTTTGACAGGGAGGTAGTCCTTACCGCCACAGCGTTTCTTTCACCTCTGCCCCAATCCCTTTGACAGGGAGGTCACACTTACCCCCACTGCATTCCTTTCCCCTCTGCCCCATCACTTTGACACGAAGGCCATCCTTACACCCATAGTCTTACTTTCACCTCTGCCCCCATCCCTTTGACAGGGAGGTCGTCCTAACCCCCACTGTGTCTCTCTCACCTCAGCCCCCATCCCTTTCACAGGGAGGTTGCTCTTACACCCACAGCGTTTCTTTCACCTCTGACCCCATCCCTTTGACAGGGAGGTCACACTTACCCCCACTGCATTCCTTTCCCCTCTGCCCCATCACTTTGACAGGAAGGCCGTCCTTACACCCACAGCGTTTCTTTTACCTCTGCCCCAATCCCTTTGACAGGGAGGTCGCTGTTACCCCCACAGCATTTCTTTCATCTCTGCCCCCATCCCTTTCACAGGGAGGCCGCTCTTACCCCCACAGCGTTTTTTTCACCTCTGCCCCCATCCCTTTGACAGGGAGGTCGTCCTCACCCCCACATCTTTTCTTTCACCTCTGCGCCCATCCCTTTCACAGGGAGGTTGCTCTTACACCCACAGCGTTTCTTTCACCTCTGACCCCATCCCTTTGACAGGGAGGTCATACTTACCCCCACTGCATTCCTTTCCCCGCTGCGCCATCAATTTGACAGGAAGGCCGTCCTTACACCCACAGTGTTTCTTTCACCTCTGCCCCCATCTCTTTGACAGGGAGGTCGTCTTAACCCCACAGTGTTTCTCTCACCTCAGCCCCCATCCCTTTCACAGGGAGGTTGCTCTTACACCCACAGTGTTTCTTTCACCTCTGCCCCCATCCCTTTGACAGGAAGGTCGTCCTTACCCACACAGCATTTCTTTCACCTCTGCGCTCATCCCTTTGACAGGGAGGTTGTCCTTACCCCCACAGGGTTTCTTTTACCTCTGCCCCCTCTCTTGGACAGGGAGATCACTCTTATCCCACAGCATTTCTTTCACCTCTGCGCCCATCCCATTGACAGGGAGGTAGTCCTTACCCCCACAGCGTTTCTTTCACTTCTGCCCCCATCCCTTTGACAGGGAGGTCGTCCTAACCCCCACAGTGTCTCTCTCACCTCAGCCCCCATCCCTTTCACAGGGAGGTTGCTCTTACACCCACAGCGTTTCTTTCACCTCTAACCCCATCCCTTTGACAGGGAGGTCACACTTACCCCCACTGCATTCCTTTCCCCTCTGCCCCATCACTTTGACAGGAAGGCCGTCCTTACACCCACAGCGTTTCTTTTACCTCTGACCCCATTCCTTTGACAGGGAGGTCGTCCTTACTCCCACAGCGTTTCTTTACCTCTGCCCCAATCCCTTTGACAGGGAGGTCGCTGTTACCCCCACAGCGCTTCTTTCATCTCTGTCCCCATCCCTTTCACAGGGAGGCCGCTCTTACCCCCACAGCGTTTTTTTCACATCTGCCCCCATCCCTTTGACAGGGATGTCGTCCTCACCCCCACAGCGCTTCTTTCACCTCTGCGCCCATCCCTTTCACAGGGAGGTTGCTCTTACACCCACAGCGTTTCTTTCACCTCTGCCCCCATCCCTTTGACAGGGAGGTCATTTTTACCGCCGCAGTGTTTCTTTGACCTTTGCCGCAATCCCTTCACAGGGAGGTCGCTCTTACCCCCACAGTGTTCCTTTCACCTCTGCCCCCAACCATTTGACACGGAGGTCGCTCTTACCCCCACAGCATTTCTTACATCTCTGCCACCATGCTTCTGACAGGTAGGTCGCTCTTTCCCCCATAGCGTTTCTTTCTCCTCTGCCCCCATCCCGTTGAAGGGAAGTTCATCCTCACCTCCACAGTGTTTCTTTCACCTCTGCCCCATCCCTCTGTCAGGGATATCGCTCTTACCCCCACAGCTTTTCTTTCACCTGTGCCCCCATCCCTTTGACAGGGAGGCTGTACTTGCCCCCACAGTGTTTCTTCCACCTCTGCCCCAATCCTTTTGACAGGGAAGACGTCCTCACCCCCAAGGCGTTTTTTTCGCCTCTGCCCCCATCCCTTTGACAGGGAGGTCGTCCTTACCCCCACAGCGTTTCTTTCACCTCTGCCCCCATCCCTTTGACAGGGAGGTCGTCCTTACCCCCACAGCGATTCTTTTGCCTCTGCCCCATCCCTCTGACAGGGAGGTAGCTCTTACCCGAAAGCGTTTCTTTCACCTCTGCCCTCGTCCCTTTGACAGGGAGGTCGCTCTTACACCCACAGCGTTTCTTTCACCTCTGCTTTCATCCCTTTGACAGGAGGGTGTCCTTACCCCCACAGCGTTTCTTTCACCTCTACTCCCATCGCTTTGGCAGAGAGGTCGCTCTTACCCCCACAGCGTTTCTTTCAGCTGTGCCCCCATTGCTATTATAGGGAGGTCGTTATTATCCTCATAGAGTTTCTTTGTGGACAGTAAGTAATATGCGTATCTGCGTACCGTGTTTTGTTGAAATCGATCTTAGGATTTAGGAGGAGATGTGAAATATACGAGACATTGTACATACAGTAATATGTACATCCATTTTTGTGATATATATGGATTTATCAGATGAAAGATCAACTGAAACAGATGTGTTTGTTTACCTGTGCACATGCACAGGTTGGAAAGCGCTTGTAGGTAGATGGCAACTATTGAACAGAATGCTTCACGCGTTTTGTAGTTTGAAGGCACTAAATCCGTTGTTAATGTGCAACTTCTGCTCCGTATTAAGTTCCGTTTTAATCTTCCGAGTGATAACAACATCCGTGGATGGTATTCTTTTACATACAGTCTTAAGAACTCTGTTCGGAAACCTAGTCGCGAGTTGGCAACTCTAATGAGTTCTGGTGCAGATTTTTAAGGAGACGCTTACAACCATTTAACTATAGTTTGCATTTGTTACAAGCTCTATAGCCTACAGACGACGTTTTACGTGCCAACTTTGCAAACGTTTTACCTTCAGTGATAGATCTACTTTTCAGCTAGGGGGAAATGCGAACACATATAGTGTGTGCATCTGCGGGTCAGAAAACCCTCTCTAGATGGTACAGTTACAACGAGACTCCCCTAAACTGAATGTTTTGTGCCATGTCCCAGCGGAAGATTCGTGTGTCTTCCTTTTTGGTGAGACAACCATAACTGGTTTTTTTTTCTTGATGCGCTAGAACTATGGCACTTTCCTCAACATGAAGAAGACGAACCAGAGAACTTTATCTGGCAGCAAGATGATGCACCCCCCACTGGCATAACTCAGTACAGATTGGTTAAATTACGTTGTACTCGATCACTAAATTAGCCGCAAGGGACTGAATGACCGAGCTTGTTTCGCATGGCCTCTACCTTCTTCCAATCTGGCATTATGCGATTTTTACCTTCATATAAAATCATCTGTGTGTGCCCCCGTACCAGCTGATCTACCCGACTTAAGAAATAGGACTGAAGCGATTATTCTGACAATTACTCCACACACATTGATCAAGATTTGGGAAGAACTCGCTTATTAACTCGATGAGTGCCATGTAATGAATGATGCTCACACTGAACATTTGTAAGAAAAACTGTTTGAGTTGCTCTTTCATTTGAAGTATTAATTGTGATTGTAAGTTGAATGTAATGAATGTAACAACGCCTTAAAAGCCCAGTATTCGTATTGAAACGCTTGGTGTATTCCTAGGTCTCCCACTTACTACTTAACATTTCATACTTTCGCAGGATAGTGGGCATCTATATCCAAGTATCAGCCACTCGATTTATCAGCATTTTCGCGACTCTCTTTCATAACTCAAACAAACCTGTGACCATTCCTGAAACCCATCTTTCTATACGATCAATATCCCCTGTTAGTACTATTTGGTATGTATTCCACACACTTAATCACTATTCTAGGATGGGTCACTCGAGTGTTTGGTAAGCCATCTTGTTTGGAGACAGATTGCATTTCCCAAGTATTCTGCCAATGGACCGATGTCTGCCATCAGCCTTGTCTATGACTGAGCCTATGTGATCATTTCATTTTATATCCCCACAACTTTTAGCCCCCATGTACTTGTGTGAGTGATTCATTAATAATGTGTAGATCACAATATTGAATTTCTGAACATGTTAAGTAACTTGTACCATTTTGAAATCTTACCACAATCTATATACGTATTTTGTATCTCATTTAGCACTTCGATATAGATAACTACATGATCTGAGGTTGCTATTGATATTGATTGCCAATACCTTAACATAGTTCACAAACATAACGACCCTTCCTGAAATTTGTTCTATATCTGTTGATGACTCTTCATCCAAGATATCACGTTGTTACCACGCTACAAAGAAATCCTCAATCCGGTCACAAATTTTGTATGATACCTCATATGATCGGATTAACGTTAATAAGCGTCGGTGTGGTACTGAAACAAATGCTTCTCGGTAGTAAAGAAGTACTGAATCCACCTAGTAGCCTTGATCCATGGCTTGAGGATGTCATGCTAGAAAAGCGTGAGTTGGGTTCCGAATGACCGATCATTCTGTTCAAGATGCTTCGTTATGTTTTACTTCAGAATATGCTCTACAACAGATGGATGTCAATGATATTGGATGATGGTATCGCTTTTGCTGCCTTTTTTTTTTTTTTTTTTTTTTTTTTTTTTTTTTTTTTTTTTTTTTTTTTTTTTAGATACGCGTGATCTGTGCTTTCTTCCCATTACGTGCACATGCATTTGTTAGAGTTATGAACGGAATTCGATAGGGGTGTCATCGAGCCTTGGAGCTTTGTTCAGTTTTTGTGATTTTAGCTATTTGTAAGGTTTCTGCTGTCACGATTTCAAGAAAACAACTTCTTATGTCTTTGGAATTATATGCAGAGTAAGTGTAAATCAAATCTAGCCGAATACGTCCATCAAAGCAATGCCTAAGCTTTCAAGAAAAAATTGACCCCGATCTTAGTAAAGGCACTTTCCTACAAATAGCTTTGCAGTGTAAATTATAATATTCTTTTTATTCACGAATGTTTAGTTTCGCTAATGTAAAGTCATTTATTTAATTGAATGAGAAAGTATTTCCAAAAAATTATTGGTGTATGAAATAAATATTTTAACGTCGTTCTTTGACAGAATCCGAAGAGAAGCGCAGCCTACTTCAGCACATGAAACAGGAAAACAAGCCATTCGTTCCGAGGATCCCTGACGATGGTACGTATCGAACATTTAGACAAAAACGCTACGTTTTCCGTTATTTTCAGTTGTGATTAGTGGCAGATCTGGGTCGGTCGAGGCCCCAGGCATAAAAAAAAAGTTATGCCCCCCACAAAAAGGCAAGAAAATAAGAGTACATATTAATCATTCTCTAATTGAATAAAAATATTATGTAGTTTAATGTTTTATCACGAATAAAAATTGAATGTGATATGTAGATAATTTATTTTCTTTTCGTTGTATACTGACTATATGGTAGGATGCACTTTGGCTTCCCTCTTGGGCGATCTTCATCTTCATAAGTGATAATTTCCATAGTGGACATGTCATTCCGTCGTATGTAAGGCCAGCTTTCTATTAATTAGTATAATTAGTGATAGCATAAAAATAATCACAAAGTTTTGAAGTAATAGTTGATTATAAATACATAATGCTTCAGAATCCGTCAAAACCTGTTTTTAACGAAACTTGAATTCTTAACATACAGGTATAGTTTACGTGGTATACCATATCTTGTAAGAAAAGGATTGTTTCTAAGAGCATTTTATCCCCGTGCAGATTTAGCAAAAAGTCAGGATAAGTTTCTAAAAGCAGTCAAATCCATAAGTATGTTTTCAAAATCTGACTTTACTCTTAAGGTGATAAAAGTCATGGGGCAGCGATATCTACATATACAGATGGTGATAGTATCGCATACACAGGATCTATATTGAAGCGCCAAAGAAATTGGTACAGGCATGCATATTCAAATGCAGAGAAATGTAAACAGGCAGAATATGGTGCTGCGGTCGGCAACGCCTGTATAAGACAAGTGCCTGGCGTAGTTGTTAGATCGATTACTGCTGCTACAGCGGCAAGTTATCAAGAATTATGTGAGTTTTAGTGGTGTTATAGTCGGCGCACGAGGGATGGAACACAGCATCTCCGAGGTAGCGATGAAGTGGGAATTTTCCCAAACGACCATTTCATGAGTGTACGGTGAATATCAGCAATCCGGTAAAACAAATCTCCGACATCGCTGCGGCTGGAAAAAGATCCTGCAAGAACGGGACCAACGACGACTGAAGATAATCGTTCAACGCGACAAAAGTGCAACCCTTCCGCAAATTGGTGCAGATTTCAGTGCTCGGCCATCAACAGGTGTCGGCGTTCGAACCATTCAACGAAACTTCATCGATATGGGCTTTCGGAGCCGAAAGCCCACTCGTGTACCCTCGATGGCTGCACGACACAATGCTTTACTTCTTGCCTGGGTCTGTCAACACCGACATTGGACTATTGATGACCGGAAACAAGTTGCCTGGTCGGACGAGTTTCGTTTCAAATTGTATCGAGCGTATGGTCGTGTACGGGTATGGAGACAACCTCATGAATCCATGGACCCTGCATGTCAGCAGGGGACTGTTCAAGCTGGTGGAGGCTCTGTAATGTTGTGGGTCGTGTGCAGTTGGAGTGATATTGGACCCCTGATATGTCTAGATACGAACGTAAGCATCCAGTCTGATCACCTGCGTCCATTCGTGTCCCTTGTGCATTCCGTCGGACTTGGGCAATTCCAGCAGAACAATGCGACACCCCACACGTCCAGAATTGCTACAGAGTGGCTCCAGGAACAATCTTCTGAGCTTAAACACTTCCGCTGGCCGGCAGACTCCCCAAACATGAACATTATTGAGCATATCTGGGATGCCTTGCAATGTGCTGTTCAGAAGAGATTCCACCCCCTCTTACTCTCGGGGCTTTATGGACAGTCCTGCAGGATTCATGGTGTCAGCTCCCTCCAGCACCACTTCAGACGTTAGTCGAGTCAATGTCATGTCGTGTTGCGGCACTTCTGCGTGCTTGCGGGAGCCCTACACAATATTAGGCAGCTGTACCAGTTTCTTTGACTCTTCATTGTAGAAGGGCAGTGCATTGGCGGAGCAGTTATTTGTACTAACGTGATTCATGTGAAAAGGTTTCCGACGTGATTATGGGCGCCTGACAGGAGTTAACAGACTCTGAACGCCGTAGTTGGAGCTGGTTGCATGGGACATTCCATTTCGGAAATCGTTAGGGAATTCAAAATTCCGAAATCTACAGTGTCAAGAGTGCACCGAGAATGGCAAATTTCTGGCATTATTTCTCACCACGCTCAACGCAGTGACCGAGGGCCTTCACTTAACGACCGAACGCGGCGGCGTTTGCGTAGAGTTGTCAGTGCAAACACACAAGCAACACTGGGTGAAATAACCGCAGAAATCGATGTGGGATGTTTGGACATACAATGAACGTATCCAGTAGGATTGTGCGGCGAAATTTCGCGTTAATCCGCTAAGGCAGCAGACAACCGACACGATCACCTTTGCTAACAGCATGACATCGCCTGTAGCGCTTCTCCTGGGCTCGTGACCATATCGCTTGGACCCCAGACGACTGAAAAACAATGGTCTGGTTAGATGAGTCCCGATTTCAGTTGGTAAGAGCTGATGGTGTGGTTAAAGCGTGGCGCAGATCCCCCGAAGCCATGAACCCAAGTTGTCAACAAGGCGCAGTGAAAGTTGGCGGTGTAACTGTAATGGTGTGGGCTGTGCTTACGTGGAATGTACTCGATCCTCCGGTCCAAGCGAACCGATCATTGGCTGGAAACGTTTATGTTCGCCTACTTGGAGACCATTTGCAGCCATTCATGGACTCCATGTTCCCTAACAACGATAGAATTTTTATGGATGTCAATTCGCCATGTTACCAGGCCACAATTGTTCGCGATTGGTTTGAATTACCTTCTGGACAGTTCGATCGAATGATCTGACAACGCAGATCACCTGACATAAATCACATCGAATATTTATGGGACGTAATCGAGAGATCAGTTCGTGCAAAAAATCCTGCACCGGAAACTCTTCCGTAATTCTGAACGGCTATAGAGGCAGCATGGCTCATTACTTCCGCAGGGGACTTCAACGACTTGTTGAATCCATGCCACGTCGAGTTACTGCGCTACACCGGGCAACAGGAGGCCCAACACGATATTAGGAACTATCGCATGACTTTTGTCACATCGATGTATCTAAGCTTGTGTTCCTGCAATTGGGAGAGTTGTCAAACAATATATTATGAAAAGAATAGAATGTTTATGAAATTCTGAATCTGCTGTGAAATCTTTGGAATTCGTGGTGATGTGGTAGTAGTCCAGTCGCAAACCAACGAGCAGCCCCCAGCAGCAGCTGTAGTGTATTTACAGCGCTTAGTTGGCAGTATTCTTGCGTGTTGACTAATTAAACTGTAACTGTCTAATTTATCCGCATTGAGCAGCTATTACTATTTTTTCTAACTGTTTGGGTGTTTTGTCAGCGACATTATAGTGTAATTTCATACTCACCACAGTCGCCTGAACGAATTTGGAATTTGAATTTAGCGTCCGTTCCAAATAGTCTATGGTGTAACAGTCGTTGAAGAGAGAGTAATAGCCAGAAGCAGCGTAACAATAGTACATAGATTGTATCCAGCGACTGCTTGGATTGGTTGTATATTTCTAATTGTATAGTTGGACACCGATAAAGCTGGGTAGGAACTTCACCTATTGTGTACGGATGCAGCGTGAGTTGCCCATTGTCAGGAAATTTTTGGGAGATGGTAGGCTACAATCGGCTGACTTCAGACTGTCGGCCTGGGTTGCGATGGGGCTGAGATACCGAAATCTTTACTACCTCTGGTGTATCTTCTCACATACCTGAGGTGGCCAGTTCACTCACGTGTGGGCGTTTGGGTGAATGGCAAAGAGTAATACGATCACGAGTATCAGGACAAAAGGCGAAAGTGGGTCCTGGTGACATGGCTTTTCACTTACGTTTAGTAGCAGATTCAAGCTCTTGCACAGTATATCTGAGCCAGCACAGGACGCCTTGTGTCGGAAGTGGGACCGATTTTTTGGTTGGTATAGAAAAATGCAACAAGTGAGTTTGTTGTTCACATGATGCTCCATCGTTAGGCAGCCGAGGGCTGTCTTGGCCAGAGGATCTCATTCGAGATGTCGAGGAATCCCTCCTGACAATTATTGAGTGCAGTCGCTGCAACTGGCTGCAAATCGTGGCTCATACTGACATGAATGATGCCTGGGTTTAGAAAACATCCTTGGCTCCTACAGATGGGTGACTGAATTGGTGACGACAGCTAAGGTTCCAACCAGGAGGGCAGCTGACATAGCGTTTTGCAGAATCGTTCCCAGAACTGACCGTGATCCTTTGGCTGACCAGTGAACAGCTTAAACCGGACTCTTAGACGATTGTGGAAAGATCTTGGATGCGGTTTTATCAATCCCCGCTGTCTGGCGATGAATTGTAGGATCCCTTTTTATAGGTCAGTCGTACAGTACACGCAAGGAGTGGCCGCTACGGTATCAAGGTATGTATGGTGTGCACATGTGGTTTTTTTTATAGATAGAGGAACCTCTCCACAGGTCCATTAAAAATTACGCACTTATTTCTGAGATAATAGATTCTCATTCATTAATTGCAGAGAATAGTATTCATCTTTGCGGATCGAAGAAAGAAAAAGTTAATAGACCTGTAATATTAGTAAACTGTGGAACAGTCGACGGAAAGGCTCAAATTAACCTCGTTTATAAAAGGTAAAAGTGCCCACGTAGTGCCAGGAACAGAAAGCTGGCTGAAACAAGAATTTTAAATTCTGATTGCATTGTGTGTTGCGAAAAAATACGATGGACGTTGACGGTGGAGATGTGTTTATAGCCGTGAATAACACGATAATACTAGTTAGGTTAGACAGATGTAGAAAGCGAATTAATTTGCTTTAAGACAAGTGTTACAGGTGAATCGGGAGCTTTTATATCTGCATCTGCCTCAGGAACAGTTGTGGCAGAACATTTCAGAAGATAACTTGCAGAAGGCCTCAGTGTAAACGTCCTGATAATGTCGTAATATTAGGGGGGAGATTTCAATTTACAAGCTGTAGATTTGGAGACTCAATAGATCAGGTCAGATGGCAGGAAAAGCGACTCGTGCGATATTGTTCTAGATACCGAACCTGAAAATTTCCTTGAGCAGTTTGAAAACTGATCTGCTGGTTACAAACAGCCGCCAAACTTTTCAGTCAGTTAATGCAGGGCAGAGAATCAGTGATCTTATAGCTTTTATAGCATCACTGACTGTGGATGTTATGGTGCCTCTGAATTCCAGATTCCGAGACCCGCGTAGTCTGCCCTAGCAGGCGACTCTACCCGCGCAGTCTTACTCTAACCCAAAGAGACTGTGTCCAATAGGCAACTGCCGACAGCAGTATCCTTTCCCCCACCACCACGTGCGAAAACTGACGCTTCCGTCGGATTTTCTGCTAGCTGGAAACGACGCCATTCTTGTGAGTGTGCGCGTGTGGGGAGTAGTAGCAACAGTAGCTACACATGGGTGTCGGTTATACATTCAGTGAATGTGTAGTGTTTTGTAATGAGGACCCGGGCACTGTACGGAGACTTGACTGCTGCACCCTGATGGCTTCCCAACGGCAGTGCATGGACATGCCTCGATGAGACAGCCTTGCATCGTATTTTGCAAATAACTTGCAGGTGCCTCGTTTATCAAACAGGACCAGTGGCGTACCCACTGGCATGACTTGAATGTATAACTACCTGTTTTAATGCAAACGCCTTGTCATTGTAGGCCTCCTTTCAGATACTGAGACTGTAAATTCCATGCCAACAAGGACAAGGACATGAATAATAGTAAACAGAGGCCCTGGCGCCGACCAGTCAATAGACCAGAACTTCCACCCATCTCCCTGCATTTGACGCCCATGACATACGCCTGTAGTTTGTTCCACTGAGGTGATATTCATCGGATCTGGAATTACGAGCAACACAATGAAGTTCACCCTTACCAAAGCTCATTTCGAAACCACAGTCGCAGCAGAAGCTCGTGACATTATCACTAATCTCCCCTCTGTCCGGCAGCTACGATAAACTGAAAAAGTGTCTAATCACAGGCTTAGCGCCGTCAGAAATGCAGTGCCCTGGACCTTGTTTTCATTGGATGGTGTTCCGACATGAGACCCACCCCAGCTCCTGTAGCACCTTCGCGCCATAACCAAACCCCATGTCTTGCTGGACGAACCCCTCTTCCGCAGCTGCAATTCTCGCTTGCTGGTTGCCACACATACATTATGTGA
Organism: Schistocerca serialis cubense; assembly: GCF_023864345.2. Classification (NCBI taxonomy): domain Eukaryota; kingdom Metazoa; phylum Arthropoda; class Insecta; order Orthoptera; family Acrididae; genus Schistocerca; species Schistocerca serialis. The sequence continues at coordinate 483,647,510 of NC_064641.1, read as the reverse complement.
TCAAAAGTATGTGGACACCTGACTTCCATCGGTTCCATATTGAACATATGGCGTTGGCCCACTCCTAGCCCTGATGACACTCTCGCAAGCATACGTTCAATCAGGTGCTGGAAGGTTTCTTGGGAATGGCAGCCCATTCTTCACGGAGTGCTGCACTGAGGAGAGATATCGATGTCGGTCAGTGAGGCCTGGCATTCGAGTCAGGACTCTGTGCAGGCCAGTCGATTACAGGGATGTTATTGTCGTGTAACCACTCCGCCACAGGCAGTGCATTATGAACAGGTGCTCGATCTTGTTGAAAGATGCAATTGCCATCCCCGAATTGCTCTTCAACAGTGGACAGCAAGAAGGTGCTTAAAACATCAATGCAGGCCTGTGCTGTGATAGTGTCACGCAAAACAACAAGGGGTGCAAGCCTCCTCCATGAAAAACACAACCACGTCATAACACCACCGCCTCCAAATTTTACTGTTGGCAGTACACACGCTGGCAGATGACGTTCACCAGGCATTCGCCATACCCACATCCCGACATCGGATCGCTACATTGTGTACCGTGATTCGTCACTCCGCACAACGTTTCCCCACTGCTCAACCGTCCAATGTTTACGCTCCTTACAACAAGCGAGGCGTCGTTTGGCACTTACTAGCGTGATATGTGGCTTATGAGCACCCGCTCGACCATGAAATCCAAGTTTTCTCACCTTCCGCCTAACTGTCGTTGTACTTGGAGTGGATCCTGACGCAGCTTGGAATTCCTGTGTGATGGTTTGGATAGATGTCTGCTTATTACACATTACGACCCTTTTCAACTGTCGGCGGTCTCTGTCAGTCAACAGACGAGGTCGGCCTGTACGATTTTGTGCTGTATGTGTCCCTTTACGTTTCCACGTCACTATCACATCGGAAACAGTGGACCTGGGGATGTTTAGTAGTGCGGAAATCTCGCGTACAAACGTGTGACGCAAGTGACTCCCAATCACCTGACCATGTTCGACGTCCATGACTTCTGCGGAGCACCCCGCTGTGCTCTCTCACGATGTCACTGACTACTGAGGTCGCTGATATGAAGTACCTGGCAATAGGTGGCAGCACAATGGACGTAATATGAAAAACGTATGTTTTGGGGGGGTCTCCAGATACTTTTGATCACATAGTGTACCACGCTCGCTGTGCAGCATCAGACAGACATTGATGTCGCCGCTATGATAACAGATTGGGTGTTCGAATTCCTCGACCTCTCACTGGCAGCAGCTACTGCCCGTTCTCTTAACCCTCCTCCCCTCGCCACGGCCGGCCGTGGTGGCCAAGCGGTTAAAGGCGCTACAGTCTGGAACCGCGCGGCCGCTACGGTTGCAGGTTCGAATCCTGCCTCGGGCATGGATGTGTGTGATGTCCTTAGGTTAGTTAGGTTTAAGTAGTTCTAAGTTCTAGGGGACTGATGACCTTAGAAGTTAAGTCCCATAGTGCTCAGAGCCATTTGAACCATTTGAACCCTCGCCACGACCTGCCCCCACCACTGCGGCAACATGTCTCCCTGCTGCTCTGAAGCACAGCCGAAGAGTATACCACCACCTGTGCCTCGGGACACGCAGTCCGAGCACTTGGGCAGTGAGATGGCCAACTTAACTGGTGCACAGGTACACTCACAGCCTCCCGCCTCCGCCCCTTTCCCCCCTGCCCCCACCCTTCACAGTCCAAAGTCACTACCTACATAACCTATGTGACTGCCAACATACACAGCTGTACAGGTACGACAACCCTACCCCTTCCTCCACCCATCGGGCGAGCCTTGTGACACTGACCTTATGAGCTGTTATCATGAGTGCTTTGGCAGTTACACAGCACGCTGCTGTCCACCATGTTTGTGGCACCCAAACACAGTCAGCGACCGGCAGTAGGTGCATCCAGTAGCTCCACAATTTCAGAGTGCCTGTTTGTGTCGGACCACCATTACTCCACCCTGCCCATATCATACTTAACATCGGTTTGGACTTGTCCATCTTCCTAGGCAGGCTCCTACCCTTGTTGGGCTGCAACCCTCCCTCAGTTTTTCTGTTCACCACCGCAAACGGTGCTATCACACCCGTCATGTTGACCACGGCTTCAGTGAGGAGTTTCTCTGGACTTTCATTGTGGCCCGCTCCTGGCTGCAGATTTTGTTTTCCACTTCAGTCTCCTCCCCAACCTCATGCAGCAGTGCCTGATCAACAGCATTTGTGTTGTTCTGCACCCTGCACCACCCAGCCAATTTCCCACTGTACCATTAAACAGCTGTCCTACACCAGTCCTTTCGCCAATGTCCTCTCCACATTTCCGCTCCTCACCCATGCCCTGGGGCCCCTCACAAAAAGCACCATAACGCTGTGGACTATATCATGACCCCACAGGGCCAACCGGTACATCGCCATGTCCGCCCCCTCCCGCCAGCCAAAAACAAGTTCACATGTGTGGAGATTTAAGCCTCCATTGCCGCCAGAATGCTGCGACCTTCAAACAGCCCTTGGTCCTCTGCACTCCATTGAACTCCCGAGAAGGATGGCACCTGGCGTCCTTGTGGTGATTACCGGCGCCTAAATAAATGAACAATTCCTGACCGTTATCCTGTCCCCCTTTTGCACAGTTATAGTAAAGAAATTTCGGGCTCTACCATATTCAGTAAGGTAGACCGTGCAAAAGCTTTTACTCAGATCCAAGTCACACGAGGGGACATCGAGAAGATGGCCACTATTACAACCTTTGGTCTCTTTGAAAGACCCTTTATGCCTATCGGCCTCTGTAACACTGCACAAACGTGGCAGCGTTTTCTGGACGATATCCTCCACGGCACACTGGGATGTTTTGCCTATCTGGACGGCATCCTTACTGCTGTATACAAGGTCCATGTAAGCAACTGATACGGATCACACCTCATTGCTATCATAACGCTCTCCTAGTACTGTGCTAATACTGTCCGGCCGAGGCTGTCAAGAGCGGCGCTTATATTCCCTTCGTCTAGATGCCGCTCCTATCGTGGTGACATCCTGGTCAGTGCACTATTGGCTCACATCGTCTCACCACCTTCTCTGGTCTTGCGTTCTTCTTCTTCGTGTCGTCGCTTATCGTTAAGCCAGAACATTCCTCCCCCACCTCCATCCCCCCAAAGCAGCTGGCCGTCGTCGTGTAGCGAGTGCGACCATGGTGGGGGAGGCAGGGGTGTGGGCACATCGCCGGGCTGGAAGCTGTGGCTGCGAGGGACATCAAGCTTCCGGCCGTACCTCGCCATCTGGCCTGCGCTCTGGCGGAAATGTCCCTCGGAAAACGACCAGAAGGGTACGCGTCCACCTCCTGCTGCCTTGAGCCAGATGAAGAAGGCGGCGATTGCTGCAGTGTGGGCGGGTCCAGCTCCATCGATAGGACGAGAGCAGGCGGAGGAGGCGATGGCTCTGTCTCCTTGGGGTCGCCCCGCGATGTCGTGATGACACCCTCTGGCGGCTGCTGTGGCCGCGCTGTCCTTTGGATCCGCGAATCAGGGGGAAGAGACATGGAAAAATCGTCATGTATGTGACTGAGGCCAAGTTGATTTTGATGGCTGCACTGCAAGACATCTGGACCTGAAAGAAGATAAATGCAAGTGCCAAATCGACGGACGTCTCGCCTCGCGCCCACCGTCTGCTACCGCTAAAAATGCTGTAAAAGACAATATCATGCGGTGCGAAGCGCCTTCCTTCGGCGCCGGATGCTGCAGAGGGTGGAGCAGGTGGAGCAGTGTCCGATGGCGGTGGCCGTGAAGCAATTCCGCTGACAATGGTCCATCTCGTGGGTACGAACGATATGTGGCAAGAAACAGTTGCAGTGCTTGATCCCTTTTTCCAAGTTAATGCTATGTTAGTGACGATCTGTGAGCAGTGACCAAGAGAGCCACGGAAATGGAAACACCTCAACGCATCACAACGAGACTGCCACTCCAGAAGAACAAAGATGATCACAGCATTCACAAAAAGTCTATGTAACATCAGTATGGCCTTATTGTAAAGTTGTTTTTGTAATGCCATTTAGCCTGAAGATGAGGTATAACCCTCGAAACATGTCGCTAAATAAATAAGTAATACAATAGTTGACAAAGTTTGTGGCAGGTAGCGGTAACTTAAAAAAACCGTTACACATTTCTTGAGACAGTCACGGTCGAAAAATAGTCAAAATGGCTTCAAAGACCAAATATGCTCTCACACTCACGTGATTGTAGCACTGTAAAAGTCACTGGCTTCAAAGACCAAATATGTTCTCACACTCACGTGATTGTAGAACTGTAAAAGTCACTGTTCTCGTATGTAAGGAATACATGGCAGGCAAAGGACATTTTCCGAGAACGGGAATGTCTTGTCCATTATAAGCCGTCAGTTGCGTGCTAGTTTTAGACAGGCGTGAGAAGCCTAGCAGTTCATACGTGTGACGATTTAGCAATATGACAGGGGCACCCGTGTCCAACAGGAATTTCACAGGTTTCCCACAAACAAGTAAATGAATAAAATTTTTGTTTGACTGGCGTATCACTGATGAAACTGCTCGCTTGTCAGTTTTGCCAACGCCTGCTGCAGACTTCGAATATACTGCATTAATGACATGGGCCTTGTGACTTAGAGTTTTGTGAGTGGGCTGAATTCTTATGTTTGTTCCGTTGCAAACATACGGATTGTACATGTCCTTTCTTATCATGAGCGTAACACTGAGCTTGTCAGGAGCGGCAGCCTTGGCGTTTGTGCTATGAATAACATCGAGTTCCGTTCGCCTGTGTAGAAACCTGTGTAGCGAACTGCTTACGTGGCGTGCAGCGTTGTTCATTCGGCATGGCTAACACAAGCCGCTGTTGCGGAATGGGGCGATCTCAAGCAAGGGACTCAACCCGACAAATAGCTGGCAGCTCAAATTTATGAGCCAACAAGCCACCTGAGTCCTACTGATCTAGTATTTGCACTACCTGCTGAAATGGTGGATCGGACTGGTTCAAAATTTGTTCTCTGAGTTTGACATCAGGTACATTGTACACTATTGCATCACGCAACATAATATCTGAATATAAAGCACTGCAAACAGATTTGAATTTGCATTTCTTTGTCATACCCTGCAAATCTGTTGCCCCACTCATGATAAGATTGTTCTGACCGTTTTTTGCAATTAAAGTATTGATATCTAGTTGCTACCACATTCACATGTTGGTCATAATAGTTGGTTAGTTTGTCGACCACTTGGTCGTAAACAAGTTCACTCGGACTGGCTTTAGGAAAAAGTTTTGTAATGAGGCGGAACACTTGACTTCCTACTGTGATAATAGATATGGAAGTTTCACAGTACCTGGTACATTGTGACCGAGGAGGTGCGCTTCGAATTGGGCAACCACTCGAGCCACTCCTCTTCTTGTTCACTAAACTGTCGAAAAGGCGGTATAGCAGTAGGTCTTGTGGTAGGTGGTGCTTGTTCTGCCGGGCGCGCAGCGTTGGCCAGTAGCTGCTGCACCGTGTTGAGTAATGTGGAGATCTGTTGCATCTGGAACTGAAATATCTGCATTAGCTTTGTGGCATCGAACGCTTGCGGCTGTGGCTCTGGAGCAGGGGTGGGATGGGCAGAGTGGGCATTTCGGGAGACACAAATGCAACAAACAGACAAGGCAAGCAAGTAAAAACAGCAAAGAAAATTTCTGCAACACCCACCTGAAAACACTGATTAGCAAAATCGACAAGAAACTGTTAAAGCAAAAAAAGAAAAGAAAAAAAATCTATGGCCGTCAGCGCGAAGTTCGGTTGTAAGACCTTGTCGCCAAATGTGAGATCTGCCCACTCGTCTCGTATAGGGTGCCTAGAGGATGCTGCGTTCTAGTAATGCTACACAACAATTCAAGCAAATCACATTAATAGTTTTTATTACAATAAGCAGATTGACAACACTTAACTTTGAAATCACAATGGTGTCGCAAGTGATGGGCGACGTGCAAACAATCAAAATCCTTTGCTGTATACAACGTTCATGTAAGCAACTGATGTGGATCACACGTCACTGCTGTCGTAGTGCTCTCCTAGTACTGTGCTAATACTGTCCGACCGAGGCTGGCAGAAGCGGCGCTTATATTCACTTCGTCTAGATGCCGCTCCTATCGTGGTGACATCCTGCTCAGCGCACTTCTGGATGACGTCTCACCGCCTTCTCTGGTCTTGCGTTCTCCGTCTTCGTGCCATTACTTATCGTTATGCTGGAACACTTATTTACTTTCGGAACTCGGCTGAACATAGTGAAATCTCATGGAGGTTTCTACCTGCCTGGAACGAGCAGGTGTCATCCTCACCACGGACAAATATGTGTTTAGGGTAGCTGAGACTGAGTTTCCTAGACACATCATTTCTACATTTGGTTCGCGCCCTCTACCTGAGAAAGTTCACACAGTCGCCGAGTTTCCACGTCCCACAACATACAAGGAACTATGCCGATTTTTGGGGATGGCCATTTTTTTTCGCCGTTTCCCAGAAGATGCCACCTCCATTCAGGAACCCCTCACTGCTCCATTGCGAGGAAGCCGAAAAAACGGTAACAGACCCATACCATGGACTCCTATCATGACAGGCTGTTTTAGAGTGCACCAAACGTGACCTTGCCAAGATGGCCCTTCTGGCACATCCTCACCCCTCCATCCCCTTCGCTGTCGTCACTGGCGCAAGTAAGTCCGCGATCGGCACAGCCCTGCAGCAATGTATTGGGAACACTTGGCAGCCGCTAGCTTTCTTTTCAGCCAAGCTATCAGAACCCCAATGCAAATGGGCTGTGTACGATCGGGAGCTGCTTGCAATGTACAAGTTATTGAAGTATTTCTGCTCCTCCATTGAGGGGCGCCATTTCATCATTTTTACCGACCATCAGCCATTCATGACGGGTTTTTGTCAGAAAGACAGCTAACAAATTTCGCCTCAGCAGTTCAGCCAGCAGGAGTATGTAGCACAATTTATCACTGATACATGCCACATTGCCGGCGTCAACAATATCAACAGCAACAACAACAGCTGCTCCCATACCTTCAGCCCTCCACTAGATTATGAGGCCTTTGCAAAAGCCCAGACCATCGACCCTACACTGGCTCGCTTGCATCATGACCCAAACTCAGACCTCGTTCTGCAACTCCACCCAGTCCCGGTCACTGACCTGCAGGTTTGGTGTGATCTCCTGACTGACCCTGTGTACCCAACTGGCTCCAAAGACCATGTCCACCTCTACCTTCGTCCAGCCTTCTGTAAACCAGTTTTAGACTGCTTGCATGGCCCATCACAACCTAACATCCGGCATCCACTGCCCTCATCCAAGAATGCTTTTTCTGGTCTGGCATCCAAATGGACTGCTGTGCATGGGCTCATGGCTGCATCCTATGCCAGCGTGTCAAAGTGGGCCATCACGTTCACGCTTCAAAAGACTTGTTTCCTCTTGCTGAACACCGATTCTCCCGTGTTCACGTCAAACTCGTCAGCCCATTGCCCTCTTCAGATGGCTACCACTTTCTACTCACAATGATAGACCGGTTCACAAGCTGGCCAGAATCTGTGCCTATCCTGTACATTTTAGATGGAACAGTCACCGCTGCATTCATCGACACATGGGTTTCACATTTCGGTTCCCCACACCACATAATCTCCGACCGCACGTGCCAATTCATTTCCTGTTTGTTTATAACCCTGACTGATAACTGCAGTACCCTAGTCCATACTACCACTAGCGATCATCCTGCAGCATATGGCATGGTGGAATGTTTCCACTGCATGTTGAAATCTGCTCTTATCTGCTGTGGCAGAAAATGGTCCACTGCTTTGCCACTGGTCTTTTTAGGTTTGTGGGCTGCCCACAAGGCCAACTTCAAGGCATCCACTGCTGACTTGGTACACGGACAGCCCCTAGTCCTACCAGGTGACGTTATTGAGCTGCAGTCTTTGCCTGCTACATTGTGTGTCCCAGCTTGCATTCAGCAGCTACAAGACTACATGGTCCTGCTGCAGACAATGACTCCACAACGCCATTCAGTGAGACTGCACTACAGCACAGCTTCTCACCTATCTGGTGCACCTCCCACATCTGTCGTCATACCAAGCAACACCTTCTTCCCTGAGTTGCAGGTCCAGCTGTTCATCTCATGCTCCAGGCCACTGCCCACTGTCACACACAGCACACATCCTGGGAGGACTCCCGATGCTGCCCACCCACCGCAGAGACACATTGCCACAGCCACTGCTGCCACCGCAATGCCACCCCAGCCTGCGGTAACAGCCAGCTACTTTCCCCATCACATGCTGTGCTAGCAAACCCACTCATCAATACAGTGGCTGCCAAGGTCCCGAACCAGTCATAAGCATTTCCCCCCCCCCCCCCCCCCCGCCTCTGTCCCATCACACTGGCCGGCAGTAGCTGCCAGCTGCCTTCTCCCACTGCATGCCACGCCAATACATCCAGGCATCAACACAGTGGCTACCAAGTCACGGACCAGCCGTGGCCAGCAATGCGACACCCGCAGATCCACTGTCACACCCTCTAGCAGTGTCGCAGCTGCTTCTCCTCACCCACACCAAGACACGTCACTCATATGCCAACACAGTGGGCATCACCCATACAACTCACTGACAAATCAGTGTCTCTGCACACTTCTATCACTGACACTCAGGTCATCAGCAGCCGACACCCCAGAGCAGCACTTATACACCACCACCCCAGCTTCTGCCTCTTGCAAGGAGAGAACTGTGTGGCACCTCTAAATTCTAAATTCTGAGAGCTACGTAGTCTGCTCTAGCAGACAACTCTATCTGTGTAGCCACACCCAAACTTTTCTGTAAAGTGCCTGTGCATGATAGGCGACTGCTGACAGGAGAGTCTTTAACCCCACCACCACATATGAAAACGGACGCTTCGGTTTGATTTTCTGCTAGTTGAAATGATGCCATTCTCATGTGTGCGTGTGCTGAGCTGTAGCAAAAGTAGCCGCACATGTGTGTTCATTACAAATTCAGTGAATGTACAGTGTTTTGTAATGAGGATCTTGGTGCTGTACGAAGATTTGTGATTGCTGCAACCCAATGGCTTCCCAACAGCAGAACACGGATACATCTCAGTGGATCAGTCTTACATCATATTTTGCAAATAACTTGAATGTGCCGCGTGAGATTAGCCATTCAGTCTAAGGCGCTGCAGTCATGGACTGTGCGGCTGGTCCCGGCAGAGGTTCGAGTCCTCCCTCAGGCATGGGTGTGTGTGTGTTTGTCCTTAGGATGATTTAGGTTAAGTAGTGTGTACGCTTAGGGACAGATGACCTTAGCAGTTAAGTCCCATAACATTTCACACAGATTTGAACATTTTTGAACTTGAAGGCGCCTTGTTTACCAAACAGGACCAGTGGCATACCTGCCAGCATGACTTGAATGTGCAGCTACCTGTTTTATTGCAAACACCTTGTCACTGTAGGCCCCCTTTAAGGTACTGGGACCATAAATTCCATGCCAATGGGGACATGAACAGTAATAAACAGGTGACTGAACAAATTATAAGTAAGTTTTGATTGTTTGTAGTTTGTGCTTAAATTAATGTGTGGCTAAATTTCTAGCCATGTGCATATTTCTAAGATAAATGGCCTATTCCATTGCTCTTCCAACTACTTTCCCTTTTAAAGTAAGTGGTAATGCATTCCGTGCAGTAAGCACTGATGGTACAGCATGCATACCTACAGTGTCAATAGCAAAGCTATGAAAGTTAGAAAGATATTTCTTTGTAATAAGTGCATCAAGAAACACATCTCAGATTAGCTGAGCAATCATCATCGAATGTTTGTATATAAGACTGGAAATACTGAGTATAAATGTACAATACTGAACATTATTGTACAATATGCCTTAGGCATGAACTGAGTAAAGTTCTGAAGGAAAACATGGCATAGTTTCACAGCCATGTTAGAAAGTAGCACTGAAAGAAAAGAGAGCTTCACTTGGACTAAATGTTATCAAAACCTTGTTGACAAGCAAAAACCAGAAAGAGAGCAAGGAGAGCCATGTCTGAAGCATTCAACAAATTCAGAAAAATAATTTTGTGAATCATTCAGAGAAAACATCAAAGAAACTTTGGTCGTCTATAAAGTCATTCATTACATCAACATTGACACTCTGCAAACCACTGGGAAATGGACAACAGAGGGTACTTTTCATTGCACCAGTTATTAGGAATTTCACCATTTCTTTCGTGTATGGAGAGTGACAAGAATGGATCCTTAGACACCTGTGTGACAGCTGTGATTAATCTAGTCTTCACGATCCCTAGGGGAGTGACATGCAGATGGTTATAGGGTTTTTCTAGATTCATCACTTAAAGTTAGTTCTGTAAATTTCCTAAGTAGGCTTTCATGGGAAAGTTTGCATACATCTTAAAGCTTCTACCAAATCACTTCTTTCAGTATTCATGGGTCGAACAAAACTGTGACCATTCACACTGCCTGTATTTATTTATGTTCAGTATCCCCTGTTAAAACTATCTGGTATGAATCTCATAGACTTGAACAATATCCTAAGATAAGCTGCATGAGTGTTTTGTAAGCCATCTCCTTTGTAGACTTATTCCCTAGTAGCATGTCAATGAATTGTCTGTAACCTGCTTTACCTATGTCTGAGCCTATGTGATCCTTCCATTTCATATCACTGGAAATTGTTACTCCCAGGTTTTTGTACGAGTTACCAATTCTAACTATGACTCATTGATATTCCAGTCATAGGATACTAGGTATTTTCGTTTTGTGAAGTGCAAAATATTACACTCCTGAACATTTGAAGCAAGTTACCAACACTGAACTACTTTGAAACCTTATCAGGATGTGATTCACATGGCTTTTTCCAATCAATTTACAGAGAACTCCACCTGCAAAAAGTCTGGGGTTACTATTAATATGGTCTTCAGTGTAATTAACATTCAATAGGAATGGCAAGAGTCCCAACATACTTCCCTGGGGCACACCCAAGCTTATTTCTACTGCCTCGATCCATGGTTTTCAGGATTTCATGAGAGAAATGTGTGAGTTGCGGATTGCACCTTTTGTGTGTTCACAAACCATGCTAGTTGGCAGGGAGAAGATCATTCTGTTTGAGATACATCATTATATTTGCACTCATAAGTTCTGAGATTCTACAAGAAATATATGTCGATGACACTGGATGGTAATTTCACAGATCATCTCTGCTAGCATTCTTGTAGACAGGTTTTATCTGTGCTTTCTTCCAACTACTAGGCATGACTGTTTGTTTGAGGGATCTGCAGTGGGTTACAGTTAAAAGAGGAGCTAACTCAGCTGCAATTTTAATGTAGAATCTGATAGGAATTCCATCAGGCCCCAGGGCTTTACTTAGTTTTAACAGTTTCAGTTGTTTCTCAATGCCACTGACACTGGTATCTGTTTCACTCATTTTGCAGTGGTAAGAGACTAAAATTATGGCAATATTCCTAGATTTTTCTTTGTAAAAAGACATTTTAAAATGAAGTTCAGCATTTTTGCTATTGCTTTGCTACCCTCAATTTTGTTTCCTATCTATCCACGAGTGCCTGGACACTAACTTAGGTGCCACTAACGACCTGAATTTCTTCCGGTTTTGTGAGTGGTTTTTCCATAATATTCTGCTTTTGTAGTCATTGAAGGTTTCACACATTTCCCTATTAATGCCAAATTCATTTCATTAAGCATATCTTTGTCTAAAACCCTATGTTTTGTTTTACATCTATTATCCAGTAGTGTCTGTTTCTTCAGAAGTTTATTTACAGTGACTTCCTTCCATCAAGGGCTATTCTACAATCTATCCAGTACAGATCAAATAATTGCGCTTCTGTAATTGAGTGGTAGTGTTGTTTATGTGTCTGTGTGTATCACATCATTGTTTGATCCTTAGCATTAGTTGTGTGTGTCCATTGGTAGTGGTGTACTTTGCTCACAGTGTCATCCATGTGTTCCACACGCATCAAGAGAAAAGGTGTCAGCTTCAGTTTCAACAATTCCACACATTCTCTGCAGCCCAGAACTTTGGAGAGTCATGACTGGCTTGTTGATGCTATTCATATAACATCTGATCAGATTCATACTGCTCATTTTGATTCTGATAACTACATCTTTTTTGATAAATTTTTGAATCCACCAAGTAGATAGCTTGCTTTCACATCATGGTTCTGAAGTTCCCTTTAATCATCATGATGGTTCCACAATATGGTGCTTCTTGCTAATGTGGAACTGGATTAGATAAATGTCCAAGTGTTCAGTCTCCTGCTGGGAATTGACAACAGTTTGCTTAAGAATGATTTGATCCCTTATGGTGATGTGAGGAGTATACAATGCAAACACTGCTCCACTCGACATTGATACAGCAGAATTTATTCAGTGGAAATGGTAGTCAAACATAACATTTCTTTCCATACACAGGTCTGTGATTGCCACATTCATATAGCATATCATGGGCAAGTGGGGATGTGCCTTCTGTGCAATGAAAGTGGCCTCTTTATGTTTTTGTATTAAAGTCCTCATATTAACAGCATTAGAAACTGATGTTAGCTGATCTCAGTTCTACTGCTAATGAGGCTGGAAATGTCTTCCCCAGGTGCAATGGAACAACAGAGGGACTCACAGCTTACTATTCCTGACTTTCCACCTGTACCTCACAGTGTGGTCCTGAAAGTGTTGTTGCCAAGCTAGCACTGTCTCCATAGCAAAATAAGGTATAACATACACAGGTTGGTAAGGATCTGGATACATCTGTTCCTCACCCACACCTTTCTGAAATAACTTTATTGCTTGATGTATCGTGTAGTGTCGAGTCCTGCAATGCCAATGGGGTTGATGGTGTGAAAACACCTGCTGAGGTCTCTAGTGTTTAACCTAGTATTCCTCCTGTAGTTGAGGTAGCTCCTCTAGAACCACTCAAGGTTGGGGAAGTCATTGAGCCTTCTACTATTCCAAAGATTCAACAGCAGCAAATTGATGTGCCCCTAAATTTACCTGTGTCCTTGACATCACCCTTTCAGGTGATGTCAGAATGACCAACTACTGTAATTCCTGTGGTGGCAATTGGTAGCAAGGAAGTGCCATCTGTCAACCAAGATATTGCAATGCCTGATACCTCTCTTGTACATCAGTCTGAATTGCAAAGATCCCATCCTGCAGAGTGGGCCACTGAGGCTATTTGTTTGCTACCTACTTTGGTTAATGTTCAAGAACTGCCTACTTCCCTGACTGCAGATGACATGTTGCCTCATAGTTGCTATAAACAATGCATCCAACATGAGCATGCAATGGCTTGTGAAAAGAAGAAACATAAAGATTCCAGAGGTTGGAGTACAAGCTCCCACTCCCACCGCATGGACTTGAAAATGGACCAGGACACACACTGATGATATAATTAAGTTGGTCAGAAGACTGAATTTTATTTCTTGTTGTTAAAGTGTGGAAGCTTATATACTACTCTCTTTGAAAGTTAACAGGGTGAAATCGGACCTGCAGCTAGCTTCATAGTGTCAGTTTATGTATGATTCCTGAGCATATGTATTCCTACAAGAAGTTCAATTTACTCAGTTCTGCCCCCGGTTTTGCACTGTGGGGAAAAAAGTGGCCAGTGTGACAGACCCTCATATGGGGACGCAGGCTCGATTCCTGGTACTGCCAGGGATTTTTTCTCAGTGAGACGACTGGACCTGGGTGCACTCAGCCTCATGACAGCAACTAACTGAGAGATAGCAGCTCTATGGTCAGAATGTCAACCATAGCTGAGAGTATGGTGTACTGACTTCATGACCTTCCATATCACATCTGATCATGAATAACTGATTGATTGATTGACTGATTGAGAGGGTTATGGGGCCAAATGGCGAGGTCATCATCCCGTGATTCCAAAGTGAGTTACAGAAGAAAGAGGGTCTGCTAAAAGTGGATGGATTCTGTCAGGGAAGTCAATTTATAAAATAATGAACATTAAACACACTCAGTAAAAGCATAAAAGCTGAGATGAAATCTAAAAACTGGAAAAAGGGGGGGGGGGGGGGGGCAGTCATAGGGCACAGACCATGAAGACTGCGAAAGAAGTCCCAACCACAACCAACCTGCCCCTGCTCTAAAACTAAAGGAGAACCTTATATCTGCAACTAAAAACCACTTTCATGGAGGAAACTGAGGACCAGGTCAACCATCCATGGATCATCACCTAATATTAAATTTAAGGAAGCAGGAAGATTATACTTAACACAAAGGGCCGAAAGAAGGGGACATACCACCAATATATGAGATATCGTCAGTCTGGCGCCACAACCACATTGTCGGGGTGGTTTGTTACATAGAAGGAAACAATGGGTGAGCCAGGTATGACCAATGCATAAACAGCATAAAACAGTGGACTCCTTCCAAGAGGAGTGGAAAGAGGGGTGCCAAACTGCAGTACACTCTGCACAATCCTGCAGAGTTTATTACTATGAACAGTAGTGCTCCAGATGGCGTTCCACTGTTGGGCAAAGAGAGATTTGACATAGATCTGCATACCCGTAGCTGGAATCATGAAAGGAAAGAGGGGGTGGGGGTTATGTATCTGCTTCTCTAGGCAAACAGTCAGCCAGTTCATTCCCTAGGATGCCCACATAACTTGGGACCCAGAGAAACACAGGCAGCATGCACAAGGGCAGAGAGAAGGTCATGGATAGCAGAAACCAAAGGGTGGCAAAAGTAGCATCAATCAATAGGCTGCTCATGGAGTCGGAACAAATTAAAACACTGTGGAGGGAGGCCTGAGAAACAAAAAGGAGGGCCCTGTGAATGGCTCTGGTGAGCTAACAGGGTTCCCCTACGCCAAGATGGTGATCAAAGCATGGGTCACATATAACCATTTATGAAATAATGTGAATATTGGTCCTCCACTTGCCTAAACTGGATTAGAAACATACTGGTAAAGAGCCAGTTATTCGGTCTAGAATTGTAGTTAATTACTCCAAAAGTGTCCAGCATAAAATAGTTTTAATGCTTAGCATGTAATTGACATGTTTATGACATTCTTGGGTACCCTTCACAATCGCTTCTTGGAAATTTATTTGTAATTCCAAATTTGCTTTTGCCTTTCCTTTTCATTCCTCTTATGAATATATTTATAAATACATATAAAAACAAAGATGAGGTGACTTACCGAACAAAAGTGCTGGCAGGTCGATAGACACACAAACAAACACAAACACACACACAAAATTCAAGCTTTCGCAACAAACTGTTGCCTCATCAGGAAAGAGGGAAGGAGAGGGGAAGACGAAAGGAAGTGGGTCTTAAGGAAGAGGGTAAGGAGTCATTCCAATCCCGGGAGCGGAAAGACTTACCTTAGGGGGAAAAAAGGACAGGTATACAATCGCACACACGCACATATCCATCCACACATACAGACACAAGCAGACATATTTATTTATAAATATTTATAAATATTTATAAAAATTTTATTTATAAATACAGTGTATTGAGCATTACTTTGGTTTATTTGCAGTGTAATGTAAAAATTGAAAATAAAAAAAGTATCTAAATGGACTTGACCCAACAACCCAGACTGTACTTTTTCCACTGCATCAACCATTGCCTCTAAACAATGGCAACATAAGTGGCTCATAACTTGTCTGATCCATGCCAAAAATGCTAGTTTTTTAAATATTTGGCCATATGAACCTCCCGCTTCTGTCACTACAATTTCTGGCCAAACTCTGCACATACCATAAATATGGAAGAAACCAATGATGATGAATAGATGTTGTCTCCTTGTATGATATGGTTAGGTGCTTGGTTTTCAGCAAATTCTGTTTCTCATTCCAAGTTCTGCGACTTTTTACCAGTTATCTTTTCTTTCAGTGTGATTATATTGTCCACTGAAGATCTCCACAAACCTTACAGCAGGAATAAGACAGTCAGGGGAAGTATACTTCCACATCCTAGAGTCAGAAACAGAAACACATGTAAAACAGATTCATTAGCCCACATTTCATTTTCTGTTAGTCAACAGTGTAGGTTTTGTGCACTTTATATCACTGCTTTTTGTATTTAAATGGTTTAGAGAAAGTTTACTAGTAGCATTTTATCTTACTTTTTATTTTATTTATTTATTTACTTATTTAGTTAGATGCATTTTAAGTTCACTATTCACTTCCATAGTAGAGAGTCCTGTGCTAGGATGGCTATGTCATTTACTTAGATGGCAACCATCACATCATTAATACAAATGTTAAATGGTATGGACCATAGGCTGCTTCCTTAAGGTACTTCTGCCTATATTTTATGTGGTGAAATATGTGTATGATACATATGAACCCATTAGGGAATCCAGCACCAGTCAGTTTTTGGTTGAAGACATCATGTCAGATGTCATCAAAGCACGAAAGGCCTTCACAATACCCATGAAATGCCCCCATGACTTTTATTTGTGTTGTAGTTATGATTTATATTTTTTTGCTGTACAGAAGACTTTTGTGGCAATGGACATAAGGCCAACTCAACTATCACAAATGTGCTAGCTGTTATTTCAGGTTCTTTTTAACATTGGGAAAATAAACAGCAACGTCTACAGTTTACAGATACATAAAAACAAATTTTGGAAGTTTGATGCAACTTTAATTGTAGTTTGGTATAATGCATTTTTGTTACTGCATCCAGTTTGATATTAATATGTAGTGTCAGTTTACAAATCTTAAACAATGAAGAAGAACTAGAACTTTTCATGAGCATGTGTGTACATATACACAATAATTTATAAATCTATTTTTTATGGTAAATATCTGACTAGAACTTGTTTTTCACTAAATTGTAAACATTCAAATAATTGGACATGAAATGTTCATACTATAATGTGGATATTATCTTGTCAGTATTTTATATATCATACTTTCACAAATTTCTTTCTTCTGTTGGAACAGATCTGGCCACTGATTACCTTGAGAGAGAAATTTTTCCTCTGCTGCTTCCAGCATTAAAGGATATGCTGCATGAAGCACGTAGATGGGACTGCCTCTATGTAAGATTCCTCCAGCTTATGTAGTTTGACTGGATGAATGTTTCCAGCCTACTTGCAAAAATGAATACAAGTTAAAACTATTTACAGTCACACAAACAAGAGATTTTTTTTTTTTTTTGTGTGTATTAAGCAGTAATATTTCATCTTGAGTGTGAATCACATGTAATCTTCTAGGATGTGATTTACATGGCAATTAAGTTCATTCTCCAATATTACAAGGGTAAGTAAAAAATTATCCACAATGTAGCTATATCTTTTTTTGCAGTACAAATAGAACATGTACACTGACATCATTTTTCAATATAGTCTCCTTGATTTTCAACATACTTGGTGCATTATTGCACAAGCTTCCTGACACCCTCAAAAAGAAGGTTTTCAGCTGAGCAGGCAAGCCATGCATACACCGTGACCTTCACTTCTAGGTCCAAGGTGAAATCGACAGCCCCTTAATGTTTGTAATGTTTGTTGGAGTGCATCAAACAAGATGTGATCACAAGTGGCATGATCAGGACTATACAGAGGATGAGCCATTACTTCAAACTTGAATTTCTGGAGTGTTTCAGCTCTGTGGACACTGGTACGTTGACAGGCACCACCATGCAACAACACAATGCCTTTTGACAGTAGTCCTCAGCATTTGCTTTGAATTGGAGGCTTTAGCCTGCCAGTAAGCATCTCACTGTAATGTGTGCAGTTTATTGTCATGCCACTCTCCTGATAATGTTCCAGTAATGCATTCTGTGCATCCCAAGAAATGGTAAGCATCAATTTTCCTGTGGATGGTTGGATTTTGAACTTCTTCCTGCTGGACAATTGATGTTTCTATTCTGTACTCTGCCGTTTACTTTCTTCCTTGTAATAGTGGATCTGTGTTTCATCACCAGTGATGATCCTGTTGAAGAAGCAGTCATGATGGTTACCATAGTAATCCAAATCTTTTCGGCAGATCTCCAAGAGCTTTTGTTTATGCAACACTGTGAGTTGTTTTGGTACCCATCTTGTACACATTTTATGAAACCTAAGTCTGTCATGGGTGATTTTGTAGGCAGAACCATGGCTAATTTGCAGATAATGTGCCACCTCATCAATAGTTATTCATCTGCTAAACGGAGCCCTGCCACATGCACGCTCAATGTTATCGTCATATGTGGCCGTGGATGGTTGTCCGGCTCCTTCCTCAGGCACATTCCCAGATTGTGGCCCCTTCTGACCAAAAAAACTGAATCACCACTCATTGTTCTTCTTTGGTGCAAATTTCAAAGAGAGCAACAAAAGTAAGACAAATGGAGGAATTAGGATCAAGAATTCATAGCAGGACCACAACAACAAAACAATAAAATAAATGAGAACAGAGGCCAGTATGAACAGTGTGAGAAGATTTAGGTCAACATTGATGATAATTTTTGACTTACCCTCAAAAAAATAACATTTTAATGAAATGAAAGCAGTTGCCTTAGTAGCTGATTCCAATAGCAACAGAAATTGACAAGGAATATACTTCCAGCATAGTCACTTCGTTTTACCTTTTGAGTGTCATAGAATTTCAGTTTATAGTTTTCATTCATTATGCTTAGACAAGCGTTGTTATAAATCTTGTTTCTGTGGTCTTCCTGTATCCCTTTTTACAACATTCCTAATGCTGTTCAAACATCACTACAAGCAAAACTCTTTGATCTTCATTTTTATTTATTTTTGCCCATTTTTTTAAATAAAAAATCTACATTCAAAAGCAGAGCTGATCAATATTTCTTATTTGTCCTTAATAAATTGCCCATCATGGAATAGGGAACTTACATTTAAAGCCATGAAATGACATATCAGCCAACCCAACTCTTCTATTATTTCTGTATTGATCTTAGACCAATTTGCCATGACAATTTCTTCTTCTTGAGTTCAGTTTTTCCTTATAATTTGTGAGATTAGGGTCATAAAACAAACACAGATTCACATAAGTCTTGATAACCTTCTGTTATATTCCCCCTCTGCGAAAACAGAGAAGATTCCTTCTGCATCAGTAGTTTAGTAAACTTTGCTAATCTTGTATCTTAATGCATTTTTCATCTTGTTAATAAAAAGCAATCCCTACACTGCTTGAAACAAATTTTGGGATAGTTTCTTTGAAAAAGTCATGCTCAGTTTCCTTTTGCACCCTATTCTCTTCCAAGGTTGTTCTCCACCTCTAATGTGCTCATCATTGATGGAACCCAATTTCTTTTCCTTTTAAAATAAAGATTATTATAAATGACAATTATTACTGTTGTTATTATAATTGTAAATCAGTGTTTTATAAACTGTAACATACAGGAGGCTAGTAAAGTAAATACAAATATAACTCACAAAAAAGTCTCTTCAGAAACAGGCAACATTAACTTTCTTCACAGTGGTTTCATTCAAGCCTTGGAGTATGCATTGGACAGTGCAGAGCTTACTCTGATACACACATGGAGTTGATATCCA
Source organism: Schistocerca serialis cubense (assembly GCF_023864345.2). Classification (NCBI taxonomy): domain Eukaryota; kingdom Metazoa; phylum Arthropoda; class Insecta; order Orthoptera; family Acrididae; genus Schistocerca; species Schistocerca serialis. The sequence continues at coordinate 483,628,021 of NC_064641.1, read as the reverse complement.
AACAGTAGATGAGTCCTACTGCGACCTACCTCACTTGCCATATCCCTGATGATGCAATACCAGTCAGGCAGCTCCGTGTTTCAAATAATTTTATTTTGAAACACTTCCTAGGTTTCAGTTAGGGCTCTACCAAACTCATTTGTGAGGTCTGAACTGAGTCACACAGGGCTTGTATTCTGTCACAAAAGCAAGACGTTGCTCTCTTAGCTCCTTTGAAAGCTGAAAATTAGTTGTTGGGTGATTTTATTTTAAGTTAATACATTTTGTCCAGTTTTAATGAAGTGTTCCTTGTAAATAAACCCCTATTGAAGGTGACTCTTAGATACTAAGGAGTAAAGGATTACTCCAATTGCTCCCCACTTTATACCACATACAGCTGTGAATCAACCTCTCAGCTCTGAAAATGGAATGCACATATATGAATCTTCTTTGTATTGTACTGGATGGTTCTTCTAGCAGTACATTAATAAATTGCTCAGCATATTTGTAAGGACCTTTAAAGTGACCTGAGACACAATGATACACAACCATTGAATTGCTAAAGTCAATAGCACAAATGAAGTTTCTATTATGATATTTTTTGTCTGGCCATTTATATGGGTATTAAATAATAGTGGGGCAAAGCACACTAACCTTTGGCTGTCACTTCTACTGTTCTGTTGTTCTTATACTTAAAACTTTATGCAGAATCAGCAATTCCCTAGGAAAATTTCAATAATTTTGGTAAAACCATAATCCCTTTAGATGTCTTAAGGCTTCATCAGTGTCATTTTACTTTGAGCTGTATTGTATCATGTGACAAGATAGTAACACTCCTACCTTTCTACCTCCCTAAAAATTAAATATTAATTCAATAGTGGTGATCAAGATGGAGGTAGAGAGGAAATTACAATACAGTGCACATCCAATGTATTAAATCTCACCATGTGCCCTGCTGTTGGAGTATGCCTGATTAACATAACAAGCAATAGGAATCATTTTAATTCTAATTGATTTAATAAATGGGATCTTGAAATGAAAGAGGTAATTGCACAATAACAATGTGGTTCTTTTATTGATAAGTAACTATTTATAAATATTTACAGATCATGTCTATTTCTGCACTTTTGCTTGGAGCAAACAAAGATAACTGACAGAGAGTTAGTTCAAAGAAGTTATTATGGATCAGCTGTGTTGTGAAAAGACAAAACATTAAAGACATTATTCACTGAAGGTAATAAAAGAAACACTCCACCTTACTTGTTTTTCTTCTTAATTCTACAAACACTTTAGGAGTTAGTAGGTTAGTCAGTACATCAGCAAGCAGATTTGAACCCTCAATATGTTTTAAATTAATAGCACTCATGGAAGCCTAGAGGATTATTTCCAGAGTGAATTTTCACTCTGCAGTAGTGTCCACTGATTTTAAGCTTCCTGGGAGATTAAAACTTTCTTGCAGGAGTCCTAGCCCTGCAAAGCATTCAGGAGAGCTTGTGTAAAGTTTGGAAGGTAGGAGAAGAGGAACTGGTGGAAGTAAACCTGTGAGGGCAGGGTGCGAGTCAGGACTGGATAGTTCAGTCAGTAGAGCACTTGCCCATGAAAGGCAAAGGTCCTTGGTTTGAGCCATCTGGCACACAGTTTTAAGTTGCCGGAAAGTTTCCAATGTGCTGCTGAATTAACTTCCTTTCAGGTTCAATATGTTTGTGAAATGACAAATCCAAAATAAAATCCAGTCAATATTAGTGACACAAACTTTATTAATTTACCAAAAGCATACAAGCAATGCACCGCTGACAGCCTTGCTGCAGTGGTAACAATGGTTTCCATCAGATCACTGAAGTTAAGCACTGTCAGTCTGGGCTAGCACTTGGATGGGTGACCATTTGGTCTGCCTGTTGAATCCTGCCTAGTCATCAAATATGCAGTGTATAGGAAGCCTGCTTTCTCAGATTGCTAGAAAGTATTCAAACAAATCATATTAATGAGTTTTATCATGAAAGGAAATGATTACAATATTTAACTCTGTATATACACAGGTGTGTCGCAAGCAAAGGGTGACAGACAAAATAATGAAGTTTCTTCGGCATAAAAATTCCAAGTTTGAGCTATATAGAATGTACAAGCAAAGTAATGAGCTTTGATGCTTCTATTCAGCTTGCTGGTCTTGAAGCTTCTCATAGAACTGGGCCGTGACCAGTCAGGTGCAGTGCTTATGTGCTCTTCGCATAGAGGCCGCTGCTATCTCGTTGTCATCCTGGAGAGGGGTCGATCAATGTACAGTTGGCTGACATCATCTTCACAGCCCTCTCATTCCCAACTGGCATTCCGGCACTTGAGTTTACACCTTAACACTGCCAAGCGCTGTTGGCAAGGGTGGTGCACTCAGCCCTTGTGAGGCAAATCTGAGGAGCTACTTGATTGAGAAGTAGTGGCTCCAGTCTCGTAAACTGACATACAGCTGAGAGAGTGGTCTGCTGACCACATACCCCTCCATATCTGCATCCAGTGATGCCTGTGGGCCGAGGATGACACGGTGGCCAGTTGGTGCCATTAGGCCTTCAAATGGCTCTGAGCACTATGGGACTTAACATCTATGGTCATCAGTCCCATTAGGCCTTCATGGCCTGTTCAGGCAGAGTTTAGTTTTATAGAAGCAACCCATAGTGATGATACACATTAAATGGAAACATAAAACATGCTGGAGGTAGAGCGAGCACATAAAGAACTCATGAGCTCAAAAAAAGAGATATTCCACACTACCATTTTTGGTCTTTGTCTTTGACTATTGTGTCATCACACAGCCCCCCACCTCTGCCAGCCTGTAAACTGGACATCTTGGAATGAATGGCTATTTAGGCCATATGATACTACCAGGGCTCATGCAGACTGGGCAGAAAATGGGTGAGTGTCCTGTGGAGATCAGTCTGGCTACAGCATAGGCTCACTGGCCATTGCATCAGTCAAGTGGTTGTGCAGATTCATCTGGCAATGGTGTAGGCTGTTCGGCCGCAGTGTGTTGCAACACAGGTGTTGGGTCTGACCCACAGCACTGTCCACCTGCAGCAGATAGGCTGATTTGACATGTTTGGCAGGAACCTTCGTGGGTTTCCCATTAACTAATATTGTCACCATGTGAATGCTGTGTTCCAGTACTGGTTATGGATTCATGTAAGGTGCCTGTACAGGAGCTTTGATTGAGTCTGTACATAGCATAAGGAGAGGGCAAGTACTGAGATCTTTGTGAATGAAAATATGTCAGAGTGCTGTGGTTGGATATAAGATGAAAATGCATTTCTTGATTCTTTGTAATCCGAAGAGGACCTCTGGGTGGGTAGACCTATTGTTGGCTGAAGAATTTTGAAGGGAGCCTGATGATTTTGCCGTACACAAACTCTGCCACTGAAGCACCAACACTGGGTTTGAAAGCAGCATGTAGACCCAACAACACTAGGGACATGGCCAACAACCAAGATGAACCACAACACATTAGGGATGACTTAACAGTTCGGTAACAACACTCTGCCATACCATTAATGGATGGGTGATAACTGATGGTATGATGATTTTCATCAGTTCACAGAAAAAATAGTGGTCGTGGTCCATCAATACCTCAGTTGGACAGCCAAATCCAAGTGATGAGAAAGATTTGTGCAATGGTTTCTGCCTAAATGTCCATGATGAGCACTGCTTCTAGCTAGGAGGTGGACCTATCAACCAACAAAAAAATATACTCAAAGCCTTGCACAGAAGTGGGAGGTCTGAACGGGCATTATGAATATGAGAAAAATGCTCTGTAGGCTCTTTGAAAGAATCAATACTTACTTGGACGTGGCATCCCGCCTTAGCTGTTTCGCAAATCAAGCAAGTCTTTACCCACAACCAGCAGTCATGCTTGGTACCTGGTCACACAGATCTTTGTCACCATTGTTATAGTACATTTGTCTCCAGAGTGATTCCATGGATGGCATCAAAAACTTGTTTCCAATAAAGCAGAAGAATGAAAGGGAGTGGTCAGCTTTGAGAAGTATCACACCACACAAGAAAATTGTCCATTGGCAGCTTCTGTAGATGCAGTTCTGTATTTGGGTTCTTGATAAACTCCTACAGTTCCATGTCAGTGCCTTGTGTCACAGCCAGCTGCGTAAGTCAACACTCACAGAAATCCCATTAATTATATTACTCACACTGAGTAAATGACAAATATCAGTAGTAAACTAACGTATAAATTCTTGTCTTGGTGAGGAGGAGTCATGTGAGGTGTTGAAAGTTGAGGAAACAGTTTTCTGATCAGTAAAAACTGTGAAGTGGTGTGCTTCCACATATGCTCTGAAATCCTTAATGATGTAGTAGACCACCAAAAGGTCTCAGTCATAGATGCTCTATTTCTTTAGTGACTCTGAAATTTTGTGGGAAAAGAATCTGTGTAGTTGCCACATACCTCTTACATGCTGTTGTACAACCATGGCTATCACTGTCTGGCTAACATTTAACTACAACAGTCAGGGGCATGGCAGGAATAGGATATGCTAATAGCACTGCATCCCTTAACCTGGACTTAACCTTGTTGAACACCAATAACCCCTCTGGAGTTTTGTGATTGCAGCTAGATGACATCGGCTTCTTGCCTTGATATTTCAGCTGGCAAGCAGCTGAAATATCATGGCAAGGAGTCAATGTCATCTGACAGTAATACTGAAACTCCACAGAATACTCTTCACACTGGTAAAATTTCAAGAATAGCATCTCTGGTGTCCAAGTAACAGGGCACTGTTCCCTCTAAGTTGGGCCTGAGAGCACGGCAGTGGAGGGTACCCATAAGGCCACAGTGTGGAGGAGATGGCATCTATAGAAGTTCTCCATATTCAGAATATGGTGTAACTGTTGGAAGATTTCTGGAAGAGGCACAGACTGAACAGCATCAATCTTATTCTACAAAGGTTAGATACCAGTGGGGGTAATCCAATGTCCCAAAAAGTTCACCACTTCCTGCCTGAGAATGCATTTGTCTTTGTTGATCTGTAGCCCATAATTTGAAAGTCTGTCAAAAATAGTCTGTAGATGTTTGTCTCATTCTGCAGAAGAGACTGAGAATACTAACACATTATCCATATACACTGAAGTGCCAAATAAACTGGTATAGGCATGCATATTCAAATACAGAGATATGTAAACAGGCAGAATACAGTGCTGTGGTCAGCAACACCTATATAAGACAATAACTGTCTGGCACAGTTGTTACATCGGTTACTGCTGCCATAATAGCATGTTATCAAGATGTAAGTTAGTTTTAATGTGGCGTTATAGTCAGTGTGTGAGCAATGGGACACAGCACCTCCAAGGTAGCAATGAATTGGGGATTTTCCCATATAACCATTTCACAACTGTATCGTGAATATCAGGAATCCAGTAAAACATCAAATTTCCGTCATTGCTGCAGCTAGAAGAAGATCCTGCATGAATAGGTCCAATGATGACTGAAGTGAATCATTCATCATGACAGAAGTGCAACCCTTCTGCAGATAGCTGCAGATTTCAGTGCTGGGGCATCAACAAGTGCCAGCGTGTGAAGCATTCAATGAAACATTGTTGATATGGGCTCTCAGAGCCAAAGGCCCACTCATATACCCTTGGTGACTGCATGACACAAAGCCTTACACCTCACCTGTGCCCATCATCACTGACATTGGACTGTTGATCTGTTGATGACCTGGAAACATGTTGCCTTGTCAAATAATTCTCATTTCAAATTGTATCCAGCAGATGGACATGTATGGGTATGGAGACAACCTCATGAATCCATGGTCCCTGCATGTCAGCTGGGAACAGTTCAAGCTGGTGGAGACTCTGTAATAGTTTGGGACAAGTGCAGTTGGAGCTATATGGGATCCCTGATAAGTCTAGATACAACTATACAACTCTGACAGGTGAAATGTACATGAGCATCCTGTCTGATCACCTGCATCCATTCATGTCCATTGTGCATTACGATAGACTTACACAATTCCTGCAGGATAATGTGACACCCCACATGTTCAGAATTGCTGCAGAGTGGCTCCAGGAAAACTATTCTGAGTTTAAACACTTCTGCTGGCCTCCAAGCTCATCAGACATGAACATTATTGAGTATATCTGGGATTGCTTCCAATGAGCTGTTCATAAGAGCCCTCCACCCTCTTGTACTCTTACAGATTTATGGGCAGCCCTGCAGGATTCATGGTGTCAATGCCCTCCAGCACTACTTGAGACATTAGTCGAGTCTATGCCATGTCATGTTGTGACACTTCTGCATGCTCACGGGAGCCCTAACAATATTAGGCAGGTGTACTAGCTTCTTTGGCTCTTCAGTGTATGTGAGACAGAAAGACAGACCACAAAGCACTTTGTCAATGAAATTGTACAATGTTTGAGCTGCATTATTAAGATGAAATGGCATTCTGACTTATTCGAAGAGGCCTAAAGGTGCGACCACAATTGTTTTTCATATATCTGCAAGTGTAATGGGAATTTGGTGATATGCTTTCTGACAACTGATGGTGCTGAATAGCTCAGTGCCTGCTAATACCCCCATAAAGTATTGGAGGTGAGTAATGGCGTACATCCTGGAGCTTTCTTCATGTTCAAAGTGTGACAGCCCCCCAGGGATGCCAAGAACAGACTTTCTTCTTTACTAAGTGGATGGACAATGCCCATAAGCTGTTGGATCACCGAGTGATCCTAAGTGCCAGTCTGTGGGCTTTGGAAGTGACCAGCAGTCCTGGAGTCATAGGAATGTGGTGGCTAGTGTTGTGTAGTATGCTGAGAGGTGGCGCAGGCAGCTTGTTTGTCAGCCAAGGTAATCAGGGAAGTGATGTCATCTTGTAACATCCATAATTTAGCTGTAACTGTTTTAGGGCAGCAGTGCCTTCATCAATTCAGGTACATAACACATCATTGTCTTTTAACTATGCCTTTTTTTTTTTTTTTTTTTTTTTTACTTCCTTCAAGGTCACAGTACTTTTCACTGTGAAAGGAAGCAGATTGAACAACACATGTTGTAGCATTGCTTCGGGCACTTCAGATTCATTAGAACGTCATGTTCTACTCCGATTTCTGACAGCAACCAAAGTTTATCATGCTCTGTGTTAATGTGATGTAGAATAAATGACTAAAAAAAATATCCACTGTGTGCATCCTCGTATCTATATGTGCAGATGGTGCGGACAACATATGAACACGCAGTGGTAAAAACTCGCAACAATACACACAAAAAAAGTCATTTGCTGTGGATGATAAGTGGTGCTTTGATAGTACATATGGAAGATTTGGTGAACTCCTCAGAGCAAGAGGGCCACCGACATTGTCAAGGGCTGGAAAAAATGAAGACTGTCTTTGATCTGACTTACTCTGATGGCAGAATTTGCCTGAAATGCTTCAGTGTATGTTGAGTTACGTGATTGTCACTATTCAGAACGTTATTGAAAAATGGATCTGTTGTTTATTTGACTTGAGTTGTTCAAATACAGAAGAATATTGAATAAAGGAGTAAACCGAGTTTTTCAGTCGTGCTAAGTAGTGAAGAATTTTATCACACAACTATCTCACTCCAAATAGTGGTCACTTCCTCTGAGTTACACAATGTCTGTCTTGATGAGGTGGTGTCCATGGTATCTGGTGGAGTATTTTCACTTTTGATGCATTTGTCGTCAGCCATGGCCTTTGTTGGGGTTACCACTTGTGGGAACGTTGGTCCGCAATGAAGCAAAAATGAATTAGTGACACACAATTTATTAATTTATGAAAAGCATACATGCAACAGACATTGAGGTGGAGGTGGCTAAAATGTGAGTGTGTGGTGGTGTCAGAAGTTATAGGAGTGACGGAGAGGTCACAGGACAAGATTGCACCAGTGACAATGCATGATCCAAGTGCAACAGAAAGACTGCCCATCTGCATACTCAGAACCCATTAAGCATAGCAACTATCAAAGATCACTCCCACATGATCCTGGTTGGCCACCAGTGATGTTCTTTGTTGTCATGGAGTTACCACAGACCTCCTCCTCCTCCCTCACAGTGCAGAGCATTGTGAGGAAAGATGCATGGAGTGCAGGGGTGATGAGACAATGTGGAGACGGAGAGGTCATCCAGCTGCCATGTGAATGCAATTGGCCTATCATCGGCTGCTGCAGGCTCCACGCTGGGGAACGATATATGCCTCATGCCATGCAGATGGTAGTCATGAAGGGGCACTGGCACGCAGTGGTGGTGGCCAAAATGTGAGTGCATGCTGGTGTCAGAATTTGGAGGGGTGGTATAGATGTCACCAGGGATGGATGCCACTGGTTGATGATGCAGGATCTAGGTAATACAGATGTGGGGCCATGATGGTGATGATAACATCAGTGGAGAAGCAATAGGTGAGAATAGTGGTATTGACATACATTATCTTAACTGTTTTCCAATAGTGATGGACAACAGATTGTCTGCAGCCGGAATGCTGCCCCTCTATGAGGAGGTTGTTGTTGACCAAGGCCTTCAGGAAGGGAGTCATGAACATCAAGGTTCAACTTGATCGTTGGGGGCATGTCACCAGTTAGAGGAGGGTAATCTGGCAAATTAGTGAGGGGAGCTTGGCAGGGATTTCTTCCAGTAAAGCTTCTTGCAGCGTCCATGATGGCTTGAGACAACTAACAGACACTGTTACAGATTTCCCAAGGAACAATATGTCAAAGACACAGTCATCCAGTCAGAGTACCCTGTGAGGACCCAAGTATGGGGGTTACAAGGCTGGTCATACTGTGTCATCATATAAGATCACTAACTCACAGTCTTTTAAAGCCTTGTGAACAAAAACTTTAGGTGCCAAGAGCAGGGGAGGTGGAGATACATTTCTCTCCACAGATCACCACTCTGCTGTAAGAGAACGTGTCAAAACCTTGTTTGAGATGCATGTAACATGATTCATCAACAATGAGGAAATTAGGTATAGTCAAGATAAGCATAACAAAATGGAAACTTGACTAGTATGCCATCAATAAAGCACTACTATGTTTGAGCAGCATATAGCATTATCATAAACATAAACAAGCCAAAAGGCATGATCGTAACAATTTTTCTGGGTGCACCAGGATTTACAGATATGCTTTCTTGCAGCCAGTGACACTAAACACAGGGGCATCCACTAAATGATTAATACAGTCCTGAATGTTCAGAACTAGCTAGCTATCCAGTATAGTACGAGCATTGAGAACTCCGTAATTAGCACATATTCTGACAGAGTCATCTTTTTTGGAAACCAATTTGGTGGATGAAACCCAGGAATTGTCAGAGGGCCATGCAATGACAGGTTGTAAAAGTTCAGCTATCAGTGCCTTAGCAACCTGAAGTAAATACGGTGGTAGTCTATGCAGTCTCTGATGCACCGTAGGGCAGGATGTAGTGATAATTTTATGAAACATTCAATTCCTGATGGTGCTCTGCACAAACTGATCTTTCAGCAAAGAGCACGGAGACACATTAGAGGGAGGGGGAGGGGGGGGGGGGGGGGGAGTGTGATACTGGCCTTTGTGCCAGAAGATTAAGACAGTGCTGTAGGTGAATCCACAGATGGCAGAAGAGCTTCAGAGTCAACTCAGTGCTGCGAGTCAGAAGACATCAGAATCAGACAGAGGCAGACGACATAGCAGGTCAAAATGGTGCCACGCCATGACCAGTTCTTGCTCACCTTAATGAATTCTGCACTGGATACAGGGTGTATATGTAGAGAAGGAAAAAAATCCCTGATTTTTCCCAGATGTCCCGGTTAAAAATACACTTTTTCCAGGGCAAAAATACACTTTTTCCGTGTTAAGTGACAGTATACATTCCCTTGGAACTGTAAAACTTATCAATCCTTTGAATGGTTAACGTTTTATACACCAGCGCAGAACTTCCTGGCACTTTAGAAAATGAAATCCAGAAAAAGAAGTTTTGGAAAGCACTTTGATGTGCAGCAACATGTAAGCTGCATATTTTCATACTACAAAAGTATAAATTCATATTTCATCAAATACAGCACACTAGTTTCTGAAGCACTTAAATTGAGATTGTGATGTAGTTTTGTACGCCAATCATAGCTCATGTCATATGATCTCGCCAGCCTTTGACAGCAGATATTCAGAGCCAATAACAACATCACAGTCAAGTAGTGCGAACACACAAATAGGAAAAGTTAATGGTTTAAATTAATATGCATAGGGTAGCTATAAGAAAAGCTAAGCTTATGCATATAATATTGGTCTCAAAGATTTATAAGCTACAAAAGAAGATACGCTTTCACATTTAATATTGGTCTTTTTTGCATGTGTTGTGCTTTAAGATATATCACACGAAGGTGCCAGTAAAATTTAAAATAATTACATAAATGTATGGCCTTCTCAGCTCTAAATTCTTCTAAGTGGCTGGTCCTCAAAGTGTTAAGTTTTAAACGAGAGTCAAACACCCTGTGATTTAAGAAATTCTCAAACAATACATAATTCATCTTGTGTAAAAGGTAATTTACTTTGAAAATAACACTTTTCAAACCATTCGCAATATTTCCCTGGTGCTGTTGAAAATAGGTTCACTTCAACAGTTGCCAGGGAGTGCCAAAAAACAGGTGTTACTGCACGCGCACAGCTAGGATGATGTAGGAAGCACGTATGTTCATACTTATAAAGCGTTAAGAGATGTTATATTACGTCATTAAAAAAATTAAAAAACCAGGACATCAGACGATATTTCAAGAACATTGGAATTTTGTAAACCATACTAAAATGCATAATTCAGTTTGAAGTGTGCATTCATATATCCATATTCACAATGAAGTAGGTCCCAACCTGATATTAAGCTTTTTAGTGTGGTTTTTAGGATGTAGATTTTCTTGGAGTACCAGTACTGTACTATCTCATGTTTGGTTCTTTATTATGGCTTAATGTCATATGTGCCAGAAGATGAAAACATGTTACTTGAAATTCAGTGAACATTTCTAACTAGCCAATACTACAGAATTAAACAACTCATTTTAAATAAATTGACTGTGTCAGGCCAAATTTCCTTAGCAAACTGACAAATATAACTTCATTGTACTGAAAAGCCTTCCATAATTATGTGAATGTATTTTAATTCACTTGATAGCTCCCAGCCACCAAAATCCGTTTTGTATTTATTTGATGTGGGAGCTGTAAACGAAGAAGAAACAGCAAAATCATTGAAGGAACACGGGTCATGTGGAATCTACCCCCCTCCCCACAAAATCTCCGACTGCTTTGCGCGTGCGTGAATCTGGCAGCTTGGTAGTGCCAGAAAAATTTTTCCAGTTAGCATGTGGATGCTTGCTGCTACTGTTGATACAGCTAACACCACACTTCAAATAGCCGGAAGTGAGGGAGGGTACTGCTCATACGTGACTCAATTGCACATGTGTGTGAGCTCGCTGGCAACTGCTCAAATGAACCTAATGTAAACAGTTTGTTGTTACAAAGTACTGCACAGTTTTCGTCCTAAGGTCTTTGACACATTTTGCTGTTGACAGATGCTTATGTGTGCATGGTGTTTTGTTGTTGTAAATGGCACATTTCCTTTGCAACTAAAGTTTTGTTTTGGTTTTTTTGTCTCATTTATGGTTTTATCACTGCAGTATTATTCTGCAGTAATGGATACAGTAATAGTCTTTGTTAGAATATCAGTTCTTACCAGTCAAAATTACCAAAATTTAACTGAAAAGTATTCCTGGGTTTTTCCCAGTTTCCTCCCAGATGAAAAAACTGCCAGGCTTTTCCCAGATTTCCCGGTTGCCGCGGGGTGTATACAACCTGTGGATAGTATTGTTGTCATATTGCTGGTGGATGTCCATTAGATGCATGTTAAAATAGAGCTTTTGTACTTGCTGAATACAACTGATGGTGTGAAGTCGGTCCTGAAGGACCAGTGGCCATCAACCATTACTGTGAGTCATGGAAGCTGCGGCGTAAAGTTGACAGTAATGTTGTACTGGGCTGCTGAGGGGATGTGGCTGATGATACCTGTGGCAGAGCAACTACTGGCAGTGTGAGTCTAAACACCACCAGACAGGTCAGGAACAAGACAGAGTGTCAGAGGAAGTCTGCTCTGAGTACTGCTTCATCTACACCCAATGTCCAAGTGAAAATGTCATCAAAACCATGGTCTAATGTGCATATCTGAGATCAACAGGCTCAGATTATTGAGTCATTTGCTGCACAGAGCTGGACGGCTGAGCAGGCAAGTGTTGGGGATACAGAAGAGGTTGGAGGACTGGTGAGCTGGAGTTGACACAAGAGCATTGGTCACTGATGGGGTCGAGGATTGAGAGTCTGTTGTCATGATGAGAGCAAGGTAGGAGGACATGGACATCATTGTCCTAGGTGTCTACTTAGCTATATGAAAACAAACTAAAGATTTCTGTGTACCAATAATTTAAGTAATTTCCTTTTGCAACCATCCTGCTTCTAACTTGGACCTTGAATTTATAAGCCTTGTTCTCAATCATTAAATTAATTCTCTTTCCTGTCACTGCAATAATAATTCTGAATACACATCTTAATGACTAACCACAACTGCTATTTGAAATGAACCCCTGCATTCCAACATTATGCTCTCAAAACCCATACACTGGTAAGTGAGCAAGCTGCAACAATGGTAACCTTACAAATTCTGATGTTTGTCACAGTTCCTCCACTTAACATCAGATTCCAAGTAATTTAATTCTATTTTAACAGTTTGCCTAAAATGCATTTTATGATAGAGCTGTGATCTGCACCTTCCTTTATAAAAAGGCTAATTTGGTAGCCCCAGGACATTCAGCATATGTTTCATTTGCTGTTTGACTGTTGATCTGTTACTTTTAGGGTTTCAGTGAAATATGAAATATGGTTGGTCAACAATTATAATGCATCTGACTGCTAAAACTGGATTCCTGATGCTGGCAAGGCTATTTTTTTCTTTCTAAAGGTCTGGAATGAGGCTCACTCAGTCTTGTGAGGGTAACTGAGGAGCTACTCCAAGCAAAAGACAACATTAATGGTCAGAAATGGTGTGTGCAGGCCACATAACTGTTCTACATCTACATCTACATTTATACTCCGCAAGCCACCCAACGGTATATGGTGGAGGGCACTTTACATGCCACTGTCATTACCTCCCTTTTCTGGTCCAGTCGCATATGGTTCGCGGGAAGAATGACTGCCGGAAAGCCTCCATGTGCACTTGAATCTCTCTAATTTTATATTCATGATCTCCTTGGGAGGTATAAGTAGGGAGAAGCAATATATTCGATACCTCATCCAGAAACGCACCCTCTCAAAACCTGGACAGCAAGCTACACCCCAATGCAGAGCGCCTCTCTTGCAGAGTCTGCCACTTGAGTTTGCTATACATCTCCGTAGCACTATCACGCTTACCACATAACCCTGTGACGAAATGCGCTGCTCTTCTTTGGATCTTCTCTATCTCCTCTGTCAACCCAATCTGGTACGGATCCCACACTGATGAGCAATACTCAAGTACAGTGGTCAATTGCCATTACACAGTCCTCTTCATCTGACTCCATAGTTTTCCCAAGACTTGCAGTAGCATTTTCCATTGCATAACAAGTGCCTTCTGGAGGCCGGCAGTATTCCACGGTGACAGTCTTATGACCACAGTCATTTGGTATAGAGCATTCCATACATGTTTTGTAAAAGTCATATCCAAAGAGTAGCCTCACCACTTTGGCTGCATTATTTTTAATACTGCAGGTACAATGGTTCAGAACAGTGCCAGCCTGCACAGTGTTTGTGATGCCACATGTAGTGTTTCCACTTTGGCAGTCAGGTACTGCAGAGCTCCCAACTACTGCCAGGATACCTTGGTACTAACCGTGTAGTGTCCTAGACACTTGTGGGATGGGGTTGCAATTCCTTTGCTCCTTTGCACTGACAGTTTCAGAAAAAGGACCAATATTTATTGCAGTCTGCACTATTTTCAAAAGTCATTTTTTTGTGTGATGTGGCCATAAGCCTTGAGTATGTAATTCACCAGACCCTTTCACAGAACACTGATACATAAAGGAAACAGACTGTTACAGGCAAAGTAAGTGGACTTGTGCTGATGCATGATGTGTGTTACATGTTTCCATGTAGTCCTACTGCAACTAGTCTGGCCAGTGGCACTAAGACATAATGTTCTTTTTATTTTATCTTGAAGATTCCTTAAGTTAGGCACATTAAACATGAGTGTACTATTTCTCCCTATGCATGCCTCATAACTGGAACTATAAAAAGCCCTAATATATAGTAAAATAAAAAATAATTTGCACTGAGAACCTTATAGTCATTTGCATGATACAGATGTAGAGGACTGCAGAGTATTCAGCATTCCATGTTACAGTATATGTGCTATATACCATGGTACACAAATGACTACCATACTTCATGAACCAATTGGCTTTTTTAAGCAAACAAAGACAGCAAATTTACTTAAGCTTACTGAAAAGCTTTTGATTTTGTGTCATAATGCATAATTCAAATAAAATCATTTCTATTTTTTAGGTACAAAAATGCCGTTTCAATGGAATTGATTATCTTGCTGAACTTCTATGGAATCGGAATCGTCGTCATCCTTATAGGAGCATGCAGTGGAGAGAGATCTTCAGTATACCATTTGTCAAAAGATACCTCAAAAAACAGTTAAGATCCTTTTTTTCTTTTTTAATTAAACCATTTCTACTTTATGAACTGAAGTTAAGAAGAAAATATTTTTACATGTCACTTCTGAAAATGTACAAGTAACAGTAAAAAAATCTGACTCATAGTTCCCACCAACAAATGCCATGCAGAAAAAGTTTTAAATGCCTGTATACATTGTATTGCAGCAGTTGCTTTGCAAAATTGCTGGCCATCTACCACAACCCCGTCTCCATACCTCTTTATCTATACAAGTATCTATCTTGCATTGCCGCTATAGTACTTGCATTTCAGCCCACTTTCCTGCATCACCACTATGGCCACCGTTTCTGAAGTATTCCATTTTAATTCATATGTTTCACATGGACGTACCATTTCTTGCTGCCCATTTTATCAATGTAGAATCTATTTACATCATTTTTTTTTTTAATTTCCATTCCCTGTCCATTATTGTAGTTCAATACATCTTGTCCATTGTGTGGAGTCACTCCTTCATTCTGTTTGAAAATATTCACAGTGCTGCCCTATATGAGACAGTGCTTTCCATATAACTCTTGTATAGTTATTTACTTGTAACTTTAGAGACAGTGTCATTCCATAATACTGGATTTAGTTATGTAATCATAATCTTCGCTTTCCTTATTTTATTCTGTACATTTGTATATTCCTCCCACCTGCTGCTGGTGTCCCTCCTAAATACTTACAAGAGGATGTGTTTTTAACAATTCTCTTCTTCATTTTTAAGTCATGACCTCCCAGTCATATCCAAAAAATAATCCATGCAATGGACAATGACTTACACATTAGTAAATGGCATACCCTTAACTATTAATGAACGCTGCTGCACCCCATATAATCATTGAAAAACAAAGGCTGTAGATAGAGAGATGCACGGAATGAAACAGGTTTGGCTGTCAAGAGAACAGTGTGTGGAGCCTTCAAAAACTATCATAGCAGAAAACTGTTGAAAGATGTTTCACAAAGCCCAAAGATATTCTGGCCGTACATAAAGGCTGTTGAAGGCACCAAAATTAGTGTTCAGTCACTCACAGATGAGATGAAAACTGAAATTGAAAGTAGCAGAGAAAAAGTAGTAATGATTAACTCTGTTTTCAAACCATTCTCTGCAAAGGAAAACTCAGAATTGGCTCAAATTAATTCTCATACCACTGAAAAGATGAGTGAAATAGATATTAGTGTCAGTGGAGTTAAGAAACAAATTGTTACAACTGAACAAAGCCATGTGGTGTAATGGAATCCATATCAGATTCTGTACTAAATTTGTGGCTGAGTTAGCCGCTCTTTTAAATATAATGTACTGTAGGTTCGATAAAATAAAAAAAAATAAAAAAAAAAGGAACCTAGCCAACAGTTGGAAGAATGAGCAGGTAACACCCATCTACAAAAGGGCAGCAGAAGAGATCTGCAAAACTACCATACAATATCTGTGACATCCATTTCTTGTAGAATTTTACAACATGTTCTGAGATCAAATGTAATGAGGTATCTCAAACAGAATGACCTCCTTCATGCCAACTTCAAAAATACCGACCAACAGAAATCCCATGCATGCCATTATCAGATGACATCCTGAAAACCAAGGACCAACACAAACAAGTGGATGCAGCATTTTTTAAAGAACTAACTTCAGGCACGCTCCCAAGGAAGTGTGTTTGTATCCTTGCTGTTCACACTTTATATTAGAGGCCTGTCAAACAATACTAGTAATCATCTTAGAATGTTTGTAAGTGATAAAGTTACCTATAATGAAGTACTATCTGAATAAAATTTCAGAAATATCCAGTCAGGTCTTGGTAAGATTTCAAAATGGTGCAAAGATTGACAACTTACTTTAAATTCTCACACATGTGCAACTGTGCTCTTTACCAAGTGCAAAAGTAGTGTAGCCTAAGATAAGAATATTGACAAGTCACAATTGGAAACAAGTCAGGTTGTACAAATACTTGGGTGTAAGAATTCGTGGGGAATATGAAATGGAATGAAGTTGGAATTTTCACAGCTGCATGCTTCAAATTTAATTGATTGGTTAAAGGATTGTTTCACTCACAGAAGAGTGTCATAGAAATGCTCAAAAGGTAAGCAAGCAGGCATTTGAAGATTTGATTTTAAGTGAGGAATCTAAGAATATACTGCAGTAAAGACAAGATTAGACTGATTGCAGACACTCTGTAGTCAAAACAAATAGGGGAAAACCCTAATAATGACCCCAACTGAGTTAAAAGCTATATGCAAAAATCATTCCGGTACTAGTGGCAGTTAAATACATGTACCAGTACTGTTGTCACTAAGATTTTAGAAAAACTTTCAGAGACGGTAAAAGGGAGCAGGAGAAGAAAAAAAGTTTAGTAAATATGGGCTCTAAAATACATCCTTTAAGAGCTGTGAACACTTGTTCATCTTCGATACTGTGAAACCTGTATCTTCTACTACAAGCTCTTGGGTTCCATATTTTTGAAGGAGATAGGATGGACCAAAGCAACAAAAAATGTCCAGTAAATATGGGCTCTAAAATGCATACCTTAAGAGGTATGGGCACTTGTTTAGCAAAAGATATGTGCTTCACAGTAGTGAAGATGAGCATGTGCTCTTAGCTCATGACGAATGCATTTTAGTGCCTATGTTTACGAGGCATTTATTTTTTGTTTTTCTCCATACTATCACTTCTGAAAGTTGCATACCCTTCAATCATAGCAACAACAGTATCGGTACTTGTAGTCCACTATCACAGGTATCAGAATGAATTTCACCTATAGCTCTCAACTTGCTCATTTCTGGACCAGAGTTCCTCACTTCAAATTTGTACATTTACTCTTCTCCATCATTTGTAAAAGTCTGTAACATCAATATGGAATCATTCTGTAGATTTAGAAGTATATTTTACAAACTTAACTTCCCAAGATTTTTCCTTTAGCAGAACTGTTTATCTGTGAAGTTTTTTTTTACAGACCTTGAGTAAATGTAACCACCAGTCTTCTTGAACAGATTTCAAAAATTTTGTTTCACAAGTCTTTCAACCAGTTGCACCCAGCAGTTTTAGTTACTTCATTAAACTTGTGTTGCAAACCTTTGTTTTCAGTGAAACTGAAATTTGAATGTCATTCATTTGATTGACATCAGACAAAAAAGTCATGATTCTAGCACTTTGAAATACTTACCCACTACATGCTCTATTCCCCTGGCATATTTTTAAAAGAGCTACCATCACTCTTTGATATTCCCCTGATTGTGTTGCCAAAATTTTGTGTTTTTTCTATAGAGCAGTTTGTAGAATTTATGCACTTTTTAACTATTTTGTCATTATTTGTATCACTCTCACTACATCACTGCCACTTTTCCATGTGGGTATCGGCTTTGGCATTATCTGCAATTTATGATACTTAATCCTGTCATGATATACTTGCACTGTGCTATGGTATCACACAGGGAGCTATTGGTTAATGCTCATTGCCTTCCTCAATAGAATCTGACAGGCTAAATACTTTTCCAACTCTTGGAAATATACCACTTTAGGCAAGGACTATATATACAAAAAGTTTTTCAAAGGTATCACCCTCACTACCTATATAAAGAACAGAGCTGGACCAAGGTGATTCTGTATCCCTGCCAAAACTGCTAATGCTGCCCCCCCCCCCTACATAAATCTATATTTATATGCAGATGTAGCAAATTTTAAAATTTTGTAAGTAGCTTTAATAAAAATTAAGCATTCTTAAAAATATTATTTAAATGAACTATCAGGATTGAAAATATTGCATGCAACAAATTAAATGCATCACTTAGAAAATAAATTACTAATTGTACAAACTTTCTAAAATACGGAATTTAAGACAATTATCTATATTTTATTAATTATAGGAGCTACTGTACATTAGTGTGGTACAGTTCTAGATGCAGATGTGTAAGAATTTCATTCGTAATAGAATAACAAGAAAATAACCTAATGCATAAGTGTGACCTATTTCCAGTAGTCCTGAGCACCAGATGCCTAAGCAATACTGCTCATAACCAATCGCAGAACGTATATTTGTGTACAAGAGAGTTCAACTCAGATGAACAGAATACAGCTTTCCACAGGCACACCGAAGAACGAGTCCCACAATATTATTAATCAACCACAGAAGGCTTAATCTTGAATTTATAGTTTTTTTACACAATAGATCAGATCAGCTGAAACTTGGGAGCAAATACTGGCTGGAGGGGAAAGTACTATATAAATCCCCTCCACATCTTTTTTGCTTTCCTCCTCCGTCATCGTATTTTGCTCATACTCAGTCAGCATAAATCAGCAAAAATCAGAAGCCCTCACTCAAATAGCGTATGTATTTTAGCACTTGCTTGCCCAACCTGTGGGACCCTACAGTCACACAATAGCAGCATGAACTCTATAGTTGAATGTGAGTGAGCTGTGTAGGTGGCAGATGTATGAACCAAGTCACATAAACCATCTGTTCAGTAAAAGTCATTTCTTTATTATGTTACTTGAACAACATGATACTGTGTCAACAATTTGCATTTACAGTACTAGGCCGAGGGGAAGGCTTTGTTTTTTAGGCAGAATATATGATCATGAGGGGCAGGACAACTCATGTACCACTCCCAATAATTCTCAAACCACCTTTCATCATTTCTTTTTCTTTTGGTCAGTTTTTGTGACCCCTCTGTGCCTGCACCATAGTCAGAGACCTGACTGCAATCTTCTTAGTGTTCTCATAACAGTTTCGTAGTAATTTGCAGTACAGATTCAAGAGATATCAAACCACATTCAATAAACAGACCCTGCTGGAAGCAGCTACACAACAACAATGGGAAGACAATGCGATGCCAATAACATCACTACCATTCTGGGGCATTATATATTCAGACAACAACTTCTATGGAGTTTCTATGGACATCTTCCCATCTTTATATGGCCCTTTATCTTATTGCACTACTTTAATCATAAAGATGGTTAAGGCATGTCAGACTGGTTTGAGTAGGAGAACAGAGCCCTTAAGGAAGCATCATAACTTGCTGTTATAACCAATAATATAATCTTCATGGCAAGGGGTCCAATAAAGTGCTCCTTATTTATGGATAATTTTGCTTCTTCTTTAGTCTAGGAATAGCTGATCTTCAGTTGCAAGTGAATATCAGAAATTTAGTTGAATTTATAATATGAACAATCTTTAAACCCCTTTTGTAAGATAAACACACATTAATGTCCGGATGAAAGTCCATGTCTACTCCATTATATGATCCTGAAATTGATAATTAGTGTAAGTCTGTTGGGTTATTGATAATTAGTGTAAGTCTGTTGGGTTAGTGAGAACTGTATGTCTAAAGACCACTGACACTATCTTGAGGGGATCAAATTAGGCTCAGGCATCTAGACAACTAGCCCCATATACATTTTCTGGGCAGAGACTGGCAAGCCACTACCCTCCATCGAGTAACTACTCACAATGCCTCAGGCATACTGGTTCTTGCCCGAGTCAAAATCATCAGCATTTCATTTGGTTGACCACCCATAAACGCTAACAGTTTTTGCAAACTACTCAAAGTAGCAAAGCCATATGGATTACACATGAAGCAAGCCCTGTTATCCTTTGTGTTGACCAAGTCTTAGTTTTAAACCATGACTGGATTTGTCTGCCATTGTGCTAAAGATTACCAGAAAATTTTTAGAATTTTTGCATTACAAGTAGAAGAGTCCAAATGCTAATAAAAAAGGTAGTATAGTTCTCCAGATTACATTTTTAATTAAATCTGTGAGTATCTGTACCAAATAAATTCACTGTCTATGAATTGGATGTACATACAGCCTTTAAGGCACTGAATAGATGAGACAGATTCGACTTACAAACTTCCTTGTGTTCATATTCCCAGAGAACAATTCAGACCATGCAGATCATGTACCCAGCAAATTGGTCTAGTACAGTCCATCCAAGACACCCTTCTGTGCTACTGCACCTTTGGAGGGAGATGATATTTTTCTGCGTACAAGAACATATGGAAATCTGAGGCAACAAACTAGGGATGCAGCAGCCATGTGGGTCTGTAACATCCCTACTGTGACCATTGATTGATTCCCCTTACATGCAATTGCAATGATTTCACTGTTGAAGTAAAGAGCCCCACATCATTGGCAGCAAGAATGGATGTAAGGATAAGAAACTGTATTTGATTATGCTAATTAACATGCAATATAATGGCTCATTCCAGTCACCAAGGTGTCACTTCTTGATTAGAACGGTCTCCTGATGTATGATTTTGAAAGTGAACACACAATTTTCTTAAGAAGTAGCAATCCTTAACGCAGTTCTTGCTCTCTGTTGACAGTGATGATATTCAAAGTGTCACATGGCTAATACGTTTTTTGTTGTCTTCTTAACTCCCTTCGGCTGTTTATGTTTGGGCACAAATTATTGTGTTGTCATTGGTCCTCACAATACAACAACAAAAACAACATCAGGAGATGTACAGTAGCTTGCACATCAACTCAACTTTTCCTCCAATGAAGGAAGCTGGGTGGTAAGAATGAAATTTACTTCATATATGTTTCCCAGATACAGTCATCAATATCACACATTATTGGTGGTAATTAATGGAATGATACTTCATATTCACAATTGTCGAATGCTTCAAAACTGGCACATCCAATCTGTACATTTCAAATATGTTTGAAGCTTAAACATAAATTATGTGTCTGAATGTATATTTTCTTTAACCTATGTTACTCATTTTCAGTTGGAACACGTTAAAAACACAACTTGTGTATCATCAATATTTGCATGATTTCCCCCCCCCCCCTTTGTTTATGTAAATGTGTGTGTGAATGGCAAATAAAAAACAAACTATAATTAAAGGTGACCACAGGTGAAAAAGTCTGAAAAAACTATAACAGTTATTTAAGTAGTGTCATAGTCAAGTTAGTTATCAGCCATGAGGCGTTAGCCCAGACATTAATCAATCTCAACACACTCATCAACAAGATGCTAAAATTGTGATATATACTATGAAAATGTGTTGTACTGAAAGCTGTTTTCACTACAGACTTCCAGTACAAGTAAGGAAACAAAAGTTAATTATAAATTAAGCAATAGCCAAGTAAAAATAAATATTATGCAGTGATTCTGCAAGCCATGGATATGACAAGTACTTGATAGGTTTCCAGAGGTTTGTGGCACCGGATGCCTACACACACTTCCCATAATTTTCAAGCTGTTGGTCTGTGGGCACAGAGCTGCCACCTGATAGTGTCCCAGTTGGGTTTCATCAGATTCA
The DNA here is from genome assembly GCF_023864345.2 of Schistocerca serialis cubense. Lineage (NCBI taxonomy): Eukaryota > Metazoa > Arthropoda > Insecta > Orthoptera > Acrididae > Schistocerca > Schistocerca serialis. The sequence goes on along the minus strand of NC_064641.1, from coordinate 483,606,081 downwards.
GCTAAGCCGCATGAGATGACCAAGACATCAACATGAGTTTACTATCATGCTCTTCAAACCACTGCAGTGCGATTCGACCTTGTGGCACTGACAGTTATCCTGCTGAAAGATGCCATCGCTGTCGAGGAAGACATCAACCATAAGCAGTTGCAGGTGTTCCCTAAAATGTTCACACAGTCCACAGCTGTCATGGTGCCTTCCATTACTATTGCATGTCCCATGGAAACCCAAGAGAATGTCACACCTGTGTCCATGGTGAGCTGCATGTTAAGAGCAGCCGTTCGCCTGGATGACGGTGTATCTGGACATGATCATTGACCTGTTTTAGCAATAAACAGAAATCATCTGACAAGGTAACATGATTCCATTGATCTGTGGACAAATCTCGATGATCCCGTGCCCACTGTAATCATAACTGATGATGTTGGGTGAAGTTGGGAACATGTAGAGGTCCTCTGCTGCAGAACACAATGTTCAACACAGTGCACTGAATGGTGTGCTCCAAAACACTTGTGCCTGGGCCAGCAGTGTACTCTTTCATCAGATATGCCACAAATCGCTGCCTATCCTGCTTTACAGCATGGGCAAGCCTCTGATACCTATGTTCAGCGATGACGTATGGACTTCCAACTCCTTATCACCTACGCATGGCTACCGCATTCTTCAACCACTTTCCAAAGATGCTCAAGACAGTATCACATGAACAGTCAAGCAGCTTCGACATTTCCAAGATACGCCCTCCCAGGCTCCGGGCCACAACAATCTGGTTTTTTTCAAAGTCGCGAGTTGGCGGATTTCCTCATTCATGCCTCTTACTGTCACTACACTGATTCCCCATTCATCTCTTCTGTACTCATATATTTCTCTTATTGCATCACAGCAACAAAAAATCATTGCCACCAGGCAGCATGCAGCCTCGTGGTGAACTGCAGTCGTAATGTTTTGGCTCATCAGTGTATATTATTAGCATGGCATTTATTACTGTAGTTTGGAGCTAACTACAACAAAGAAATAAAATGCATAACATTCAGCATCATTTATACTTGATAACATATAAGCTGCAAAAAAACTGTGTGACTTAAGATTCTGCATCAAAAAGCTCTCCACAGTTAAGACTCTGCTTCTACATTTCTAGATATGCCATAAATAAATGTATAGAAAACTCAATTGTCTTTGCAGCCCAAGACCATATTTTCCTTTATCCTGGCTGTGGACACCAGAAGAAGCAGCTCTTAGAATACAGGCTCAATTCCGTGGTTTTCTGGTGCGCAAGCAACCAGAAGTACAGGAGATGAGACAGTTCTGGAAGGTAAAATGTTTTCTATACAACAAGTTTTATAGAGCCCTAACTAATTTCACTTTTATGTCTTGGGCAATGGTGAAAACACTCAAGTTGTGCATTATTCTATCCAACTGAAACAAGAGGATTTAAACTGATGAACAGGGATATTTTGGCTACAGGAAATTATCACTGCCTGTCATTTTGACTGATATCAGAATACTGGCTCATTCCTACATGAGTGATCAGCCAGCCAAGTGCACCTGTGCAGCTGTTTCAAACATATAAACACTTTTTATTTTTTAAGCACTTTTAATATTTCATTCCTTGACTTTGTTCCACCAGCTTTGACATATTTTCCCCCACCACTGCCATCTTGGATTTTTAAATTTCCTGCAAATGTCATCTCGCATTTTTTAAATTTCTATCCATCACCACCTTTGATTTTTAAATGTTCCATCACCAATTTGGACTTTTTTTGGTGAGTGCTGCATTGCCTAGTGGCAGATGCTCGAATTGCACACCAGAGAGACTCTCCTTCTATACCGAATATGCACAGCAACAAAAAATCTGTTATTTGTTTTCCTTCTGGGGTAGCAATTTCAATAGCCAGCTGTGTATATCTGCAGAGAAACAGCTGCTTTCAAAAGAGACATTGTTTCTCCATTTACATTATAGCCCAATCCATGGACAATGATGCTTCACACAAGTTGAGACAAGGATGGGGACTGCATTATTGAAGGTTCCAGGCGGCAGTTGCGGTATGCACATACAAATGCTTTGCACTTGATGAATGTATGTACCTCACAAATTATGTCTCTCATTTGCTAATGTAGAATTTGTCACTTACAATCACCATCAGCCATGACAACTCGCAACAACTGGAATAAAAATTCGCTAAGTAACTCACTATGATCACGTTTAATGCTCGCGTTGCATACAACGTTCACAGCAGAATGCTCAGAATGTTTCTGAATGCTTATTGCCTGTCAAAGAACGAGTGACATACGAGTGCAGAACAAGCTTAAACTTGACTGTCATCATTTGTGACTCCAACTATAGTCATCTATTACCTCATACTATGCATTTATGCAACATTAAGAATTTCAGACAGGTAGTCAGCTGTTTACGTACTAGACAGCTCAGGAAACTATTTAATACGAATGTTAGTCTTAACCAGAACTTAAATCCTCAAGTAAAAATATTCTGATAAAGTATAGAAGAACTATCTAATAAGGCAAGCAACCCTCCCCTCCCCCCCCCCCCCCCCCCCACTCACACGGAATGGAAAAAATGTAATGTAGATACAGTCAGGTGCTTTTCTTTCAAGAAAGTGATTTATGGGTCCATGTTACACAGGTTTTTAGCAGGTTCCAAACTAGAACTATTTTATGGCTATTTACAAGTTGCCATTCATATTCAAAATATTCAGTCCTCCCTGGTCTAGCCCCCCCTTCCTCCCCAAACAAATTATCGTATTGATGCCATTGTAGTAAGGTACTCTTCTACTTTGTTCCTGAATATCTGGTGATTTATAATCTCCTGTGAAATATCTACTGGCTCTTTGTGATAGATTTTTGCACCAGAATACAAAATCCCATTTTGTACACTAGACAAGGATACTTTGAGCCACATTTTTTGTGTGTACTTGCATTTTCTTCGAAGGAAATTGACTTCCCATTTGGTGAGCAGTGTTTATAATTTATCAAAATCCCTGGCGTTCTGTTATTGGCCTCTCCTCATTTTTTGCTGCCATAATGTCCTGTTGTACCATGAATTGAACTTTTTTAATTTTATTGGTAACCTCCATTCTACATCTACAGTTGGGTGGCCTAATTTTTCAGCTTTCTAAAATTTATTCCAACACCTGTATCTTGTTCTAGTCAACCAAAATCAATGTGTGCAATATTTTAGCTCAATCACGCAACTGCAAGGGAACCTACAATGACCACGCCATTCGGAAATTTTCAAGCAGAAGGTAATTTTTTCGGATTTTTTTATCTATTTCTTTTGCAATCACTTGAAGACACTCTATAGGAATTTATGCAAGACTTCCTTTATTTAATTGTCACATAATCATATCTAGTAGCTTATGAAAACAGGAAGAAGTTGTGTGGAACTATGAAAAAATAAGCAAAATATATAAACTGAGTAGTCCATGTGCAAGATAGGCAACATAAAGGACAATGATAGCTCTTGAGCACCGTGGTCTCGTGGTTAGGGTGAGCAACTGCGGAACGAAAGGTCCGTGGTTCGACTCCTCCCTCGAGCGAAAATTTTACTTTCTTTATTTTCGCAGAGTTACGATCTGTCCGTTCATTCATTGACGTCTCTGTTCACTGTAATAAGTTTAGTGTCTGTGTTTTGCGACCACACCGCAAAACCGTGCGATTAGTAGACGAAAGGACGTGCCTCTCCAATAGGAACCGAAAACATTTGATCGCAAGGTCATAGGTTAACCGATTCCTCCACAGGAAAACACGTCTGATATATTCTTTACGACACTGGTGATGGCATGTGCGTCACATGACAGGAATATGTTGTCGACCCACCTAACTTGCACACTTGGCGAATGGGTAAAAAGATTCATCTACCTTGCCCGATTTAGGTTTCCTTGTGGATGTGATAATCACTCCAAAAAAAGTGATGAAAACATAAGAGTTTGTAACATAAACTGCATCAAATGAATGCAACAGTTCCAGAGTCGCACAGTTTTCCCTGTGCTCTGTCAAAACATATGTTTTTTTACGTTTTCAAATGTTTCCGTGCGTAGACCGTCAAATTCTGTATATGTCCAAGCAAATCTGAACATGTTCTGGAATTTTAGAGAGCGAAGTTGATTATGTGTGAGTGCCTGAACTTTGATAATTATCTGAAAATAAAAAATTAAAATTTTCATCCGATAGAAGATTTGAACCAAGGACCTGTCGTTCCACAGCTGCTCACGCTAACCACGGGACCACGGCGATCGTAAGCTAACACTCTCCTTGATGTTGCCTACCTTGCGCATGCACTACTCAGTTTGTATATTTTGCTTATTTTTTTCATAGTTCCATGCAACTTCTTCCTGTTTTCTCGATTTATCCGTGTTCAGTTTTTCAAGGCCTATCCCTGTGCCAACTTATAACTAAATCTGAGGGGGGTGCGATGGGGAGGTTCCCTTGTTAGTATTATCCATCCTGCTGTTTTACAAACACCACACAGGGTAAGGACCATGACAGTAGTGCCATATCTAAGCTTCAGACCCAGCTCCTCTGAAAACCAGCCCTAGGGATAAGAAAAACTGACCAGTTAAAACCGATTCTGGTATTTTAGTTCTGAATAACTGGTATTGGTCTCTGTTACAACAGGTGTTTTATTTTTTATTTTTTACTAGTAACTGAGTAAAGTAACTGAAATATCAATTAGCCAAAGCAGCAGTGTTAAATTTTTCATTTCCAAATAAACATCTTTTTAAAAAAGGAGTAATTTTTATTTGTAAAATTTGCAGTGGTTTGAAATATTGTGTTGTTGTAGAAAACAGGAAAAGTAATCAGTGCTGTTTTAATAAAATGCCAACAGAAATGAGCAAGAAACACAGTGCATAAGAATTTGCACAGCACTGCTGAGATAATGATGTTCCTATCATCATGCATTGTAGCTTAAGGCATGCGTGTATGTGCAGTGTGCAAGACTTACTCTCACCTGGTCTAAGGTAGTTTCTCACTGTCGTCGTTAGACACCTGTTGAACTGCAGAATGGCACCAACCCTAATCTGGAAATATCTTTACAAATTGGTGTACCAATGAAGTATAATGCTCCATTTGTTTAAAGGATTAAACATTTATTTGTCATTCTTATGAAATAATACAAGAGGAAGGAAATTACGGTAACAGTAATAAATTAAAAACTTAAAATTTACTCATAGCATGTAATAAAAATAGATAGCTGATCTGCTGCCCATGTTTACATAATATGCCTTTATCTGCTTTCAGCCTTCAAAAAACAGACAAATTAACACAAAAAATTGAGTTCTTCAACCTTAGTTTTCACTCTATAGCACTATTCATAATACAAGCATGATGATACCTGAGTGTAATATGATTTTAGCAAAGTTTTAAAAAATTAGAAACAGTAGAATACTGCTAATTTTTTGTAGTGTTTCATCACTTATCACTTTTCAAGAAAAGCTGAGAGTGGTGGATGGATTAAGTTTTCTTTTATTTGCCTATTTAATTTAATATTTTCATTAAGTGTCTTGAAACTGAGAGTCAAAATTTTTTCAGTCTTTTTTCGATTTCTGTGTTTATTACAGGAAAAAATACGGATAATAAACTGAAAATTGGTTCTTTCAGAAACCAGTTATTTTGAGCAGTTTTAACAGTGAGGACACTTTGGCATGGAAAGGAAGTGATATAATTGAAAATCGGGTGTTTCAGTGATAACTTCCACCCCTAACTGGCCCTACGGGAGGCCTGCTGCTGCTGCTCTTTGAGACACACAGCTGTGATCGGCTGGCCCCATGTCAGCTCACACGTCAGCTCACAGACTATTACTCTCTTCAGTATACCTCTGGCAAGTGGCCAATGATGCTAACAGCCAGGCCAGCAGGATTACGGTTTTGTACAGAGCTGTTGCTCCATCATTCCCCCTTTGATCTAGTTTGTGGCAAGCAGAGCCTGTGTCTACAGTTATACAGCAGTTCTGTCTTTTGGAAACATTTACCCTAAAAGAGGCCTAGTGGAAAACATGGGATTTTGACAAGACAGTTTTCTGTTTACACTGACTGCTTCTGGAAATTAGTTGTGTAAGTAACCTTTTAATTGTATATAAAAACAAAGATGAGGTGACAAAAGCACTGGCAGGTCGATAGACACACAAACAAACACAAACATACACACAAAATTCAAGCTTTCGCAACAAACTGTTGCCTCATCAGGAAAGAGGGAAGGAGAGGGGAAGACGAAAGGAAGTGGGTACGGTAAAAAGGAGAAGGTGAATACAAAGTGAAACTACTGGCAAAAACAGAAAGAGGAAAATAAGACGACAGAAAAGATTTCGAAATGCAACAGTGACAATAACAAACGTAATTGTTGGATTCAAATTAATGATATCAATATAATAGAAGGAAACATTCCACATGGGAAAAATTATATATAAAAACAAAGATGAGGTGACTTACCGAACAAAAGCGCTGGCAGGTCGATAGACACACAAACAAACACAAACATACACACAAAATTCAAGCTTTCGCAACAAACTGTTGCCTCATCAGGAAAGAGGGAAGGAGAGGGGAAGACTTCCTTTCGTCTTCCCCTCTCCTTCCCTCTTTCCTGATGAGGCAACAGTTTGTTGCGAAAGCTTGAATTTTATGTGTATGTTTGTGTTTGTTTGTGTGTCTATCGACCTGCCAGCGCTTTTGTTCGGTAAGTCACCTCATCTTTGTTTTTATATATAATTTTTCCCACATGGAATGTTTCCTTCTATTATATTAACCTTTTAATTGAATACATTCAAGTGTCGACCATAACTAGTGTTGTGACACCCATATATGACTGCCCCTTTAAGTTGTGTGAATCCTAAAGCTTTATACATTCACCAACACGCTTCATCCTGGACTTATAATACAAGTCAAAGAGTGACACAATCTTCATGTTAGTGTGCAGGGCATTACCAGTGATGTCCCTGCCGTCAGCCTTAATGGTGTAGTTGAGAATACGTTCTATTCTGCCAATACTCACTACTGTATGTGATTACCTTTACCAAGATCTTCCCCAGTGAGCCTAAATTACAGGTGACACTGCTGAGGCCTGAATTTACCTTAAAAGTATTAATTTTTGGTATTCTCATCACAGAAAATTTTGTTCAGGTCATCTTCATGAAATTCTTGTTATAATGTGTCTGTTAAATAGGTCCTCATGCAGTGTGATTGTAAATAGGATTTGCATTGCATTCATTCGATGAGCCACTGTAAGATAGTGCCTCAGATATAGCCAACAACAAATGAAGACACCAATGTAACAGGTACAGGTTGCATTACGTCGTAAGTATTGTGCAGTTCATTCCTTGTTAAATACTGTTTTCCCAAGAGCAATGAGTTTTCATTATTAAACAGCATTTTGCCTGTAACTCAAATGCACGCGTTGTAAACACATTTCATATGAAATATGCAGATGCCACAGTGCAAGACAGTTCAACAATATCGAGATAATCACCCAGTTCTGGAAATGTAAATCACTTGCAGACAAGAACACAACTGGCAGACTGGACATAAATTATATGAGGTGAAGAATGTGATGATGTATCATTCCCCTTCAAAATATTTGAGGAGGCTGTCTGTCCAATAAGATATTTCAGAGGGTGGTGCTACGAAAGCAGTGCAGGAGTTAAAATCATTCATGTCATGTCTGAAGTGTGCAGGAACTGAAAGCACAGGAAAAAGAAATGTGTCTAGCGAACTGTGTATGGTTTTGGCCAGAATCGCAAAACTTGGCCATGTTTTATTCTGTGATCAGGTATGGCTTTACATTAGTGAATAGTCAAAACACAAAAATTTGGTAAACCCAAAATCCATGTCTTTCATAAAAATGCATTGGACTGTCAGAAAATTGTAATGTGGTGTGATATATCATGTCATCAAATAGTTGGTCCCATTTTGTCTGAAGCTACAGTGAATAGTGTTGTGCGCCAAGACATTATTAAATAGTTTATTTCACTTCTTGAAGCAGGGTAACACTATTGTACATTGCAGTAGCACAGTGTCACTCATCACACATCTAATGAAATAATTCATTTCTTACGCAAAGGTTTTGGTGATCACATCATCTCTAAAGGATTATTGCGCCCATATTCTTTCAATTCAATGTCTCCAGACTTCTTCCTGTGAGTCCATAAAAACAGGCTTCACAATGTCAGCTTGCTGTGAAAAATAGCCTAAACATGGTAAATACACCCCCAATCCTACTGTTACCCCCAAAAACAAGTAACAAAGGAGCATCCCCTTCATCACTAAATACCATCCCAGACCGGAACAACTAAACCACATTCTTCATCAGGGCTTTGATTATCTATCATGCCCTGAAATGAAGGAAATCCTTCTCACCATTCCCACAGTGGTGTTCCATTGCCCATCCAACCTCCACAACATCCTCGTCCATTACTACGCCACTCCGAATCCCAGTCCCTTGCCGTAGGGATCATATCCATGAGGAAGACTTAGAAGAGAGATCTGCCAAATCCACCCACTCAGCGCTTCTTATTCCAGTGCTGTCACAGGCTTATCCTACCCCATAAGAGGCCAGGCCACCCGTGAAAGCAGCTATGTCATGTACTAGCTTTGCTGCTGTCATTGCACAGCCTTTTTATATTTGTATGACTACCAACCAGCTGTCCACCAGGATGAATGGCCACTGCCAAACAAAGACCAAGAGTAAAGTGAACCACCCTGTTGCACAACATGCAGCTGAACATAACATGCTTGATTTCAGCAGCTGCTTCACAATCTGGGCCATTTGTATCCTCTCCTCCACCACCAACTTTTCTAAACTGTGCAGTTATTCTTACAAAACTTAAGAAACATTCTCCATTCCCAAAATTATCCTGGCATCAACCTACAGTAGCCTACTGTCGTACACCCCCCCCCCCCCCCCCCAACAGCTTCAGTCCCATCTGCCCTATCACCTCCTCCCAATACACACCCCTCAACCTCACTGTGCACCCTCTCTGCAAATTCACCCACCCGACTTTTCTCCTTTTCTGCTCCCCATCCCCCCCCCCCTCCCCCCCCCCCCCCACACACCTCCTCTCTCCCCAAAACTGCGGCTGGCAGCCTTGTCCTGCCACCATCTAGTTCCTGCATGCTCCACCAGACAGCAATATTCTCCCCCCCGTCACGTGTACCCTTCTATCCCTTCACCTTCCCCACCCCACTCTGGATTGCTGCTTTCATTCATTAGTTTCTGTAGAAGTGCTTGGCCAAAAGTTCAATGTGTAACAGTATTTTTGTCGTGCTTGTCTGGAACTAAATGTATCATCTTTATGGTGAATAACAATCAAGCCTTTTCAGAATATTGTTGTAAAATGAGTTTGTGCATGCATTACTGAACAGGGCAATCATTTACACCCTAGCTAATAAATACTGTCTGAGAGGTTATGAAATAAAATATGCACATGCCCATGCCCACATCCACACAAATCCCCCCCTCCCCCCCAATTTCCCTCTCGTTCTCTCTCCCCCTCCCCTTCTTGATTATTTTTTGATGATTTATGAATCTTCACCTTCAATTCATGTGCTCTCTCTATCCCTCTTCCACAATCTCTCAACAGAGGAATTTCTCTCATACTTTGTTTGGCACACAATGTTCCATTCCAAAAGCTGTAGAACAGCAAATAATAGGTTCATTAGATCAACTGTCCCAGAAGCATAAAATGGAGTTGGCATTTGCTGTAACACTTCCTACAAACTGTAAAAAGTATCGAGAACTTGAAATTAAAAGTAACTGTTTGATTATTCTATTACACCTAGTACTTCTTAGTTTATTTATATAATAACTGACTGCCTAGTCATCTATATTCTTCATTACTGTGAGAGGATATTGCCACCGCTGTCTGCTATAGAGAATAAACAAACAAAAAACATTAAAAAGTTATGTTAGTGCTTCAAATTAAAATCATGTTTCTTACAGGCACTGCAGGCAGAAAAAGAAGAGGAAGTGAGGCAAAGAAGGGAGAAACTACGACTTGAAGCTACAGAAGCTGCAGCAGTAGCAACTAAGGAGGTGTATGAACATATTGAGACAGTTCACCAACAAATGGAAGAAGCACGTACCATGATACATGAATCTGCTGATGCAGCAATGAAAACTGATTGATTTAAAACACATTGAAAAAGGTGTTGAGCAATATATTTCCAATCTACATGATTCCAATACTTCCAATTCTTTCTTATAACCTTTTTTTTCTTAACTTGTCGATCATTTTCATTTAAGGCATGGCGCATAGTGTTTTTATTTTTTCATTGCAGCTGTTGTTATTTCTGTGTTAATCCTTCGTCAGCTCAGGCCAGCAGAATGTCGTTCTTCCAGATTTTATGTACTACCCCCATTTTCATCAAATATCATGAATCTAGGTTGTTATTGATGCAATATAATCTCAGAGTGGACAAGAGTAAAGGACTATGTTTCAGTAACGATACCAGCATTTACCTCAAGTCATTTTGGAAACCACAGAAAAGCTGAATCAACATAACTGTAAATAGTAAACCTATATCAGCATGGCTGTATGAGGATCTTCCAAAAACTAGATCAGTTTGAAGAGTTGATGCTGTCCTCCAGCAGTATGCCCTTTCCTCCCAGGATATGTTGTTTTAAAACCAAACCGTATATTTTGACCCCACAGCAACTAAGAGCAATAGGTAACCAAGAAGAAAGGGCTCAGCACCAGCATGTCTGGGCAAGTTTAATACAACTGGAGAGTGACAGATTCTACAGAGTTAGCTCAGAAAGAAGTGTATCCTTCAAGAACCTATCACTCAGAAACATGCTATAATTTCCAAATACGTCAGGTTTTGGCAATGATTACTTTTCTGCAGCTGTTAGATATTACTCATGTATTTGATTCAAAAGCTATCACTGAAATGTTTCAGATTAACACTGTGACAGAAATTATGTCCACATATAAAGGAAGATATTGCTTGAAACTTCATGGCAGCACATAATTTTAATCTGCCAGGAAGTTTCGTCAGTGCAGACTCTGCTACAGAGTGAAAAAATACTTTTTAAAATTGAATGAATGTGTGGTGTAGCATACATAAGTCATTATACACTTCTAACTTGTCAAAATTGCTCTTTTCCTTATTGAAATACAGCACTACCAAGAGATTTGACTATAAGAATGGCTGGGTTAACTAAAGATAAATTGTTCAGACAGTCCAGAAGTTAACTGAGATATCTTCATGATGCTCTGGTAACAAATACATCATTACACTCAGGATCAAACAATGAGAAAGGTTATGCCCATGAACATCAGTATACAAACCTAAAATTTGATTTTGGCAAAGACTTGACTGTAGGAGAACTGAAAACTTGGTATGACTTCTGTCAGAAAGCTATACAACAAAGCCCCAATATAGTAGTTTTAGCAACACAACACCTTCATAGATGAAGTCGCTACTGCTCACCTACACAGTAGCACTTGTTCTAATCACATCAAGGTTATCTATATCCTGCACGTTCAATTTCACAACTTACACATATGACTTAATCATCACAAAAATGAAAGCAGGGAGAGCAACAATACATTTATCAAATAAAGAGGGTGTAAATACATTCCAAACAATAAGTAACATACATTACCAATTCTTTTTATTAATAAAATACAATACCTACAGTGTAACAACAAAAAATTATACAGTGTAACAACAAAAAATTATACACTGCCCCAACATATCACTTTTCAATATTACTATATAATGTTTGGCTCTTAGTAACACCAAAGAGTCTATCTATAGAGACAGTTGGCTTTTCACTTTCTTTTGCAACTACTGAGACGTTATCAACACCTTGGTTACATACAAGAGGCATCCTCGGTTCCTCTGTCACTTTTTCGCCCCTGGCTAGGCAATCACGGATTATCAGCTCCTGTAACAAAAGAAAGTATGTAATCTGTGACACATTTTGATAAATATTTTAACCTTGTCAATACCTTTCAAACAGGAGCACAGTGAAAGCTTGAATCAAAAAGAGCTAATGAAAACAGGGCTATACAGAGCCACTAGTCAAGGGAGAGACGATATGTCAGAACGTATGAGAAACCAACAATGAAATGCTACCAACAAACTACAACTTAAGACTAAGAAATTTTTGAAGAGGCAGACAGAACAGTTAGATTGGACATAAGTCGAAATGACTCTAAAAATCAAAGTATTAATAAGACAAAATAAGAAAATATCAGAGGAGAAAAGAAGAAAAGTAAGTGCAAGTAGTGGAGGGAAAGCAACAACAGAAATGACAGCAATACAAGTAACAAAGATAAAAAGAGAAACAAAAAATGACAAAGTAGTAAAGTGAGAACCAATGACAGTAGAAATAGAAAGGGGGTGGGGAAGTTCACGGAGTGAGAGTGTAAATGTTATGGCTTTGTTATTTTTAACATATTGATTGCCACACACTTAGTGATGGATGTTTCACCACCAGGTCAGGCCAAGCACACAGAATCAGGCATGAGGTTCTGCTGTGGCTGCCAGTGGCCACACAACATCAGGCATTCGGTTCTGCTGTTGCCACTGTCAGCAAGTCAGTCAGTGTGTTCCAAGTAAGTCAACATTTCCAGGTAAGATGGCACACAGCCTGCTTCACAAGAAAACCAGTACACATCCCTGGAATATATCAGGCATCTTGTGACAGTGAGTGTTAGCTGATATTTCCCTTTATCGTCAAACAACAATAATTCATATTTCATCTGAATTTGTGCATCAGCATGACATACACATTCTGTATATTTCACATAATGTGGAAAAGACTATGTTTCAGGCAGCAGAGTATTTCAAACAAACAAGATGCAGGATATCTCAGAAAAATATTTGTATTTACAACTAGACCTGTTACTCATATAAAAGAAAAATTCATTTGAGGTATCTATAAAATGTCCTTAGCAAGCCCCTTTATCTAGAACATATCATTACAGCAGTATTTTTTTTCAAGGAATAGAAAAGAAAGAGAATAATGAACCATTCAATAAAACTAAAATAGACATAGCAAAGTGCTGTTGATTTTTCAAGTAATCATGTAAATTTCTGTGTTACTCCATAGCAGTCAATAGGCACCTCACTGCTGATGTCATAAGCATGCATTTCAAATATATTGCATCAAAACTGGTCAGTTCATTAATTTATTACTTTCTTAGGAGATATCTGTGCACTATGAGACATAAGGCATTAAGTGTATATAAGAAACATGGAAGCAGTAAATTGAAACACAAATGGACATATTAATATGCCACAGACAAAGAAGGTAGTTAAGCTAACTTCAAAAGATGAAACAGTTTCTTAAGCTGTGCCTTCCTCAAAGAGCTAAAAAAAGGGGGTGGGGGGAGGAATCAATGTAGCAGCACTTACTCCAAGGAGCTGCTGGCAAAGAGGTGTAGGAGAGGAGGCAAATCAAAGTCTAATAAATGGAATTACTGCAATAATCAGTTAATAAAAACTCTGCACAACATATAAAGCAACCATCTTGAGCAGAAACTTACAGCTTGCAGAACTAATAGCAGATGCAGTCAAATACAAAGTGTGGCAAACTAGTATAAGCTGGACACATTGGTGCAGAGGTCAGCAAACTGCAGCTCAGGAGCCACATGCAGCTCTTTGGCCCCTTGAGTGTGGCTCTTCTACAAAATATGATGTGCGGGTCCTCACAAACAATTCCAGAAAGATATCAAATCATATCTTTGCACTATGTTCCACAATGTGTTACTACTGAGCAACTGTCCCCACTTGAATTACTAGAACTATAGTTCATACCAGCACCCTTGCAGTTTGCATTTCTGCCTGCCTCTTTCCAAAGTGTTTTGCCCCTACTCCATGGTTCCTCCAAAAAAAAGCGGCACATTCTCCTCCAATTACTGCCGTTCTGTGCATTTGAATGCCACAAAGTTTCAATCACCTGCACATAAGGAGGACGCACATGTGATTCAAGCACAAATTAGGTGAGTGAGTCAGTCAGCAGTCTCAACGTGCAGTGGCCAATGCTAGTCATGTCTACAAATCAGGTGTGGCTGATAAAAAGTATCTACTTGACACATGAAGTTACCTGCATTTTTCCAACCAGCTACAAATCCTACAGATACTTTTGTCATAAATTTAAGAACTGTAATTATTTGGTGTTGGTCACTTTATTATTGTAAAACAAAACCTTTTTTAGAGGACTCGTTTAACATACCTACAAAGAAATACAAGATGAGAACTGCGAATTTATATTTGAACGGACCAAGACTTCTACACTTATTCAAACTTTAGGGCTTCCAATCTGTCAAGATTTTGAATATGCCTGCACTTCAGCAACTTTCACTCTGCTGTCAATCGTGCCATAATAACGCCCCTGTCTCCTAGTAATCTACAAAACGAAATAAACGTAATAAAATCCATTTAGTAGATCATATCCTGAGTAACAAAACTACCAAAATCAATTAACTCTACAAGGTAACTCATCCACTAACAGTAAAGCGAATAATAATAAGCTTTTTGCTGAATAAATATAAATGCAGGGTAACTTTTTCTACTAATAATAACCTAAAAAAAACATCTTGTGCATACTATCAAAAATGCTGAGGATCCATTCTAAAATTCTGGCATTTGCAAAATAATCTGCAGTAACTACCCAGTTACTACATTGGGCAGACTGGTAGAACAATCAAGGTGAGACATAAAGAACATCTATTAGGAAAGAAAAGTAGTAATGTACACAATTCCACCTTCGCAGAACATTTATTTATTGTTGGTCGTACTCAAAAGGATATTGTGTTCTAACACAAAGAAGTAAAAGGGCATAGATCAGATTTATGGACGAGCTTGAAATTTTCAAACACTTAGAGAAAAACAACAGCTATATTTTAAATGATCAGCTTTAACTTGCAAGCGGACATTTCCTGGACGCCTTTAAGCCTCTACTTCTGGCTGAGAAGCCAAGTTGACTGTTCGGTGCTGGCCTCTGTGCTGTGTTTGTTTTCCTCAAAATTCTATGTTCAGTAAGAATAATCTCTTGTTATTTTATAAGATTCTTTGTCATCCACAATTACATTACACACAGTTACTTTAGTAATGTACCATTTTAGATGTGTATCCCCCCTTTTATTTTTTAGTGTCTTTTTATTCTACCTGCAACACCTGATTTCTAGGCATATACACTGGTTAGTTTGGCTTCATTTACCATTTTTCTGGTTATTTTATAACATCCCCTCTTTGTATAGCATGCTTTATCAGTATGATCACTCCTCTTAACATGATACTTTTATGGTTGCATATTCACACACAAGTGTTTCTCATAAGAGTTGCACGTTTTTAAGGAGTCTGCTCTATTTACCTGAGCCTGCAGACCTTGTATAAGCCATTTGACTTTAATAACACTCTTTTTACCCCCTCTCCTTTTCCTCTTTTCAACTATTTGGTTAATCTGTTAACCCTGTTAATAACATGTACTAGCAGAATCACACACACTGCTCATTGCAGCCACATGCATACAGGATGCACAGGTGCGCCACTTATCACAGATAACTTCAGGTTAGTGCCTCCACCTTTGTCAGTCACTAGTCAGTGACGTAACGCTGCTGTAT
Source organism: Schistocerca serialis cubense (assembly GCF_023864345.2). Lineage (NCBI taxonomy): Eukaryota > Metazoa > Arthropoda > Insecta > Orthoptera > Acrididae > Schistocerca > Schistocerca serialis. The sequence continues at coordinate 483,590,501 of NC_064641.1, read as the reverse complement.
AGGATCTGATGCCACATATTATATTTAAATATCAGTTTTATACAAATATTTGAAGTGGCATACTATATACTGTTGCATCCTGTGTCAAATATGGGATTTTTTTTTTTTTTTTTTTTTTTTTTTTTTTTTTTTTTAATGCAAATCCCTGCAGCAGACAGGTACTATTTTCTATTTTCATAGACAGCCAACAACTTGCACTTTGACTACAGATAATGTGATTTTACGTATGTTTCTTTAAAAAAAATTTTGTAACATTCCTGTAATTTTGCTTATTGTAATGTTACTATCTTTGTTCCATACACAGTGTCATAATCTTATAAATAAGTCCTACATCTTCTGAAGAAGATGGTTTTAAAACTGTGGAAATGATTGTCAAGGTTTAATAAACCTGCATTTTGCAACCGGTTATTTGTCAAGAAAAACCGACCCACAGCGAGAAATCAGACTTGGAGAGACATTTTACAACTCCAAACAAGAGCCTTTTGTATACTCAATATCATGCCAATAATGCAAGGAATGAAGCAACTGATAAATTTCAGAAGAATGAAGTTCTGTATTTAATTATACACTCCTGGAAATGGAAAAAAGAACACATTGACACCGGTGTGTCAGACCCACCATACTTGCTCCGGACACTGCGAGAGGGCTGTACAAGCAATGATCACACGCACGGCACAGCGGACACACCAGGAACCGCGGTGTTGGCCGTCGAATGGCACTAGCTGCGCAGCATTTGTGCACCGCCACCGTCAGTGTCAGCCAGTTTGCCGTGGCATACGGAGCTCCATCGCAGTCTTTAACACTGGTAGCATGCCGCGACAGCGTGGACGTGAACCGTATGTGCAGTTGACGGACTTTGAGCGAGGGCGTATAGTGGGCATGCGGGAGGCCGGGTGGACGTACCGCCGAATTGCTCAACACGTGGGGCGTGAGGTCTCCACAGTACATAGATGTTGTCGCCAGTGGTTGGCGGAAGGTGCACGTGCCCGTCGACCTGGGACCGGACCGCAGCGACGCACGGATGCACGCCAAGACCGTAGGAACCTACGCAGTGCCGTAGGGGACCGCACCGCCACTTCCCAGCAAATTAGGGACACTGTTGCTCCTGGGGTATCGGCGAGGACCATTCGCAACCGTCTCCATGAAGCTGGGCTACGGTCCCGCACACCGTTAGGCCGTCTTCCGCTCACGCCCCAACATCGTGCAGCCCACCTCCAGTGGTGTCGCGACAGGCGTGAATGGAGGGACGAATGGAGACGTGTCGTCTTCAGCGATGAGAGTCGCTTCTGCCTTGGTGCCAATGATGGTCGTATGCGTGTTTGGCGCCGTGCAGGTGAGCGCCACAATCAGGACTGCATACGACCGAGGCACACAGGGCCAACACCCGGCATCATGGTGTGGGGAGCGATCTCCTACACTGGCCGTACACCACTGGTGATCGTCGAGGGGACACTGAATAGTGCACGGTACATCCAAACCGTCATCGAACCCATCGTTCTACCATTCCTAGACCGGCAAGGGAACTTGCTGTTCCAACAGGACAATGCACGTCCGCATGTATCCCGTGCCACCCAACGTGCTCTAGAAGGTGTAAGTCAACTACCCTGGCCAGCAAGATCTCCGGATCTGTCCCCCATTGAGCATGTTTGGGACTGGATGAAGCGTCGTCTGACGCGGTCTGCACGTCCAGCACAAACGCTGGTCCAACTGAGGCACCAGGTGGAAATGGCATGGCAAGCCGTTCCACAGGACTACATCCGGCATCTCTACGATTGTCGCCATGGGAGAATAGCAGCCTGCATTGCTGCGAAAGGTGGATATACACTGTACTAGTGCCGACATTGTGCATGCTCTGTTGCCTGTGTCTATGTGCCTGTGGTTCTGTCAGTGTGATCATGTGATGTATCTGACCCCAGGAATGTGTCAATAAAGTTTCCCCTTCCTGGGACAATGAATTCACGGTGTTCTTATTTCAATTTCCAGGAGTGTAGGATGCATTCATCCAACAATGTTAATACTGCAAGTTTTGTTGTTAGTCAAAAGATTGCTAAGAGAGGAAGATATACAAGGGGACTTCAAAAGGTAAGTTACGCATGTCATCCCACACTGAGACCATTGTGCAACAACAGTGGCTCACAGCTGGGAGAGTGTGCAAGTGCTGGGTTTCCTGCAGAGACAGTTCTCCTGTGGTACAGATAATAGATGTATCACAGTGTGCGAGTGGAATGGCATGACAACAAGAAATGTACTCCAAAGCTCAAGTACATGTGACATTACAATTCTTGTGGGAAAGTCTAAACTGCACGCAGACTCAACATGAAATTCTAGCAACATATCAACCACATGCAATTTCACATCCTGCCGTAGGGAAATGGTGTCAACAATTTGACCAACACCACACAGGTGTGGGTGATGCTGATCGTGAAGAAAGGTCATCAACATTGACCACTGACAATGCCCAGGAAATCAAGAAACTTATTCGCAACAATCGCACATTTTCCAACAATGAGGGCTTTCACACTGTGGTTCTCAAATTGCTCCACGACCAAGGAGTGGATTTCTATCATCAAGGGAACTGAACAATAGGCAGAACATTCCTACTGTCGTTTACTGAGATTTTGTGACTATGTTGAAATATAGTGTCATGTATCTGTGTACACACTCAATAAAAACTACTTGGCCTGCCATTATAATATGTAAGCAACCAGCAAGTCGAAATCTTAAAATGTTTTCAGTTTTATCGATAGCTATAGATGAGTCTTGGGACATAAACAATGCAACACAACTTTTTGTACAATTAATTTTATCTACATGTCCTAAAGGAGAAATTTTAGAATTACTGTCATTCCAAGATCAAATATTTGGAGAGGATACAGCAATTGCTGTAACTGAGTGCACTGAAAGACAACATATTCCACTATTTCGACAGATGGAGTGGACTGTATAACTGGTTAAGAAGCTGGTTTGTTGATACTTTGAAAAACACAACCATAAGATACCTACTTACCATTTCATCATTCATAAAGAAGCACTTTGTGCACAGACATTCCCAGAAAAAATTTGCAAAGCTTTGGATTTCATGGTTACAATTATCAACTCCATTATAACTAAAATTGTTAATCATCACCAATTTAAAGAAATTTTATTTGAAACAGAGAGTGAGTACACAGATCTTCCGCTGCATTACAAAAAACACTGGTTATCACGAAGAAACATTTTCCTTCCTTATTAAGAGAGATTCAAGCAGTTCTCCTTGAGACAAATGTTTCCTGGGAACTCACAGATGATCAATGGGTCCAAAAATTTTATTTCATGGAAGATGTTACAACATTTAAATCAGCTTAATCGAAACTACAAGGGAAAGGGAACCTTTTTTTTTTTTTTTTCAATACTAGAAGAAGTTATTTCACTTAAAAATAAATTTTCTCTTTTTCCTCAATATTTTGAAGGAGAAACTTTGATTTACTTAACCTAAGCCCATTGAAACATCATCGAGAAAATAATTCTGATTCTGACATTTTCTATTTTGAAACAACATTTTTAAATATGAAGTACAGTTTTCTCAACAGGGTTTCCATATTCATAACTGCAAAGCTATAGTTTAAAAAACTCCTTATGTTACTTTAACAGAATTAAATTTATCTGTTTTTAATACTGACACCAGCAGCTTTGAACTGCAATTACCAGATTTTTTTAAAAAAAAAATTATGGAGCTTGAAATTTGAATGTCTTTGCGGGGATATACAATGAAAGGCCAAAGAAACTGGTACACCTGCCTAACATCACGTAAGGTCCCTGGAAGCACGCAGAAGTGCTGCAACATGGCGTGGCATGGGCTCGACTAATGTCTGAAGTAGTGCTGGAGGGAATTGACACCATGAATCCAGCAAGGTTGTCCATAAATCCATAAGATTAGTAGGTGGTGGAGATCTCTTCTGGACAGCACATTGCAAGGCATCCCAGATATGCTCAATAATGTTCATATCTGGGGAGTTTGGTGGCCAGCAGAAGTGTTTAAACTCAGAAGAGTATTCCTGGAGCCACTCTGTAGCAATTCTGGACATGTAAGGTGTAGCATTGTCCTGTTGGAATTGCCTAAGTCCATCGGAATGCACAATGGACCCGAATGGATGTGGGTGATCAGTCAAGATGCTTATGTATGTGTCATCTGTCAGAGCTATATCTAGGCGTATCAAAGGACCCATATCACTCCACTGCACATGCCCCATACCATTTCAGAGCTTCAACCAGCTCAAACAGTCCCCTGCTGAGATGCAGGATCCATGGACTCATGAGGTTGTCTCCATACTCGTACACATTCATCCGCTCGACACAATTTGAAAGAAGTTTTTCCAAGCAGGCAACATGTTTCAGGCATCAAGTCCAATGTCAGTGTTGACAGGCCCAGGTGAGGCATAAAGCTTTGTGTTGTGTAGTCATCAAGGGCACACCAGTGAGCCTTCGGCTCCGAAAGCCCATACTGATGATGTGTCGAATAATGGTTTGCATGCTGACACTTGCTGATGGCCCAGCATTGAAATCTGCAGCAATTTATGGAAGGGTTGCACTTCTGTCATGCTGAACAATTCTCTTCAGTTGTCGTTGGTCCCGTTCTTGCAGGATCTTTCTCCGGCCGCAGCGATATCGAAAATTTGTTTTACCGGACTCCTGATAATCCCACTTCATTGCTACCTCAGAGGTGCTATGTCCCAGCGCTAGTGAGTCGACTGTAACAACATGTTCAAACTCACTTAAATCTTGATAACTTACCATTGTAGCAGCAGTAACCGATCTAACAACTGAGCCAGACACTTGTCTTATATAGGCTTTGCCAACTGCAGTGCTGTATTCTCAGTGTTTACATATCTCTGTATTTGAATATGCAGGCTTATACCCGTTTCTTTAGCACCTCAGTGCAGAAATACTGGAGGAAAATATATGAACTTAGTTCACAGCACAACTGGTCTGCTCTGAAAGACCTAGAGAGGGAATGTACCTGTACGTTGATTTTTAACACCTGGAATAGAATTTCTGACTGTTTAGCCAGCTGAATAACTTGTGTTTACCATTCATTCCTTACTCAGGCTTACATATTCATGTGTGAACCAAATCAAGAGTGAATTTAGAAATCTTATTGATGAGACCCTAGAATCATGCAAAAAATTATTCAACAACATAGAAACTTTCCAAGAGATGAACAACCACTGTCCACATAAGCGATAGTTATTGTCATTATTTTATTTTAATGGATGTCTTACAATTTAATTTTATCAATAAATAATATCATTTATGCATAACATCAAGTTCTAGGCAACATTCCTAAAATTTAACTGAGGGTTAAAGTTTTAAATAAAGTTTACTAAGTCAATATTATGGAGCATTGTGGAGTAAATGGATATAGAGTGTGAAGAACTGAGAAAGATGTTGAGGCTGTTTGGACATAACAGGATGAACAAAATGAGGTGGGCAAAACATTTATTCTTTATGACTGCTGCCTAACATGGGCCATACAATTTATATTTTTGTGGACAGTAAAAACTGTATGTATTATTCATTCCTGATACGTCTAGAAAAAAACTGGTACACAAGCCAAGTGTGTGGGAGAGTTCAAAGCAGCTGACCTCAATCAAACTGAAGATGTTTTCACCATCAGCCAGCTTAGGAGTACCGTAACACATTTTAATAACAATATACCTACCTACACAGTTCAAGTTGAAAAAATTTGGCTCTCAAAATAAATTTCAGCAATTGTACTGTTGATATTTGGCTCTTTTGACTAATGAGTTTACCAACCACTGCACTAGTGGATAGAAACAGATTAAAATAAAACTATACATTATAAAAACGGCAGTGCAAAGCTAATGAAAATAATAGTTACAAAGTTTTAAGTCCTTAGAATATACAGTCCATGAGCAGCCAACGAACTATTACCAACAAACAACCCACTAGACTAATACTAATCAGGCTTCTGTAAACATCGCAGCACATCATCTGCCTTAATAAAGGTAACGGATGACCTGAAGCTTGCCATGGATGCACAAGAGATAACAATCATGTGCTTCTTAAACTTCAGCAAAGCGTTTGACACTGTCTGCTATGATATTTTACCTGCCAAACTTAGCAGCCTAAATTTCTCATCAAGTGCAGTGTAATGGTTTCAGACATACCTGACATCTCACCAGCAAGCATCATGTCTGGCAAAAAAGTCACCATGGAAGCAGGTAGTATCAGACATTCCCCATGGTTTGTTATTAGGTCCTACAACATCTTCACTGTATATAAATGATGTTTCATCAGTTTTGTCCTATTAGAAATACCACATGTATGGTGATGACCTTCAGGTATATCTAATTGCAAAGCCAATAAATGTGAAGACAACTATCAAGAATCTCAATATCGACCTGTACGCACTTAGTGGTCACAGGATACAAGCTTAAAGCTCAACCCAACCAAAACACAAGCAGTACTGTTTGGTCATTCTAGGTTCATTGGCCCAAAATATTGGGAATCCCTGCCATTTTTAACTCTAAATGAGGAATATCACCTTCTATCCTACAGCAAAGAGTTCAGGAGTAATAATAAGTAAAAAGCTACATTGGACTGAGCATGTACCTGCATTGTGCAAAGCTCTTCCCTCTTTACCTAAAGAAGAAACTTATACTTTCAACTACTGATAACAGCGATGTTATCCTAAAAGGACCCACAGAATAGCTCACCACACTTGGAAGTGGTTATGAACACCTCTGTTTATTATATCTGTGATGTTCGACACTCTGATCGTATTCCACCATCACATGCACAGATATTGTGACTGTGTGCAGACAAGTGCAGCTATTTTCATACCCTGTGTCTTCTCTAATGTCTTCTCAGTGAACACTGTCCTTCATATCTATCCTCAACCTTAATGCTCTTGTCTGCGTAGCATGGCTGAAACACCTGTTCCCATCACAACAAAATTCTTTCTGTCACACTCCATTGTTCAGCCGCTTTCTCGAAGTCCTTCTTGGTAGCAGGAACCTGACTCTGGAATAACCTCCTGCGAATATGAATTGAAAAACAATTCCAGCTTCAGAAGACAGTTAATGGCATTTCTACTAAAACAACAATAATGACTCCCATTGTCCCTCCAAGCTCTAGTTACCTTTGTACATCTTTCTTTCCAGCCAGCTCTTCCTCATTTCCCAGTGTTCTTAACTGACACAGTCTCCTCAAATTCCCTTTCCTCAGAACTCGCTATATCAGTGCACCTATTTAATATTATTATCATTATTAGTGGCAGCAGCTGCAGTAGTACAAGTATTGCCAGTATTAACTTTATTAGTTCACAGTCAGAATAATTTACTCACACTGCCAATTCAAACACTCAAATCATTTTACTACTATTTGTCATATTGAAATTGTTATTTCTTGGATACTTATGATATAAAAAAGGTACTGTACGTGTGAGACCCTCGTCCAATGTAAGAGAGGGCCTGATGGGCCTAATTAGATCAGGTTAAATAAATAAAGTACATAAAAATTACAAAACACAAATTACAAAATTAAGAAAAAGTAACACAAATTGGAGAAAGAATACTGCATCTTCATCTACATACACACTTTGCAAGCCCCTACACAGTGTGTGACGGAGGGTACCCTGTTCCACTACCAGTCTTTTGCTTTCCTGTTCCACTTAAAAACAGAGCGAGGGAGAAATAACTGTCTATATGTCCCCACATGAGCTCTAATTTCTCGTACCTTACCTGTGTGGTCCTTTTGCGAAACATATGTGGGCAGCAGTAGAATTGTTCTGCGGTCAGCTTCAAATGTCAGGTCTCTAAATTTTCTTAACAGGGTTCCTCAAAAAGAAGATCACCTTTCCTCCAGGAATTCCCATTTGAGTTCCTGAATTTTAATATTTGCGTGCTGTTTGAATATACCAGTAACAAATCTAGCAGCCTGCCTCTGAATTTCTTCAATGTTTTCCTTTAATCAGACCTCATGCAGATCCCAAGCACTCTAGCACGACTCAAGAATAGGTCAGGTTAGCATTCTATATGCAGTCTCCTTTACAGATGAACCACATTTCCCTAAAATTCTAACAACAACAACAAAAAAAAAAGTCTACCATTCACCTTCCCTGTCAAGCATGCTTGTTCCACTTCATATCACTTTGCAAGGTTATGCCCCAATATTTAAATGCTGTGTCAAGCAGTACACTAATAATGCTGTATTTGAACATTATGGGTTTCTTTTTCCTTCTCTTCTGCATTAATTTACATTTTTCTACATTTAGAGCTAGCTGCCACTGACTAGAAATTTTGTCCAAGTCATCTTTTATCCTCCTACAGTCACTCAACTTCAACACCTTATCATACATCACAGCACCATTAGCAAACAACTGCAGATTGCTGCCCACCCTGTCTGCCAGATCATTTAAGTATATAGAAAATAATAGCGGTACTATTACACTTCCCTGAACCACTGCTGATGACACTCATGTCCCTGATGAACACCTGCCATCAAGGACAATGTACTGGGTTTGAGGCACTCACATATCTGGGAACCTATTCCATATTCTTGTATCTTCATTGACAATCTGCAGTGGGGCACCATGTCAAATGCTTTTAGGACATCTAGAAATATGGAATCTACCTGTTGCCCTTTATCCATAGTTTGCAGTATGTCATGTGAGAAAAGAGCAAGTGGAGTTTTGAATGGGCGGTGCTTTTTTTAAAACTGGGCTGGTTCATGGACAGAAGCTTTTTGGTCTCAAGGAAATTTATTATATTGGAACTGAGGATATGTTCAAGAATTCTGCAGCAAACCAGATATTGGTCTGTAATTTTATGGGTCCATTCTTTTACCCTTCTTATATACAAGATTACCGAACTATCAGTTTAATAAGTCACGGCTACAAAATACTAACACGAATTCTTTACAGACAATGTAAAAACTGGTAGAAGCCAACCTTGGGGAAGATCAGTTTGGATTCTGTAAAAATGTAGGAACATGTGGGGCAATACTGACCCTATGACTTATCTTAGAAGATAGATTACGGAAAGTCAAACCTACATTTCTAGCATTTGTAGACTCAGAGAAAGCTTTTGACAGTGTTGACTAGAATACACTCTTTCAAATTCTGAAGGTGGCAAGGGTAAAATACAGGGAGCGAAAGGCTTTCTTGTACAGAAACCAGATGGCAGTTATAAGAGTCGAAGGCCACAAATGGGAAGCAGTGATTGGGAAAGGAGTGAGACAGGATTGTAGCCTATCCACAATGTTATTCAATCTGTATATTGAGCAAGCAGTAAAGGAAGCAAAAGAAAAATATGGAGTAGGAATTAAAATCCATGGAGAAGAAATAAAAACTTTGAGGTTTGCTGATGACATTGTAATTCTGTCCGAGACAGCGAGGGACCTGGAAGAGCAGTTGAACAGAATGGACAGTGTCTTGAAAGGAGGGTGTAAGATGAACATCAACAAAAGCAAAACGAGGGTAAGGGAATGTAGTCTAACTAAATCAGGTGATGCTGAGGGCATTAGATTAGGAAATGAGACACTTAAAGTAGTAGATGAGTTTTGCTATTTGGGGATCAAAATAACCGATGATGGTCGAAGTAAGAAGGATATAAAATGTAGACTGGCAATCCCAAGAAGAGTGTTTCTGAGGAAGAGAAATTTGTTAACATCGAGTATAGATTTAAGTGTCAGGAAGTCTTTTCTCAAAGTATTTGTGTGGAGTGTAGCCATGTAAGGATGTGAAACGTGGACAATAAATAGTTTAGACAAGAAGAGAATAGAAGCTTTCGAAATGTGGTGCTACAGAAGAAAGCTAAGATTAGATGGGTAGATAATGTAATGAATGAAGAAGTGTTGAACAGAATTGGGGAGAGGAGGAATTTGTGGCACAACTTGGCTAGAAGAAGGGATCGGTTGGTAGGACATGTTCTGAGGCATCAAGGGATCACCAATTTAGTACTGGAAGGCAGTGTGGAGGGTAAAAATCATAGGGGGAGACGGGCAGCTTGGAGGGTAAAAATCGTAGAGGGAGACCAAGAGATGAATACACTAAGCAGATTCAGAAAGATGTCGGTTGCAGTAGTTACTTGGAGATGAAGAAGCTTGCACAGGATAGAGTAGCGTGGAGAACTGCATCAAACCAGTCTCTGAATTGAAGACCACAACACAACAGATACAACGTGCTTTTTTCCAGTCACTCGTGACTTTTTGTGATAAGAGATTCACAGTAAATGTAAACTAAGTAATGGGCCAATTCCATAGAGTACTCTTTGTAAAACTGAACTGGGAGTTCATCTGGACCTGCCAACTTGTTTTCTTTCAACTATTTCAGTTGTTTCTCTATGCCAGGGATGCTTATTATCATGTTGTCCATACAGGAATCTGAGTGATGGCCAAACGACAGTATGTATATAAGATTCTCTTGTGTGAAATTTAGAACTTAAGCTTTCATTTTGGTAACTTCTACTGCCACACCAAACTGGTCAATGAGTGACTGGATGGAAGCCTTAAACCCACTCAGCAATTTTAAAAGGGACTAGAATTTTCTCAGGCTCTCAGCCAGACCTTTCACTAAGGTATGACTGATGGTTCACTGTTAAGCTACAATGGGTCTTTTCTGTCCTTAACCCAATAAACAGGCACATACTTCTCCAAAACATGATTTACAATTTGTTTAAATTTTACCCATAATTCCCCTATGTCATCATACTAGAACTAAGTGATGTCCATTCACTGTCTAAGTGAGATGCTAACAACTGTTTACCTGCTGTTTCTAGCAGAAACACTCTCCTAGCTTTCTTGACTGATTTATTAACTTTCATAATCATAGTCGCTATGATGACATCATGATCACTAATCCCCATTTCTATACTGATGTCAGCCTGACTGTAGTTACAAGGCCTAAGGTAGTTCAAGTGTGTGTGCTGCCGAACCAGCTGCTCAAGACAAAGACTTTCTGTCTGTACCCCCTGCAATAAATCCATAGACATTCCAGTCTACATTCGGTAGGTTAAAGGCACCTCCAGCCAATATCGCATGATAGGGTATTTATGCACTGACTGTGTGAGGTAAATGGGACTATAGCACACAAAATGAGGATAGCCTAAAATACAACATAAGACCATATAAGGCCCCCTTGTACTCTTTGTTACATGAACACACACGACTCCCCTAAACAGTGCAATGGAGCAAGCAAGTCAAGGCAGACCATTACAAACAATGACATCTGATCTGGACAGCCACTAAGAGGCAAGTCCAGAAAAGAAGATCAGCTGGTTATAAAAATAGCAATGGGACGAGCCAGTTGTTCTCCAACATATTAAAAGTGGCGACCAAAGAGCTTGGGTAGAAGTGAAGACCAAACACAAAATCGTAAAATATGTGCCACATTCAGATCATTATCAACTAAAATTGAGGACTGGTCTGTTGGTAAACCAACTTGAAGCCTCTTGTCATTATATAAAATACAGTTGGTTAAAATGTGGCAAACCATAACCAGCACACCACATACAGGTGGTTCTTCGTGTCTGAGAAGGAAGCCATGGGTCAGAGAGCTGTGTCCTAAAAAGACTTCATCAATTCAAACTGACCAGAAGGATGCACCATGGCCTCACAGTTGCTTTTATTGCTCGCAACTTATTTTCCATCATGCCCAGCCACTCTTCCTCCCAAAGACGCATGGCAGACCTTCACAACAATGACAGCACAGTGTGCAGAGGGATAGGGTAGGCAGATATGTGGGGAAGGGTTCATGCCTCCTTAGGCGCAGTATCTCCTAACTCATTCCCACGGATACCCACATATCCTGGAACCCAACAAAATGAGACCTTTCCTTGTCATTGCAAGTGCAGGATGGCATCTTGTATGTTCTGGACAGTTCTATCTGCTGGGTACATAGACTGGACTGTCTGCAGCATGCTAAGTGAGTCAGAGCAGACGAGGAACTGGGATCCGTGTTCACGTTTCATCTGATCCACAGCTTTAAAAATCACATAAAGTTCAGTGTCAAAGATAGTAAATGCACAAGGTAGATGGAAACTAAAGACAGAGGCAGGAAAAAAATGACAGAACAAACAATAGCATCCCCCTCTTTGGACCCATCTGTGTATATCACATTACCGTCCTAGTGCTAATTTACAATGGTAAGAAATTTATGCTTAAAGACGTAGTCTGGAGTGAACAATTTGTTGCTCTCTATCAAATCTAAAATCATTCTAGGTTTCAATAACAACTAGGGTGGAGCTTTGCACCAACCCTCCTGCTGAATGTTTGGCGGAGACACTCCCAGATTCAAGAACAGCTGCTTTGCCCATATACCAGTTTCAAGCCTCATGGATGAGTGCGATAGTCTTTCTGAGGATGCGCAGATATTAATTGCTGCAGGGAAAGCCAGCAAAGTCAGAAATGACCTGAGCTTGAGCACCTGCTTAGCAACAAGAAACCACTGCCGAGCAGCTCATGGTAGCTCCCCTGCCTCTGCACTCAAGCTCGGTATAGGGCTCATCCAATAGGCTCCAGTGGCCAATCCATTGCCTTTGTGGTGTATGGTGTCCAGCATCTTTAAATATGTTGGTCATGCTGAGCCACAGACCATACAACCACGATCACTACGTGATCGCACAAAAAACTTAAAGAAATGCAGCAAGCAGGATCTATTGGCAGCCCAGTTCTTCCCATTCAAGCACTTATAATATCCAGTGCTTTAAGGACTCGTGTTTTGAGCTCCTTGAGATGTGGCAGCCAAGTAATTTTGCTATCAAATAAGAGACTTGAACACCACACTGTCTCCTTAAAATGTAAAACAGTATCCCACAGCCTTAGTTCCGGAGGTGTAAAAAGAGAATGATCATGATTAAAGTCAATACATACTGTTTTCTCTGGGGCGAAATTAAAACCTGTCCATGCAGACCATTCTTCCAGTTGCTTAAGTGTCAACTGTAACTGATTAGACTAGAAGTGGAACAGAAAATAGAAAAATCATCCACAAACAAAGAGCACTGCACAGGACTCCTCACTGCAGACGATATGTCATTGATCGCAGCTGCAAACAAAGTCATGCTTAAAATGCTCCCCTCTGGGATACATGAACTTGAGGAAATCTATCAGGAGTATTCCTCACTCTGTAATGAAAATAACGTTCAGCAAGAAAGGAGCACAGGAAAATGGGGAGGCGGCCACAAAGACACCATTCATTAGCTGATCAAGTATCTTGTGTCTCCAGGTAGTGTCGTATGCCTTTTCAATGTCAAAAAAGATGGACATTAAATGCTGTTTCTGTAGGAATGCCTCCTTTGTAGCTGTCTCCAGCAGGATGAGGTTATCAAGAGAGGAATGATAGCTACTAAATCCACACTGGAAATGACTGAGGAGATTTCGAGATTCCAGGTTCCAAAACACATGGTAGTCGATCATCTGCTCTAGCGTCTTTCCTATGCACCTGGCAAGAGCAACACTCCGATAGCTGCCTAAGAGGGTGCGGTACTTCCCTGGTTTAAGAATGGGGACCATTATGGATTCCCTCCAAAGGACAGGATATTCCCCATCTCTCCATATATTATTAAAGAGAGCAAGTAAGATTTCTTTAGATGCAGCATTAAGGTGCCGTAGCATACCCTAAAGTATAAAGTCTGGCCCGGGAGCGGTCTCGCGGGCTGCAGCTAATGCTTTGTCTAATTCCCACATAGAGAACAGGAGATTATTGGTATCGTCATTGTTGGAGGTGAAAGCAAAATGTCTCCTCTCCCAAACTTCGTGATAGGCGTGGAAACCTGGAAGAGATGAAGTTACATCATAAAAGTACCGCGCCGTGGTGTTAGCGATATCCGCAGGTGTTGCTTTGAGGACTCCATTCTCCTTTACGGCAGCTAATGGACAGGGCATCATTTTCCCAGATTTCTTCCTTACAGAATCCCGTACAGCAGTGGTGGAAGTTGACCGATTAATGAACTTTAGAAACTCATACCATGATTGCTTCTTGCTCTCCTTCACTGTCTGTTGGGATTTGACTCTTGCTAACCCAAAGGATCAAAGGTTCTCTGCAGTTGGAATAAGCTGGAACCTGTGCAGCACTGCCCGCCAGTCCCATACAGTGCAACGACACTGATTGTTCCACCAAGGAACAAGTTGCCTACTGTGACGGCCTGACGATTTAGGTACAGATGCATCAGTGGCAGTGTGGATTACTTCGGTGATGTGACCCACCCAGTCGTGGATGCTGTCCCTGTGCTCAAGCACAGCCAACTGGCCATTAAGTGTCCAGTTCACCTTGGGTAACAGCCACTTGGGTGGTATTCCCTCTGGCTCCATTCGTTGTAATAGCCAGAGAGTAATAGGAAAGTGGTCATTGGGGTGGAGGTCATCTGCCACCTCCCACTCGATAGAGTATGCGAGTGCAAGAGAGCAAACTGTCAAATCAATGGCAGAGAGTGTTCCTGTTGCTGTTGCACAAATTTGTCATGGAGCGCATCTTCAGGAGAGGACACATGGTGTCAGATCGTAATACACCTTCAACCACTCACCCCGTTGGGCAGGAAGAGAAACTACCCCACAGAATATTATGAGTATTAAAATCCCTTAAGAGACGAACAGTGGCGGAAGCTGGTTGATCAGCTCGGAAAGTGCCTCGCCATCCAGTGGCACCTGTGGCCGGAGGTAGAGGGAACAGAAGGTTACCTGAAAGGACACAAAATGCACAGTGACAGCAACTGCCTGTAGTGTGGTGGTTAGAGTTACAGGGGAGGAGTAAAGTATGTCATGGAGGAACACCGCCACTCCTCCCTGAGCTCTGTCGCTGTGAAGATCATCTTTGCAATGTAGACGAAAACCCCTACACAGGGGCATCAGATCCCTTGAAATGTGTTTCCTGAAGACATACACACTGATCCAGTCTGTGTGAGGAAGTTTAGTTCATCCACGTGAACTCTGAAGCCACTTACAATCCACTGCAGTATGTCCATTATCTATTGGGAAAGTTTTTCTTCCCTTTCTCTTTGCACCTTGGTGAGGAACGCAAGGTGGTGGATTAATAGGACTGGATGGGAAGCTGATTGGATTCACATCCATTGCCAAATCATCAATAGCAGCAGCAGCCTGTTTCACTGCCAGTGCTTTACGAACTGTTCCACTGGACTTTGACTTGGCCTTTGTGGTGGCTTTCCCTTGTTGAGCTGAAACATGGGAAGACCCCTAAATGAGTGTACCAGACGGCACCGGTGGGATAGTTGCTGTTGGCTCCACGTTGTCAATCTGAGATGTTTGTGTAAATGAGTCTCTGCCCAGCACAGTGTTATTAGAGCCCGGCTGTTGGTATGTGCAGCAACAGGAACACACGTTCTTACTGGTAATCACCACTTTCATTTGTGTCGTCAGATTAACTTTAACTATGGGTTGTTTCACAGTTGATGCAAATGAGGTACCGAATGATGGGGGCTGCAATGATTTAAACATTTTCTTTGCTTCGGCATATGACACGTGATATGTAACTTTAATTTCTTGTATTTTCTTTTCTTCCCTATAGATGGGGCACTCTCTACTCCAAACTGGATGTGAGTTAGAGCAATTAACACACACTGATGGAGATGAACATTCCACACCTGGTTCATGAGCTGCTTGACCACAGTGTCACAGGTAACAAGACCATTACATGAAATGGCTGTATGATGAAATCGTTGACACTTGAAACATCACATGGGATTTGGAAAAAGAGGGCAAACTGGTAAGCATAAGAAACCTGCCTTAATGTGGCCAGGCAGGTCTTGTGTATTGAAAGTTCTGCCCATTCACTCTCTTCTTCACATGGACTTTTGTAACACCCTTGTCTGCCCATTCTCGTTGTAAGACACTGATGTCCTCATCCAAGAGGTCTTCACGCGTTATTATCCCATGGCTGGAATTTAAGGTTTTATACAGTCCAACAGTAACTGGGTAGTAACCCAATGCAGTTGCTGTTAGAAGTCTCTTTACTTGCCCAGAAGTGGCCGTCTCAATCAACAATGTACTATTACAAAGCCATTTAAATGTCTTCAGACCACTTGTAATACCATCTCAACCTTTCTGGCTGTAGAATGGGGACACCTTAGCAAAAGTTCACTCAGCTCTTTTTTAACGTTTTGACACATCTGTGCCCTGTTACTATAACTGATTCCACATTTCTGAGGAGTATGCTCAGAAGGGGTATCCTCACAGCTTCTCTTATTGGGATGGGTAACATTGCTCACCAGAGGCCCACCCCATCTACTGGGAGCAGTTTTTGAAGAATTAAGAGGCTCCATCATTGTTTCAAGAATAGCTAGGGAACAGATTCATCCAGACAGAGCCCTGCTTGCCTGGGTAAGACTTGTACAACTGGTAAGCATAAGAAACCTGCCTTAATGTGGCCGGGCAGGTCTTGTGTATTGAAAGTTCTGCCCATTCACTCTCTTCTTCACATGGACTTTTGTAACACCCTTGTCTGCCCATTCTCGTTGTAAGACACTGATGTCCTCATCCAGTAACTGGGTAGTAACCCAATGCAGTTGCTGTTAGAAGTCTCTTTACTTGCCCAGAAGTGGCCGTCTCAATCAACAATGTACTATTACAAAGCCATTTAAATGTCTTCAGACCACTTGTAATACCATCTCAACCTTTCTGGCTTCCTTTCTGGCATCCCACAACCACAACTTAGGGTTGAGGGTTTTTTTACAGAGGTTTTTACCATACTCCTTGTCTGGGCGATCAAGCCAAGGTCCCTGTTCCTTGCGAACACAACATTCCACCGCTGCGCCGAACGGTGGTCACTGAAGCATTCCCAGAGCTTATGGTGGCAGAGGACTAGCGGCGTCTATCAGGCCCCAAGCTCAGGAAGCACAGGGTCGCCAAGCCCATACTCACCAAATGAATGCTGAGCCCCTGAGGGCACTTTCTTTGAATTAATCTAGAACAGTCACAGTGGAATTGGGCCATCGCTAAAATTGTCCAATAATTGACTTGGTTTCATCTAGACCTGTTATACGCGACCAGATAACTTCACTGTCACACCAGTTTTGACCTCAATAGAGACAATATTTTTGTCAACTGCAATGAGACCGCCCCCCTCCTATGGCAACTAATCTGTCTTTCCGATACTTTCTACTTTGGGTTTCACCTAGCACTTCATCCTCCAAGCATAATTTCAGTGCAAGAACTGCAAAAATGGTAGGGAAGAATGAGGGAGGGATGATCATTTTCAAGTACCACTTATTTTGTAAAATCTCTGTGACAATGTAGTATTGTAATGTGCACTTGAAACTGTATCCCATGTGTTCCCTGCTACCATGGCAAACATTACCAAGTTTAATACAGTTACTTGGAAGTAACTTGTGAAGTGCTGCAGTGTTCCCCAATCTGACCTCTAATTTGACTGACTTTCTATATGCATCAATATGAATATGAAAGAAACTACAGTAAACTGAAACAAAAATTACACAAAAATAATTTTTCCTTATCAGGAAATGGTTTTTAAGTTAACCATAGAGCCATTAGTGGTGATGAGAATCACGAGAGTATGGTATGAAAGGAGGGGGACTGAGAAGCTTCTACATTTCTCGTTCCTTGTATTAGAAGATACGTAATTGAAAAATTTGTCTTTTGGTGTACTGTGCTGCTTAGAGAAAACAACGCTCTAATTTTGGTTGCACACTGGTGGATAGTATCAACTAGATTTAAGATCGCTTATTTCGCTCTAAACCTGATAGAAATACATGATCTGTTATGTTCATAATATGCCTTACCTATGAAACTGTTTACACATATTTTTGCTCATGAGTGAATGATTTCCTTGCAAAGTACTGATGTTTCTCTTAGTAAGAGTTGTTGACCTTAATTTTAGTAATCTGCCTTTTTTCTGAGTTATATTTCATTAAATTATGGTGAATCAATAAAAATTAAATTGTGAGAACTTAAAGTTCAGGATTCTAACATAGCAAAAAAAAAAAAAAAAAAAATAATAATAATAATAATAATATGTAGACTTACTTTTAGTAGAGGTGGAAAAGGAGCTGTTCTTGGGAGCAGTCTCGCCGGTTTCTCACTGGATTCTGCATTCTGGGCATGGGTATATGCACATTCCTCGTGTTTATGGATAAGCCTGTAGTCCGCTTTGTATGTGACGCTACTTATTTTCACCAAGTAGGGATACTTCCTGCCCCTGAATATCTTTTCCGCCCAGACGCAAACCTTGCGAGTTTCCTGCAGTTTGAAATAAGAACACAGTTTCAATATCTCACAGCACCTCTACCATATGACGCGCATACTTCATTAAATTACCTCATTCGGCATCGCTTCAACTTTCCGTATGACAAAGTAACATGGTTCGTCGTATCTTTCGAACATACTTCTCACCACAATTCTGCCCACGCCAAAATTTTTCAGGTTGCCTAATATTTCCCACAGGGGTTTCCCCCTAAAATCGGTTGTCCTGCCTATATACTTTATGGGCATTGTAATATTTTTCACTAGCGCTTACTTGTTTATTTGTAAACACTAGATGAAATCCAAGGAAGTATGGTGGACATACGAGTCACTTCACTCACATGTGCGTTCACAAGTGAGATCCTCTGCCAGTATTCACCACTGCGTAGGATTGAGATCTCAAAACACCACATTATAAGAAGTGCGGAAACTCTGTTTCGATACGGTAATAGTTGTAGTGGGTATGATGAAATATCAACAAAGTTAATTAAAAAATGTGATTCTAAGTAACATATTAAGCTATATGTGTAACCAGTAGTTTATCAGTGGAATATTTCCTTAATGGTTGAAATATGCTGAAGTTAAGCCACTGTTTAAGAAGTGAGATAAAGAAATAGCATCAAATTTCCATCCAATTTCACTTTTACCAGTATTCTCAAAAATTTTAGAAAAGGTAATGTACAATCGACTTTATAACCATCTTATCACAAACAGCCAGTGATCTCTGCAAATAGCGTACTATTGTCGCAGTTCGGATTTCTAAAGGGCTCTGATATTGAGAAGGCTATCTACACTTACAGTGAAAATGTCCTTAATTCATTAGACAAAAAATTTCTGGATACTGGATTTTTTTGTGATCTGTCAAAGGCATTTGACAGTGTAAATCACCTTTTCCTTTTAAGTAAATTAGAATATTATGGTGTAACAGGAAATGCTGCAAAATGGTTCAGATCTTATAACTCTGGCAGGAAACAAAGGGTGGTATCAGGAGAGAGACATGTTTTCAGCTATCAGGCATCATCCAATTGGGAACTAATTACATGTTGGATCCCACGAGGTTCCATCTTAGGGCCCTCAGTTTTTCTTGTGTACATCAATGACCTTCCATCAGTAACATTACCAGATGCCACGTTTGTTTTGTTTGCCGATTATACAAACATGGCAATAAATAGCAAATTAAGTGTAGTCTTAGAAAGATCGTCTAATAAAATATTTGTGGAAATTAATCATTGGTTCCTTGCCAATTCTTTGTCACTAAACTTTGAAAAAACACACTACATGCAGTTCAGAACTTGTAAGGGGTGTTCCACGAGTATATGCCTAACATATGATGACAGATAGATAGAAGAAATGGACAGTGTTAAATTCTTGGGATTACAGCTTGATAATAAATTCAACTGGGTTGGGTTGTATTGGGAAGGAGACCAGACAGCGAGGTCATCGGTCTCATGGGATTAGGGAAGGATGGGGAAGGAAGTCGGCCGTGCCCATTCAGAGGAACCATCCCGGCATTTGCCTGGAGTGATTTAGGGAAATCACAGAAAACCTAAATTAGGATAGCCAGATTCGCGATAGAACCATCGTCCTCCCGAATGTGAGTCCAGTGTCTAACCACTGCGTAAATTCAATTGGGAGGAGCACACCACAAAACTGCTAAAGCATCTAAACAACTCTCTACTTGCAATGCGAATTCTGTCAGACATAGGAGATAAAAAAAGAAAAAGCTGGCATACTATGCTTACTTTCACTCCATAATGTCATATGGGATTACATTTTGGGTTAATTTATCAAGCCAAGCTAAAGTTTTCTGGGCACAAAAATGTGCTATAAGAGTTATTTGTGGTGTGAACTCAAGAACATCCTTCAGAGGCCTGTTTAGGGAACTAGGGATATTAACTACCGTTTGCCAATATATTTATTCCTAAATTAAACTTGTTATTAAAAATATACCACTTTTTCAAACCAACTGCTCAGTTCATGGATTCGCCACTAGAAATAAGAATAATCTTCACAAGGATTTAAAGTCACTTACTCTTGTGCAAAAAGGTGTGCATTATTTGGGAACATACATTTTCAATAACTTGCCAGCAGCAATAAAAAGCTTAACAACCAATGAAATTCAGTTTAAGAGACTGCTGAAGGATTTATTGGTGGCCAACTCCTTCTACTTTATTGATGAATTTCTCAGTGGAACAACTGATTGTGTGTGTGTGTGTGTGTGTGTGTGTGTGTGTGTGTGTGTGTGTGTGTGTTTGTGTGTAAAGAACAATGTGACTTCTGCATCATTTCAGTACAGTAATGTGTTCATTGTAAATAAGTATTGTAGTAGTGCTATTATATGTTTATTACCTTATAAATAAAAAATAACATTTTTTTAAAATTTTTAATTGAGTGCATTAATGTGATCTCAGTAAATGAGTGTTATAAAATAATCCTTTCATATAGTGTTCATTAAAAAAATGACGATCATTTCACTTGGTACCTGTGGAAGGTACATTAGCTTATTTGTTTTAGTTGTAAATATTTATTGTTTTTTCTGACATGTTCTACATCCTGGAGGACCTTCTCACTATGGATCAATTGGAATGAAGTAAATCTAGTCTAATCTGATCTCATAAAGACATTAGCGCTCATAGTGTCCTGGCAGTGATTTCTGAATACGTATTCTTGTTTTGCGAAATACTTAGTTAGTTGACAATATCTTTCTTTTTTATTTTATGGGTGGGTCTCAAAGTCAGACAGTAAAGTGCGTACCTGGAAACGTATTTGTGACCTTATAAAGTAATGTGTTCGATAAATCACAATAAAAAGAAAAGTAAGATTAACTTCTCAAAGCTGGGGTTTGAGCCATGTAAAATTCTGTAAATGATATAATGGTAGCCTTTGACTGTTGGTTTGTTAGATAGTTAGTCGCATGTTCTATGGATCATTTCGAACGACAGGTCGTAATGAAGTGGAATGAGTCATATTACAGTCACACTGCAAATAAATTTATACATTTCTAACTGCTTATTTCATTTATTTATTTGTAAAACCCAATAGTACTATTTCCATTATGTGGCCATTATCAAATGGAAATAATTGCACTTCAGCATTTGTCAAAACCTAAAAATCATCTGACATGACATGACACAAAGCTGGTTTCATTGCATCCTGTTCGTAATTATGAACTTCTTATTTGTATTCCACTTGTGAATTGCATTGTAAATAAATAGCTTATACTCTGCTTCATTTTAGATCGCATTATAATGCAGTATTGGGTAGGTAAATAATTCCATGCCTTTGTTTCTTTCATGTAAAACAGAAGCTGATTTCATTGCAGGTAGTTTTTGGACTCATGTCTATTTGATGCTGTTTATGAAGCCATGTGTGAACTGTTCGATTTAAATACTTAGCAAGTATATTGCTCATATTACATGTTATTTTTGTAAATGAATCCAGAGCTGCCACTGAGTTCCAATGGAAGGTGGTTCTATTCAGCAGTTTCCATGGTTTCGACAGATGGAATCCCATTTTCTTCAGAAAAACTTGTGACGAAATTCCTAAATGGAAAAGCAACAAATAATGAAGTGAAATGACATTTGTCCAATAAAAATATGCTGTCAGCACGCATCATTGTGTACTTCATAAAATATGCTGGCACCTATGACCAGGACTAGTTAAGCAAGAATATTTAAAATCCAGAAATAAAATGGATTTTAAGTATTTGTACTTGACAGGACCTGACCATAGAGACCAGGACATTTTATAACATACCGGTATGCAATGATATGCGCTGAGACAAATTTTCATTCGAAAAATGTTAGATCGCTTCATTTTGTGGTCTCTTTCCAAAGTGAAATTTTCTTACATGTTTTTCTGAAGAAGCCATGTTGATATCTGTCAAAATCTTGATGAAAGGCTGAATAAAGACACATTTCATTGCAACTAGTTGGCTGCTTTGGATTCATTTACTGATCTCTAATTGTTGAATGGCTGACATGCTCAAAATATGTTATTTTTGTCCACAGTCTTTTTTCATACATTCTCACATTTAATGGATGTCTGAAATTTTCACTGGAGTGAGGGGATGATTCCAGCACAGTGATTTCTGCTACAATGCTGTGCCAGTGGGTGGTACTGTTGCAATGTTACACAGCTTCCAATAATTTTACACTTCATATGTCCCTTTTTTGTTTAGGGAACCTAATATATACCATGAAATATTTTATAATCAGCTATCTTTCGTCGTCCAACGTCCTATTGTCTCATGACAGACCCAAAACCAGTGCTGGGCTCTAAGCCAACTGTGGGAGGTTTGCACTCTTACTCCAACTCCATGGTGGACTGTACTTCGAACAAGGACGAGTAGAGGCCTGTATGTAGCACCAGGTAGCGTGACATTGCAGGGAGTTGCAGTCGGCATGGAAACTCCCACCCTAAGAACAATTCCAAATATCCTGTTAGCAAGCGTCACTCTATGGAGAACATTCTCCAAGCTTTCTCTCATCCCACAACGATAATTTGTTATCCACACTGCTAGGGCATGCCATTCTGCCACCTACAATATAACCAATGTCAATATTTTAACAGCATCATAATAATTTTGTTTCATTCCCGTATTTGTTTTGAGTGTAGTAATTTGGAGGAACTGTTTTCTTATCAACATAATTGCATTTAATATTTCTGACAATAGTAAATGAAGCTTATATTTAATGCTAAGATAGCGATATTTTGGAAAGTGGATGGAATATTGCGATTGTCGGTGTTAATGCAACTGTAACACGTTTGTTTATCGAGTGTATTGTGTATAGATTTCGTGGCGTTTCAAACTGATTGAGTATTTTGGTTCTTGACACGGCAGTTTTTTATGCATTACTATATCTGATACGTCCTGCAGAGGGAGAACTAGGTTATCACATTGTTTCTGGTTTGTGTAGTGCGAATGAAAATGAAAAGCATAAATAATTCCCAAGCTATAGACTTTCGCCACCTTTCTGACGAGGAGAAGCATGCTGTAAAGAGGCTAGGCCGACTATCACCATCTTTAAATCCTGTGCGCAATACTGACACTGGAAACTGACAATTTAAGAGAGCATTTAAACTGGATATTTACAAAACCAGTCATTGATTATGAGGCTGTGAGGTTAAAATTTCATTATCCTACTTCACATTTGGATTGTTTTGGTAGGGAACCCTCGTGTAGCTATGGACGTAAGTCATTTGAGCAGCAAAGGGAAGAAGCATGACTATTCAGCTGTTATTTCAGACTGACATTTGTTGGAACTGAACAACAGTTTATCAGTTGGGTAGTGCGCGTAAATGGAAAATTGGGGAGTACATCAAAGAAGTTAGGCATAATAAGTAGATGTCAAATATTTTAATAAATTGCATTCCTTTCTGTGGTTCCTCTTAATTGGTTTTAAGGGGTCATAATCAAACTAAATCGTCATCAAACACTTGTGTTTTCAGGGGACTGATTAATTTTTAGTGCTGAGCTGAATGCAGCACTAAAAGATCACTTTGATAGGCACTCATTTCAAAGGAACATCCAAAAGAATACTAAATGAACTTTTGAAAATTATATTGGAAGTATTTCAAGCAGAACTTTCAAAGTAAATAAGGGAATCCGGATTTTTGTCCGTTATAGCAGATGAAAGCAGTGATATATCAAATGAATTTCAGATGGTTGTTGTGTTCTATTACATATCAAGAGGTAAACCAATAGAAAGATGTCTTTCTAAACTTGATGCACAGACTTTAGCTGCAAGTTTGTTAGAAGAATTAGACAAGCAAAAAGTAAATGAGGCTCCCCAAAAAGTAATGATGAAGCATTCATTAGACAACTGCAATGTGAAAATATTTTGTTTGAGTATTTGCATTTTTCTCAAAATAGATCACAGTGGACAGTAATCCTTCATGAGGTGGTAGCAAAGCGTTTGTCTTGGTCTCGTTCTACTATATGGAATTTTCAATCTCGATCTGTAAACACAGTTCATGACTGCAAGAAAGACATTATTGAGCATATGAATCGCATATTAGAGGTGGCTTTATAAGGAATGAAACTACAATTTTCCAGATCTTAGTCATAAAAAATTCTTTCCAGTGATAGCTTTGATTATTGGTTATTATTCTTCAGCCAAGTTATGCTATTAATCGAAGTTCCCTTTTTTCAGGTACAACATGGAGACACTAATGTACACTCTGCCCATCAGGTCATTTCAGCATTTCAAATAGATGATAACAGCATCAGAAAGAAATTGACATAAATAGTGAATCTTGAAGTGATTGCTCTCTGAACAAAAAGGAAGGTGGACAAAACTGAATGGAAAAAAGAAGCAATGGAATGTGCGATATGATAGTTTATGAGACAGGTCATGTTGTAGCTATATCACGGTTTCTTCCAGAGAAATTCTGCCTGTTCAGTTATGTTTCTTGAAGATATCTTAAAGGAAATGTAGTAAGTGTGTACGTTTTTGGATCAGCTGAAACTACGCCTTGAACAGGCGCTGCTCATGGTTTCCATGCTCGGGAAGGCTGCAGAACTAACCCAGGCCTTGGGCTATGCTACAGATCAGTCTGTCACCAGACCCAAAACATCAGGAGGGGCTCGGGACAATATCACATAATGCACCTTCTTTTCATTTCATAAGCAACTACAAATTATCATAAAAAGCCAATTCCAAGATAAGATCTATAGGAAGGGAATTTATCCACCAATGTTACGTTTCCCAGCAGTTCACCACAACAAATCATACCAAAAGATGCGTTTCAGAGAGATCTTCAATGCTACGTGGGTTAGCTTTGCTGCATGCTTAATGTTTTTTTGTATTTTCATTTCTAAACTTCAGACTCCAACGTTTTGTGCGCTCAAATCACGGCGTTTTGATTTCGGCTGACGAAACAGTTATGTTTCCATGATATCACAGATCTTCTGCTGTGGCTAGCTGATACGAGCAACTGAAGCACCCGTCACGGTTATTTACACACTGATTTGTCATATGTATACTTGTGTATTAGAAAAATATGCATTTTAATTGGTATAGCACTTATAACTACACAGCTGCAGTGTTCATTACTCTGTTAAATTTGGGTGTATACCTCTGCCTGGATTTACACTGTTTTGGTTCTTGATTCATGTTTACATCGGGTCTGGGCACACGAAGTTGTGATATGCTACTGTTATTAGCAATAAAGCAAAACTTGCTAGTAACACATATTACCCACAGTCAGCTAGGAAGGAAACTAAAGTAACTGGAGACATTTCACCCGATTTTTTCTCCTAATCATTCATGAAACTCTCGTTAAGTTGTGAGATTCATGTTACTGTACTCTAGTGCACTCTGGCCAGAGATTTGTAAACTAACTCCAACAGTGGATAGAACAGCCTATGGCAGAAAAAATCTCTCTAAAAACTGTCAAAAGAGTAGCACTAAACATCTTTTAATGAAGCATCAAAGCATAACAGAGATATAGACAGACAGGGATTCGAAAGAGAAGTTTCACCAACTTCGTTTATTTCTTTTTCATGTAAGAAAAATACCGCGAAAATTGTGTGCGGGTTTTGGCAGGACATCCTTTGGCTGAAACACTAGAGCCTTTAGGACACCCATAAGACCTGTTCTGATGAAGCCCAAAACCTCTGCTATACAGAGCTAAATGGCATTTCTAGGCACAGCCTTAAAACTGGCTACTACCTGTTCGAAAAATATTGCGTGATATCACATATCAACTGCCATTATTTAAATCCGTGTGGGAAATATGCGAAATGCGTTCTGATAATTTGAATTTTGTAATACATTATTGAGAAATTTATTTTAATATATATTTTGCGGTGGCTCCACCTCAGAGCTTTTGGAATTCTACTAAATAAAAAGTAAAATGAACCTAAATATTTCACACGCACACACGTGCCACTTTCTTAGTCTCTATAATAAAAATTATTTTTTGTCCGAAAATGCACATGATATTATCGACTACGTAAAAAAATCATTTCACTTCTTAGTTAATTATACTCTTTCTTACCTACACTCCTGGAAATTGAAATAAGAACACCGTGAATTCATTGTCCCAGGAAGGGGAAACTTTATTGACACATTCCTGGGGTCAGATACATCACATGATCACACTGACAGAACCACAGGCACATAGACACAGGCAACAGAGCATGCACAATGTCGGCATACGACCATCATTGGCACCAAGGCAGAAGCGACTCTCATCGCTGAAGACGACACGTCTCCATTCGTCCCTCCATTCACGCCTGTCGCGACACCACTGGAGGTGGGCTGCACGATGTTGGGGCGTGAGCGGAAGACGGCCTAACGGAGTGCGGGACCATAGCCCAGCTTCATGGAGACGGTTGCGAATGGTCCTCGCCGATACCCCAGGAGCAACAGTGTCCCTAATTTGCTGGGAAGTGGCTGTGCGGTCCCCTACGGCACTGCGTAGGATCCTACGGTCTTGGCGTGCATCCATGCGTCGCTGCGGTCCGGTCCCAGGTCGACGGGCACGTGCACCTTCCGCCGACCACTGGCGACAACATCGATGTACTGTGGAGACCTCACGCCCCACGTGTTGAGCAATTCGGCGGTACGTCCACCCGGCCTCCCGCATGCCCACTATACGCCCTCGCTCAAAGTCCGTCAACTGCACATACGGTTCACGTCCACGCTGTCGTGGCATGCTACCAGTGTTAAGGACTGCGATGGAGCTCCGTATGCCACGGCAAACTGGCTGACACTGACGGCGGCGGTGCACAAATGCTGCGCAGCTAGCGCGATTCGACGGCCAACACCGCGGTTCCTGGTGTGTCCGCTGTGCCGTGCGTGTGATCATTGCTTGTACATCCCTCTCGCAGTGTCCGGAGTAAGTATGGTGGGTCTGACACACCGGTGTCAATGTGTTCTTTTTTCCATTTCCAGGAGTGTATTTCATTGTTTGAAGTGACGATTGGTAGACTTGTGGCATGCTGAAAAACGTTTAATTTAGGTTCCTATAATCTCAGGGAAATTGCTAACTGTCTTCTCGCCTCACGAGAAAATTCAGCATAGTTTAATTTAATTTCGTGGGTATCATGTTGGCAATGTAATAAAAAATGTAGTAAAGCAAAATCTGTAACATTTATAAATTGGGGACTGATGATTGTCAATAAGAAATGAAAGCAAAAATGCCAAATTAAACAATTTTTTTAGGAAAGAAGCTTTTTATACAGACGTCTGACATCTCGTGCATTAATCTCACAGTTTTGGACATAACAAAGAATTTTTGCCGTTTTCCAGAGACATACATAAAAATTACAATAATCTTAGCCCAACTCTGGAGTGAAAGAAAAAAGTATTCCTAGTAAAGTCTTATCAGTAATCGTAATTGGCGATAATAATGGCACAATTAAACAAATTCCTAACAGGAATACAATTTCAGTTCATTTGAACAAAATGGAAGGAAATAAGAGTCTGATTGAGTAAGATGCTGTCAGAAAAGCGCGTGACGAAAGAAGAGAAAGAAAAGACGAGCACGCATTCTTATATAGAACAAAATACAGATGATAATACTATGCCACTCTAATTTTCTTGGGCATACACATTTGCTGACTTGCAGAGCAGTTCATTGACTCAGTGGTTAAATTATATCTTCAACTCTTGATATTTTGACAGGAAAGAAAAATAGTATGTTATTACGTTGCGGGCAGGGCAATTCGAATGGGAAATTAAAAACTATTTACAATATTTTGAAATTACTGTCCAATTTAGGCAACAATAGATCCTCTGATTAGTCATAGACAGGTAAGAGTTATTTAAATTGATCATAGAGTTTACATTCCCTTTACAATGTTCATGGTTTAGCTACCAGTGACTTTCTATCAGTGACTTGTGCACCCTCACATTTGGATTATGGTTTTGTTAAATTTCGATGGGTTCACCCATTTGGCAGTGGAGGGTCCAGGAAAAACAAAACCATTTAAAAAAGTCGCCCCCGTGAGCCTAGGGTTGCGCATGTCTATTATTATATTACAATCAGGTCTTTATGATATTTTTAAATAGTAGTTATATACATTATTGAGTTTTTAGTAAAATCCCTTTTACATTGGCATTCACTACCTGTTAGGTTGCACTATTTGGAATATTTGCACTTTTATAGAATATTACCATGTAGTAGATATTTAAAGTCAGCTCATTGAACGGGTGTTCAACTATGCTGATATCTTATATTTCAACTCAAATCTCAATTGACTACATGTTCACAGAACAATAAATATACTTCTTTTGCTATTAACGTCATATTGGTACAAAAAGGATATTACTCGGGATTATGATTACACAACACATCATAAATTGTAACAGGAATAATCTGAAATATTTTACAATACAGTTGCATTAAAACTTGTGTTACTGTGAATTAACCAGATTTCAATCGAAGTATACTTCAGAACGTTACTGTGTGTGTAGTGTATGTTTTGCAGTTATGTTTCATAATAGCTTTCTATTTAAATCTTCACATGGTGGAATGACGAATGACTTGATTGAAGTGTGGGTTGAGGGAACGAAAAAAAAAATTCGTTGGAATGGAACAGCGGATGGCAGGGATTGCTAGGTACAGTTCTCATACTCCTGTGTGTAAGTATTAGGTCCGGATTGATCTGCAGTGGTTCACCGACGGCTGCTGGCTGTAACTTTTATCCTTCCTTCCTCTCGGACACGAGCACTTGCATTTCTCTGGAACGCGACCCGTTATGGAAGGGTGGCAGCTCGTTCCTGGTGGTCATGAAAAAAAAACCAAGTACATGTTATAATAGATGTATTTGTAGACGCTGTCTTATGGTCCTGCAAGGTAAGTTGTGTTATAAGACAGGTACTGAGTCATGAATTTTGCTGATCATCCATAACATTTCACAGAGTGCAGAGCATGATTGATAGCCATTTCGCGCAAAGTCTCTCCACAGATGGTTTGGCAAACATTAGTTGGTTCCGCGCAGCACTGCATAAACCTTTTCAGCAATATTTCAGACGATGCTAGCGGCGGCTGGCGAGGAAATTTAATGCCAAAGCAAGAACATTGACTGAATGTTCCGACTACACACGCGAAACATAGTCTTTAAGAAGTTGATCAAATTTACAGTTCCCGAGTGGATACTGTCCTATTCACCACACGGTTTTGTGGCAGTAAAGCACAAAATTCAGAGATCACTTTACGTCTGGTAGCAGTTTATGGACACTGAATGAAGCACTTCACACAGATCGCATGGGGAATGTCACCAATTGTCATATCTTGCAGAAAAATCGCCACACAAAACTTGATGTGCTACCACTGTTCATTAAATAGGATTAATTTTATACAAAGTTCGTTGTGACAATTTTTGCTTTTATATATTGTCCAGTAAATTGCAACACTGTTCAGTGTAAAATACCATGACGCTTTATTTTAAAAGTCTCCTTCAACATTTTCATTTTGGGTAAATTTTATAGTTATAATATCTAAGTATTCTTTGAAACACAAATCCATGAGAGTTCACTACTGTGTACATAGCTATACTCGCCTTGTAGGTTCATATACAGGATTTACAATAACAGTCACTGATCAGAAGATCATCATTACTGTCCATAAAGAATTACAAAGAAATTAGAAATATATGTTAGTCAAAATTCAGCTATTTGTAACCATTTGTATGTTCACAGGAAAGAAAGCATAACTTCCTTTCGCATTCGAATGATATTCGTTGCTCAGTCAAGTAGAGAAAATCTCGCAATTTTACTTCCTACTTACGAAATTAAAATTGCAACGAAAATTAGCCAAAAGGCTACCACATGTACATAAGAAGGATGTATAATCTAATGATTTAAGCAAGGTAACACCTTTGATTATCTAGAGACTGACTATCAGTGTTCTATATACACACTACAAATAACACATTAGCACAAAAATCGAAATTATGTCATAAATAATGAAAAAAATTAAATTTACTATTCATCAAGTGATTCAAAGGTTGAATTTACTCATTGACTTTGCAAAGAAAGTTTAAAAGGATTCTTTAACTTCATTCCTGTCATGACTAATTATTCATATCCATTAAAGGAATAACATTTGAAAGAGTTCTTTTTGAAAAAGTTATCTTTGATTATTGAGTGAAGTTATTTACTTAACTAATTCAAAAGGAAAAAACTTACGAGGTAAATACTGAAAGAAAGAGATTCACATTAGTTATGCATACATCACGAAATCTATGTACAAGTTAGATACACAGTACAGTTGTTTACATAGAAATACTGGTATACGTGTAACAAATGTCATTACTTCAAGTGGGTAAGTATCACTTCGTCTACTAACATTTGATCATTCATAATACTTTTTTAAATTGTTTGTAAAGTCCCATGACTTTGTCACTGAACGGTATCTTCAATAGATAGCTTCCTTTTTTACTCCACAGCACGGCATATGATGTCCTACAAAAAGGTTTGTGTGGGACAACCTCCATTTTATACACAAAGTTGTTTATGATACCAGGTTAACTATCAAATATATGCATATAATCTTCAATGAGCTATGCGAGTTCTTCCTTCCATGTTTGGTTCAGATAGGTCAACTCTGATACTTTTGCTACAATTGATGCTGAATTGTTAGGTACTGCTTCATCATTAATTTTCGAGTACAGAGATTCTGAGGTTTCGAAATCCTTAGAAATGTGGAGTATTCTTGGGCCTACCAATATAACAATAACATTACAACAGTATCGGTTATGTGCATTTGGAGTCCTGATTAACTGTAGCGTAATTCTTTTGCCTTTGTTTGTAACCATGCATTCTCCTGCAGGTAGATCAATCTTCGCATTTCTACCGCATAGAAAATTCCTTCCCAGGATGAAAGGAAACAATAAATTTTTTATTATTAAGAAGTGGCACATAAGTTGCTCGAATTTTACATAGAGATCGGCCTGCACCTGTTGCTTGGTAATTTTGCAGGGGCAATACTGGTAATCTCTTTATGTGGTTAATTTGGTCGAACAAGGTCTATTTATGACACTTGTATTGGCACCAGTATCAATGGTTGCTTCCACACTAATACCGTTAATAGTGACCATAATTGCCGCTTGCACCATCTATTCAACGTCATGTTTCCAGACATTAAGTTCATCCAACAATCCGTCCCTAATGTCGGCACTGTTGTTGTATCATAGTGCTTTCAGGTTGATTGTAGAGTTGCCTCTACTTATAGATCCGACCATGTTTGGGAGGCCGTTCAGAATGGTCGGCTCTAGTTTCACTGTTGCTGCTGACCAGATTGTTCTACTACTTCACATACTCGCACTGTAGTAGGACGATTACTGTCAAAGTGACTGACCGTTTGGTTTGGAATGACGGGTACCGCTTGCATTACTTTCGGCGTCTGGTTACCAAACCATAGAATTGGTTGCTGGTTTGACCATTGATTGCCATTATTACTATTCGTATATTGATTCTTGTTCCGATTATTTGTGTTTGGCTGATTCAGAGGACTGTTGTTGTTAGCCCATTGATTGCCATTCGGCTTTTTTCACGGTGTCCTTTTATCGTGGTAAGCGTCATTTAAATTATTTCCATCTCCGAATTTGCGCTTATGGCTTGTGCTGTTTCCCGAGCTACCATTGCCATAATTCCATTTATTGGCTACATAACCGGTATTCGCGTCATTCAAAGCATGGTTCTGATTATTTTTGTAACCAGGCACATTCACTTTGTCATATTGGCCTTTTCTGTGTTGGTTACGTTTATTCTGTTCATTACTGTTAGGATTATCAATAGTGTGACAGCCATTGCAGTTATTCGTGAACGCTTGGTAGGACTTTGCGTCTTCTTGAATTAGATCTAAGGAGTCGATCACCGAAAGGAAATGCTCCAAATCTTCGTCTGGTACATTTATTAATTTTTCGCTAAGTTGGATCGGTAATTTTGTCTTTAATATTCGTAGTACACTTTGTGTTATCTCGTTTAAGCAATGTATAGTCTAAAAATATTTGTGCAGGGACCAATATTTTGCCAGGAAAGCTTTCTCGAATTCAGCAACAGTACTGCATAATTCAGCAGTTTCAGTAGCCCATAGGGCTGAGTAACCAATGATGTGTGACATCACGAACAAAATTTTTTGATATTCTCACCAGTATCTGGGTAAGATATTTTTGAAAGTGTGTATAAATACCATTGGATGGATGTAGTTCTTGTCCTGGTAAAATTTTTTAATATGGCGATGCGTGAGAAAAATTTGCTCAATCTTTGCTGAACTCACTACACGTTCATCTTTGTGATTACATTTTCCTGGCGACAAGGTGGGTGTTTGGAACATCTTTTCATTGCCGAATGTCGTTTTTCTTGCATTGTCATAGGAAAATTCATTTCCATTCTGCTGTCCGTCAAAGTAGCTTTCTCCAGATTATGGACGCGAGCGTTTATTTGCTGTGTCCACATAGGCACTTCTTCATTTGGTTCTTTTTGTATGCCTCACGGATTGTGCGTGGCGCCTGAATTCGCTTGCACGGTAGAACGTATTTCTTTCCGTACACATTGCACAACGTTGTCGACAGTAACACTGATCTTTGTATCAAGTTTTGTCTCTTTAGTGGTTATCCAATTGCATATTCCAATACTTATTTGCCTTTTGTGAGATTCTAGCTGTTCGTCTAAGATCTTTTAATTATTTATTTTGAGATTGGTAACATTAGACGCTAATTCTCCCACATCCTATTTAATTATGGAATGCGAAGTTTTTAATTTTTCAACATCACTATCCAGTTTATTGACTTGGTCCAAAAATGATGCATAAGCTTGCTTCATATTCATTAACTCGGACCTGTTGTAAGCTAATTCAGTTTTTATTTCATTTTTAATTCTTTGTCTCTTTGTTCCTGTTTCTTTTCCCGCTGTTCGCGAAGTTCCAACTTTTTCAGGAAAGCACTAAGCAGGTCAAGCGCAATACTGTATTCTGTCGTCCCATTAAACTGATCCGTACCCGATGTAGTTTCATTAATTGCAGTGGTCGGATGACCATTTTCGTTATTTTGTCCGATCTCTGAACTCGCGACAGCCATGTTCAAGTCCGGAGTTTGATTTTCTACCTCATTTACAGTGAAATCTATAAGTGATTCATTTAGATTTACTGCTTCACTTTCGATATGTAATGGTGAAGCCATGATTTCAATTGGTGCATTTTCCTTTAAACTGGCTTTGACGATAATATGAAATTTTGAAAAATTGGGAAAAATTCGTTACACGAATGTTAATATTTAACTGTAACATACATATATAAATAACAGTAAATCATGTTAATACAATAAATAATTTTCCTGACTACGAAGATCTTTTATCATTGAGCGGTCAAATCGGCCATTTTGTGTTCTCTATCTTCACACGCAAAAACAATCTTATGCGGATTTTTGCAAAATTGGGTTTTTCTTAACACATCCATTCAAAATCACTGAGATAAACTACTACGATTTTACTTCTGTAGAGAATCAAAGGAAAAAATGCTATAGAAGAAAACTACGTCTTGACAGAGCAGAAAAATTCATTTGAGTGAGTTTTTACCTTACAGATGTACAATTTGCCGTAAACTGGATTGCTTCACCTTTTCCACATCGTGGTACAGTACATTGGATCGTTATATGGAATAGAAATACAAATTTTATATTAGAAATTGGAATTTAAATTTTTTGTAAAGTTATTCTTACATTGCAGCCACTAGTTTTGAGCACCAAATAAAACAATAATAATTTATAATAATTAAATAATTAATTAATTAAAAGCAAATCTACTAAATGAAAAGTAAAATGAACCTAAATATTTCACACACACACACGCCACTTTCTTAGTCTCTATAATAAAAATTGTTTTTTGTCCGAAAATGCACACGATATTAACAACTACATAAAAACATCACTTCACTCCTTAGTTAATTCTACTCTTTTATACCTTTTTTATTGTTTGAAGTGAAGGTCGATAGACTCGTGGCATGCTGAAAAACGTTTAATTTGGGTTTCTATAATCTCAGGGAAATTACTAATTGTCTTCTCCCCTCGTGAGAAAATTCGTAATAGTTTAATTTCGTAGGTATCACGTTGGCTACGTAATAAAATATGTAGTAGAGCAAAATCTGTAACATTTATAAATTGGGGATTGATGATCGTTACTGTGCCAAATTAAACATTTATTTTCTAACAAAGCTTTTTATACAGACGTCTGACTTCTCGTGTATTAATCTCACAGTTTTGGAAGAAACAAAGAATTTTTGACGTATTTAAGCGAAATACATAAAAACTATAACAATCTTAGCCCAACTCTGGAGTGAAAGAATATAGTATTTCTAGTAAAGTCTTTTCAGTTATCGCAATTGGTGATAATAATGGCAAAATTAAGCAAATTCCTAACAAGAATAAAATTTCAGTTCATTTGAACAAAATGGAAGGAGATAAGTCTGATAAGTAAGATGCCGTCAGAAAGGCGTGCGACTAAAGAAGAGAGAGAAAAGACAAGCGTATATTCTTATATAGAGCAAAATACACATGATAATGCTACACCGCTCTCATTATCCTGGGCATACATATTCGCTGACTTGTGGTTCAGTTCATTGACTCAGTGGTTATATTATATCTGTAACTCTTGATATTTAGATAGGAAAGGAAAATAATATGTTATTACATTGCAGGCAGGGCACAATGTTACACGTGCCTGGTCTTGAGTTATCTTCTATCTACCTCCTGTAAGAATTTAGCTCACTGTCTGGTGCCATTAGCCTTCGCTGAGTACCATAAACTGTTGAAGCTAATTCTCACAATTCTCATAACACCAGTATAAGTGAAAAGGTGCTTTCTAACTTTGAAAATAATAAAATCATTCTTAGGTAATTCTGTAAGTCAGGAATGATTGTTATTCTTGGTGATGCTTTGCATTGAAAGAGATCTCGTTTTGGAGATAGCAGAATTCAGTCAACAGGTATCTGATGGAAAATTTTCAAAATAAGGAAGGTAAGGATTAGTGTATAATTTCTCTTATTTCCAGTCTTTAAGCGATGAATGCATTTCAGTTCTGATAGGAATGTAGTTCATCATGTAACAATAATAGTTATTCTTGGTAGTCAGTTAATTGTAGCATTCGCTTTGCCTCAGATATTTTTCTGTCGTAGGTATATATCTAACTTTTCATGGGATTGTGGAATTAACGAAAATAATTTTGTGATCTTCATACACCATTAATTCTAGGAGTGTTTACATCATATCTCACGTGAGCCAGCCAGGCGCAGAGATAAAGAATTTTCCCCCTTGTAAGCATCTCATATAAAAATACAACGCTGAAACTACGGTACAACTACTGCAGAATTTTTAGAATTTACAAGGTAGAATGTTCTAGCCACTAAGATTACAAAATACGGGGTGAATCACCTAACATTACCACTGGAATCACCTCCCAACCAACAGCAAACACTGAATAACCAATTCTGCAGACCGAAAGTGAGGAGAGGGCCTGTTGTAACTGGTTAATAAAACCATTGAGAAATGCACAGAAGTCTGATTTTCAACACATACTTACGTGTTTTTCTTAAATGGAAATATGTTATTATCTTTAGCACAACTGAAAATAGAAACAAATACTTAATCAATGCCGTTTGTTACATTGTAAAATGTTACATTCGTCCAGAGTAATTTGTAACGTAAAGTTGACTCTCTAAACCTCAGACGTTCAGTTGCATGTCGTAACAAACAAGATCTGTTGGGATATGTTTACGAAGACTACGATATTTACGAGTTTGGCTGTCTCTGTATCTGCAATTAGTCTTTGTACATAGAATAACTGTAGTACACTGTGTTACCGGACGCCTGTGATAGTGTACTGTACACAAGTAAGAACAGAAGTACGCACAGTAGGAACGTGAGAAGGTTGCAGGTACAACAGTGTGTACACTGTTGTAAGAACTGTGAAAATGGTTTATTCTAACTCTGAAAATGGAGAGACGATACTCATCTATATGAGCATAGGCAAAATGCAGCTGCGGCCTGCAGTTTGTATGCAGAAAGGTACCTGGACAGAGATTTAAAAAAATGGTTCAAATGGCTCTGGGCACTATGGGACTTAACTTCAGAGGTCGTCAGTCCCCTAGAACTTAGAACTACTTACACCTAACTAACCTATGGACGTCACACACATCTATTCCCGAGGCAAGATTCGAACCTGCGACCGTAGCGGTCGCGAGGTTCCAGATTCTAGCGCCTAGAACCGCTCGGCCACCCATTTGAAAACATCTACTAACAATTATATGCAACAGATATGGTCGTAGCACGCAATTGGGTCCCTAACAAACCCATCACAGGATAAGCAGGTTCTGTTGGTGTGTTACCTGCTGTTCCCGTGAAAGACAATGCAATGAGTCAAAGTAGTGTAATGCACATACTTCATTGTCACAAATTTCACCCATATAATGTGTCGCTTCATCAGCAATTACACGGAGTTGACTTAAATAATCGAGTGAATTTCCGTCAATGGGCATTAACCGAGAATGCGATGCAGTTATACCTGTTTACCGATAAAGCAGGTTCACAAACCACGGTGCAGTAAATTTACGAAAAATGCATTAGTGGTCCATGGACAATCCCTGTTGGCTTCGACAGGTAGAGCGACAGCGAACGCAGAAAAATTGGCGACAATCTCATTGTTCCTCACTTCATTGAAGGCACCCAAACAGCTCCAAAATACATCGAATTTCTATAAAATGACCTGCCAACATTGCTAGAAAATGTTCCACTGGAAATGCGTAGACATATGTGGTATCAACATGATGGTGCTCCTGCACATTCTGCAATGAACACTATGCTGACTCCTGACAGAATGTTCGACAGGCGTTTCATAGGACGTGGCGGAGGTATAAGTTGGCCAGCCTATTCTCCTGATCTTACACCTTTAGACTTCTTTCTATGGGGTATGTTCAAGGAGAATGTATACCATGATGTGCTTACAACCCCAGATAATATGAAACATCGTATTGAGGCAGCCTGTGGCAACATTACACCAGATGTACTGCGTCGTGTAAGATATTCATTGCGTGGTAGATTGCAAAGGTGTGCAGCAAATAATGGGCATCACTTTGAACATATATTGACCTGAAACGTCAGGACACAATCTTCTAAATTCTGTAATTGAAAACGAAAAACAAATTTATAAGTTTAACTAAATTCTCATGTTAATGTACATTTTCTTCTAAAAATCAGTGCTGTACAGTATTCCTCAGAGAAAAAGACTAATAAAAATGTTATCATGTGGATGTACAGTGCTGCTCAAGTCTCTTCTTTATCTATGTCACATCACTGTTCTTTTAGTATCCCTAATTAATACAGTTCTCTCTGATACACATGATTGAACTGCTGAGGAGTTACTCAAGCATCAACTTTACGTTACAGATTACTCTGGATGCAATTAACATTTTACAGTGTGAGAAATAGCTTTGATTAAATATTTTTTACATTTTCAGTTGTGCTAAAAATAATAAAAGGTTTCCCTTCAAAAAAATTTAAGTATGTGTTGAAAATCATACTTCCATACAATTCTCAGAGGTTGCATTACCCAATTAGACCAGCTCCTCTCCTCACCTTCGGTCTGCAGAATAGGTTATTCCGCGATTGTTGTGGTTTGGGAAGTGGTTCCAATGGCAATGTTAGGTAACTCTCCCTGTATACTCATTTACATCCACTTCCATATGCAGCGAATCACTATGGAAGGAATGGCACTTAATGGCAAGAGGCAACATCAATCAAACCAGAATTACATACTCGTTTCATGACAAGATGTAATAAAGTTGAATATCAATTCTGTCAAAAGCTGCTTACATTGAGCTTTTCATTAAATGTGAGAAAGTACGGAAAATCAATGTAAAGAAAATTAACTAGAATAAAAGCTATATATTTATGTGCATGTATTTTGATTGTTTTATTTATTCATTCATTCATTCAGAGATAATTTTCTTTGTATGGATGTCGTCATTACACATATACACTGATGGAAAAAATCGCAGTACCAAAAAAATAATTAATGTAGAGTAATGAAATTACAGAAATACATTTCTTTAGGTAATGCATTTAAGTTATTAAGATTGTAAGATCACAGGGGGATCTAAGTGCAAGACAGTCCATTGTAAATGTGAAATGCTGATACATTAATAATTGGAGTAACCGCCACAATGTTGAATGCAGGCATACAAACATGCATGCACTGTGTTGTGCAAATGTTGGATGTCAGTTTGTGGGATAGGGTTCCATGCTTGTTCCAATTGATTGGTCAATATAGGGATGGTTAATGCTGTTTGTGAATGATGCTGGAGTTAGTGTCTGATGATGTCCAATATGTCCTTCAATGGAAACAGATCTGGTGATCAAGCAATCCAAAGTAACATGTCAACTCCCTGTAGAGCGTGTTGGGTTACTATAGCGGCATAAGGACGCGCATTATTCTATTGGTAAACATCCTGTGGAATGTTGTTCATGAATGGCAGCACAATGGGTCGAATCA
The DNA here is from genome assembly GCF_023864345.2 of Schistocerca serialis cubense. Classification (NCBI taxonomy): domain Eukaryota; kingdom Metazoa; phylum Arthropoda; class Insecta; order Orthoptera; family Acrididae; genus Schistocerca; species Schistocerca serialis. Next base: position 483,551,799 of record NC_064641.1, on the reverse strand, counting down.
CCAGACTCACGTACAAATTTTCAATCAGAATGTGCGGGATAACCACGAGAGTCCCCCTGCTGTCATACAAAATTGCACCCCAGACCATAACTCCCCATATAGGTCCAGACTGTCTAGTGCACAGACAAGTTGGTTGCATGAACTCAACTGGCCTTCTTCTAATCAACACATGCCCATCACTGGCACTGAGGTAGAACTAGCTTTGTCAGGAAAAACAACAGGCCTCCACCCTACCCTCCAATGAGCTCTCTCTTGACAATAGCAAATAGCAATGGTTTGGAATATGTAGAATTCATGCAACAGAGTATCTGGCTCTGAGCTGGCCTTGAAGTAGACGATTTATAACAGTTCGTTGTGTCGCTATGGTGCCAACTGCTGCTCGAATCGGAGCCGCTGATGCAGTACGATGCACCAAACAGGATGGTCTTCTCTGTTGGTAGTGCCACATTGCCGTCTGGAGCATAGTCATCTTGGAACCATACTTGTCACACCACCACTGCCAGCAATTGTACTGTGGCTACATTTCTGCCAATATCACAGAAGGAACTTCAAGCTCCTCATAGCCCTATTACACGACGTCATTGAAACTCAGTCAGGTGTTGATAATAACATTTTTATCGCCTTAAAGGCATTCACGACTAACATCAACACACCACATACAGTCTCAACGGTAACTAACGTTCACAACCGTTATAATGCGTATTTAAAGCAAATCTGATTTGCACCCTCATAGTCGCACTACTGGAGCCACTCTTACAGGATTGGAGCGAAATCTGAAAATATATCATCTTTCAGATGTAGAAACATGCCTACCAAATATCATTTATGTCGCACAGCTCCTTTTTGTTGCGATTTTTTCCCATCTTTGTTTACAGATATCCATCATTCATAAGAGCGATACATAAGGTGATGGAAAAAACAGGACATACAAAAGAAATTCATTGTAGGGGCAGATATCACATCAACAGTTTCATACTTCGTTTAATAGTGCTGTGAAGGAAGGCAGAATACCAAGAGAATGGAAAGAAAGTATTACAATTCCGGTGTATAAAAAGTGGATAAGCAAGTATTAGCTAATAACCAGGGAATTACCCTTCATGATAGCCACCTTAAAATCAGCAATAAGAGGCAGAATGCAGAATTACATATAAATAACAGACGAATAGCAAGGATACAGGAAAAGCAGGAACACAACAAATGCCATTTTCGCTTTAAGAAAGATTGTGGAGAAATACATAGAATTTAATAACCATACTTCTGCAGCTTAACAAAAGTTTTCGATAAGATTAGAAAAAATAATATAATTCAAACCTTAATTGACAAGAAAGAACCAATAGGTTTAGTGAAAATTATTGTAAGAGATATATGTACAGGCAATAAAGAGAGATTTAAAACACATGAAGGATTCACACATGACATTATACTAAGGAACAGACAAGGAGACTTTTTAAGCACAATCCTGTTCAATATAATAATGGACCACGTCATTGATGACATAAGAATGGAACTGGGCTATAAAAAGGGAAATAGTGGTAAATATTATATGTTATGCTGATGATGCTCTACCGATAAAAATAATGAGGATGATTTACAAAGGTTACTTCATCAATTTAGTAAAATAACTAACCATTATAACATGGAAAATCTTATCTAAAAACTATGAGTATGGTATTTTTAAAAGCACATGTATGATGTAAATTATAAGTAGGTGGTGTGTCAATTGGATAAGTGATGAACTTTAACTATCTAGGGACAGTTATCACCAGCTATAAAGACATGAAGTGGAACTGAAAAACAGAGTGGTAAAGTAGTAAGGGTATCTGGGCGCCAGCGAATATTGTATCATCATCATCATAAACTAAAGGCTATGCCTTGTCAATTTTGCCACATCCCCCACTCCATTGTCATCCTCTTTAATTCTTCGTACGATTTTATCCCCATATCCTTTTTGATGTTATTAAAATACGTTGCTCTTGGCCTGCCTCTTGTTTTTTTCCCTAAAACTTTTCCTTCAACTACATTCTTAAAGAACTGGTTGTGTCTCATTATGTGCCCTATAATTTTTTATTTTCTTCTTCCTATATAATTTAGCAGTGTTCTGTTCTCATTCATTTCTCTTAAGACCTGTTCATTACTTTTTCTATCTATCCAGCTTGTTTTCGTCATTCTTCTCCATATCCACATTTACATTGCTTCCATTCTCTTTTTCTCTGCCTTTGCTGGATCCACACTTCACATCTGTATCTTAAGACACTCCAGACAAAAGTTATGGCAAACTTTTTCCTACTTTCTAGGCTTGTATGATTGTCTGTTAGTAAATTCCTGTTATTTTGGAAAGCTTGCTTTGCCAAGGCTATTCTTCTCTTTATATCTGTGATACATTTATTGTTGTCAGTGATTGTGCTTGGAAAGGATTACTTCACATTGGGGTAGTGGCCGTTATTAAACATGAATGACATATATTAATGTGACAGTGGCAGCTAACTATCACTACTGCTGAATCGAAAGCGATATTGTAAATAACTTGTATTTATTGTAAATTATCTCTCGATAGAAATTAGATAATATTGAACAAATCATCAATGAAAACAAATTAAACAAATTGTACACTGTTCTTAGATATGCTACACTGGTAAGATTGGCTCTAAGATCTTAACGTTAAGTTGATGCGAAGTTAGATTTAATTATGCCCCTGGATAAGCAAATGGTAAATGCAATCTGACTGCGTTCCTATAATCTCTTTTGTGTCTGAAATACTATTACTTCGGACACCACCACCAAGAAACAAACCAAACATGCAAAAAGACAAATAACCAATAATGAATCGTAAGCAAAACTGCACAGATGTTCAGTGGATGGAAAGAACACGAACCAACAACTATTTCTGAACTTTACTGCCGCTGCTGCAAGTTTTACAATACCATCTACCAGCGTGTTGGCTCCGTCGATACTGCTGGGGCGACGACTGCTGCTGTGAAGTTGCTGAATTAAGATAAGTCTCTCAAATATCTTGAGCAGAATAAACTACTCAGAAACTGCTAATTTCACAAGCCCTATATTTCCTCTAAATGGTATACAACGCTTTCAAGACTGGCTCAACAACCTTTAAAGTGCAGCCCAGTGTGTCTTGTACTAACGTGCAATACCAGTATGATAGCTCTGTGCACTGGTTGACGACGTTCAATGGTGACTGCCAGCCTATAAAGCGGAATCAACTGCAATTATACTAGTAGTCAATGCAATGCCTATCGTGGACGCTGATGTCCTACTGTAGCTGCAGACTCTAGATCATATGCAGCACAGAATGCAGAATCAAAGTCCCTATCTCAGGGCTACCGAACTTTGCGACTGTCCGCTTTCACTGCACAAGGCGCTCTCCCTCCTGCCTCGCTCTCCCCAATTCCCTTGCGACAATGTTGCCGCCAAACTCTAATCAGCCAATCCCGACGCTGCAAAGGCCTCCCACATCTCCCGCGTGGAGTAATACAATTTCTCCACCTATCCAAAAATTTCTCTGTTCAAACAGCGGGCGTTAGCCCTCAGCGTTTCCCGCACTTTCTTATGAACTGCCCAATCAGAGCTCAGCCCATTTGCCGATAAAACAGCGCGCGACCGGGCGGCGCCAGCGCGTACGTTGGACGCTCTCTATCTGCTCGACATTTCCCCCCTCTCTCTCTCTCTCACCTGGTACCCGGCGGTGTTGTTTTTGATGCTTGCCGGTCAGTGGCCGCATCCCCTGGGACCCCTGGCCTCTGCACAATGCTCTTCCAGCGCTCGCTGGCCTTCGCCTCCCCGGCTGCCCGTCCACTCCTCGCCTCCACTGGCAAATTCACTCTGCTTACACCTGCAGCATGCAACTAAATATTATCATTACCAAAGCCCGTATTATTTCAGACATGTGTTTAATCATCACGTATCTCTCTTTCTAATCCACCTAATAAGACTAATTAACCATTATATGAGTTTGTTTACTTCAAACATGCAGAATAATCTGCGAAATGAACGTCACAAATGAAAGCTACCTTTCATGCTCCCCAAATAACAGAAGTTCTGAACCTGCTCTAGAACCTCATCTTCTAGTTTAATATTAAATTTAACATTTTCTTTTGTCTTCCCTACTACCATAGTTTTTGTTTTCTTCTTATTTATTTTTAGATTAAATTCTCTTTTGATTTTGGCAAATTTTAGCAACAAAAACTCAATTTCCTTTACCGAGTCAGTAAGTAATACTATATCATCTGCAAAACGGATACTGTCTATTCGTTTCCCATTAATTTTAATGCCTTTGGTTATTCTTTTCAATTTTTCAGTGGTTTTTTTCAATAAATAAGTTGAACAAATATGGTGATAATGTGCATCTTTGCCTTACTCCCCTGCTAATTTTTGCTTTCTCCTTCACACCATTCACTTCTATTTCTGCTTCTTGCCTTTTATACAGGTTCTAGATTAATCTTCTGTCCCCCCAATCAAGATTTATTTCCTTCATTGTTCGGAATAACAATTTCCAATTAACTGTGTCAAATGCTTTTTGTAAATCTATAACAGTCAAATAAGTTTTCCTATTAACTCCCATTCGTCTTTCTAATACCATCCTCAGAGCTAGTATTGCCTCTCTAGTTCCTTTCCCGGATCTGAAACCAATTTGGTCTTCTCCTAGGTTTGCCTCAATTTTCTTTTTTATTCGATTTTTTACTATGTTTAACATTATTTTGGAAGTTTGGGATATTAATTGTATGGAGTATAAAATTCATGACAGCTGAGGGGAAAATAAAATTATATAGAAAAATGATGCATCCTGTTTTGACATATGCAGCACAAACTAGAGTAGAAACGAAAAAGATAAAATATAAGTTAATGGCAGTGAAAATGAAGGTACTATCACACATCAAGAAATAACCATGTGGTACAAAAGAACAAATGTTTCGATAAAGGAGCAATGTGGGATACAAAATATAATAAATGGATGAGGGCAAGAAAAAAGACTGGAAGAATCATGTGGAAAGTATGGACCCTTCAAGACTAGCTAAAATTTGTAAACATAGACGACTGAAAGGAAATGACTACCCAGATGATCGTCCAAGAATGGGACAGTAGTTAGTCCAGTACACCCTTGGAATGAGGCAGACAAACAGAGAGAACCCTAGTCAGCAGAAGAAGATGTAGAAGACGCCTGCTTCAAACAAGAGAAATGATTTGTAAGACTCCTCCAGTAATATACCTCGGTTTTGGATTGCATGGAGTAAATTGCAAACTACAATGTATTATTTTGCTTACAAGTATATTCCATCCTCTTTCTCCATATTATTATTTGTTAACCTGATTATTTATTTGCAATAATTTTATATTGTGTGAACTTTTTAATGGAGTGAAAACAATTTCTTAGCAAATATACCCTCAGATAAGTTCCAAATTTATACAGTTCCTTTACGTTTTTGATCTCTTTCATCAGTTTATTATATATTTTACTCCTCAACAAAACAGTGTTCTGGTTTTTTGCACTATTTATTCTATCTAGGTACAAGCAATCACTGTATATGATTTGATGATCATGCATGGCGCGGTTTGCTGCATATTACTGACTTTTTTTGAATGAAAACTGCAGTTTAAAACAGGTATTCACTTCGAACTGTTAGAATACCACATTATTTGAATAACTCAATGCAGTGAACTTTTTTTTGACTCTTGCTCATTATCCTGATAGCTCTTTTTGCAGTTTGAACACATTTTCCACATTCTGAGCGTTTGCACACCAGAATATTATGCCATAATTGATTATGGAATGCATGTGTGCATAATATGTTGCTTTTAGACATGAGTTACTGTGGATAATAATCATAAGACATAGCATTCTCTGCGAATTCCTTTACCAGGTACCCTGATATGTTCATCCCATTTTACTTGTTGATCAACATACATATCTAAAAATTTTGTGCCAGCTACACACTCTGTTGCTTCATTATGTATTTAGCTTTATTATATCAGGTTTTTTTTATTTATGTAGAAATTCATGTTATTAGTTTTTTTACAAAGAGTTACTTTACTGTTATTTGAACAGTTGTGGACCATTAGAAGTGCCTTTTTAGTTTTTACTTTCAACATTTCTGGTGTTCTAGTTGTAATTACCACTTTTCTGTTATAAGCAAATGACACAATTTTACTTTGTGCAGCGAGCAGTAGAAAGTTGTTAATGTAAATGAGAAATTCTATTGGGCCTAACATACTCCCTTCAGGAACTCTAATGTTCAAATATTCTAGATCTGAAATATGTTTCACCATATAGTTAGAGCTCCACGAATCTCTTAAATATCTCTACTCTCTGCACTCTGTCTGCTAGGTAAGACCTAAACCATTTATGTACCATTCCCATTGTTCCTAGTGCATCAATTTTACATGGAAGTATTTCATTACCAAATGTGTCAAATGCTTTACTGAGGTCGAGGAAAATGTCTGTTACTTGTTCCAGTTTAGCTAGGGCTTCTAAAACTACTTTTGTAAATTTTGCAATGGCAGCAACTGTTCTACTTCCAGACCTGAAACCAAACCTTTCTTTGCACAAAAGTTGGTATTTATTTAAATAGTTCATAGGTATGTTTTTCGTAAGAGTACATATTATTTTTTAAAAGAAAATCAGTAATGAAACTGGTCTGTAATTCTCTGTTTTCTGTACCACCTCTTTTATGGAGGAGAACTTTTGTGTGATTTAAAGCCAATTCACACTAGCCACCACAGCACCGCCACATCAGGGTGTATTCACACTTTCCATCTTGTCATGGCACATGAAGTAAATTCAAGTCACGTGACAAAATTCACATGGTTGTCCTCACTTTTTCCCACGGGAACCGTGATCTTCACAAGATGATTTTCAACTGTTTTTACACACAAAGTGCACATACACAATACAGTAGCTTATCTACATGAATGCTGGAGTCCACATTTGGAAGACAATTATAGCTATTGGACTCAAATGGTTTGCAGCTTGCAGAGACACCTTGTAGATTGGAGGAGTAGGACAGAAGGGCCAAACAATGCAAAAAAGAGTGTGGGTCCGAAAAATGTCATTATGTGATGAAGGAGGGCAATTTTACACACCATACAATGAGCTTGAGGAAGCGGAATCTGCATTTACCATCTCAGAAAGTCTAAACACCAGTTTTTTAATTTTATATATATATCAGTGCACCCAGAATTACTAAAAGGCATAGTGTTATCAGCTGCCATCATATCCCATGAAAAAATTGGTATATTGAAGGTTAAATTTAGTTGTCAGTCCAGCATCAGTTTTTGTGCAATAGTCATATCTCCCTCAATGCCTTTCCCTAAGATTTAAAGGCTTCTTTACATTTGCTATTTGGGTTTTAATAAATCAAATGCCTTATTTGATCTGGGGTTAGCTAGTGATACCACATAAATGTTGACCACTGATGGTTGTAAAACTGTTTCACCCAATATACAGAGAGCTACTTAACTACTAATAAACCAGCCATGAGCACATATTTGAACTAATATGGTGCTTTATGAGTGATTCACAAAATAAGCATTTTGTCTGAAGGTTTCAGTCTACTTCTTTATCAGTTGTCACAAACGCCTGACAACATACAAAGAAATTCCACACACCATTGTATCTGATTCTACCCACACTACTTTTTTCACTTCAAGTTGCAGCCATATTCCATTCCATTTCATTGTAAAATATTAAATATGGTAGTGGTATTTATGAAAATCCATTTCATGAATGTAGTCGAGGGCAAGTAATTTAGTACACTCATGTTATGCAGTTCAGACTACTGCTTCACAGCTTCAATTATTCTTTCTCCATTTATGATAAATTTTAACAAAAGAAACAATGGAATGAAACAGTCTATAAGAAATAATGAACAATAAACACATGATATCAAACACGAAAACCACAATGAAGTGAAATATACACATCTGCGTATGGCTTGGGCATCACGTGATGAACAGTGGATGGATGATGTCAGCTGTCAATACTTTCTTCCTGAGAAGCCTTCTTGGTTCCATGATGTGATGTGATGGCCAGTGTAAACTTGCCTTTAGATGACCAGGGAAGCAATTTGATAAGAATGACTCATTTATAATGTCTGTCAGGGGTACTTTTATACTGCAATTACATACTTTTAGTAGGCACATTGGAACTTCATCTAGACCTATGGACATTTTACTCTTACATGTATGTACAATTCTATTGAATCCAGCAGCATTGTGTAAGGTACATAGTTATTTGTATGTGTATGTTATATTTTTTAAGCTTTTCTTGCAGTTTGGTTCCTGTATTGCTAAAGTAGTTGTTTACAACGTTCGCCAGGTCCTTATGATTATCTATTAAACTGTCTTTATTTTTGCTTTTTACATTCATCTGCTTTGGCTTTGTGCTACCAGTTTTCCTGCTTTAATATATACCAAATGGATTTCTTTTTATTGTTTGAGTCCAACATTTTCTTATCATTTTGGATTCTTTTTGCTTCCTGCAGCAGTTTTCTGAACATCCTTTTATACCTGAGAAAGAACGGTAAGAAGGTTGGGTCACTGTTCTTTTCTTCAATAGAACTGAGACACTTGAGAGTTGCAGAGGATATTCTGATACCCTTCGTTAGTCAGTTCTTTGTAATAGATCCACCAACAGAATGTATTATACTAGAAAATGCCTCCTCAGATTTTAATTTCAAAATGTTCATGAATTTTTATCAGTTTGTTGTTTACACGTGTTCCTTGATAGGGGGTACTCCTGACAATGTCTTGGTGATAATCTGCATTAAAAATTCTCACCTTTTGATTTCGAAAAAACTCTTTTGTAGCTAAGCACTTTTTTGTTTCTTTGTAGATATTTTAAATTGTGCAATTTGACAAAAATGGTCTGATATCCAGAGGTTCTTAACAGCTACCTTGATATCTGTTAGAATATGGTCAATACCTGAGGATGAGTGTTTGTTGAGGATTAGTGTTGGTTATTACTGTGGCATTTGCTACCCATTATGAGATGTCATAACTCTTCAGAATATTCAAGAATCTTGTATCATATTGATATATAAATCTCCACAAATAATAACATGTCCTTTAGGATTATATATCTTCTCCATCACTTGAATCAATTTAGTGAAAAAGGGTTTGACATCACCATTAGTAGATCTGTATAAGAACAGCATAAAGAGGTTTCTAAGTGTATTTAGTTCTTTTAACTATACTAGTGAGAGCTCAAAATGTTTTTCTTCTCTTAAAAAAATCATATCACTTCCGACTATGAATTGAAGTCCTCTTTTAACATAAATATGTGAGCCTCCACACTTCTATAATGTTCTGCTATAGTAACAAGCTAATTCGTAAAAAGATAAAACTATGTAACCAGTTCCAGTTCCTTTCCACCAGTGTTCAGTAATGCAGACATTAAAGCTACCTATAGCTCCCAGTTCAATCCCCAATTGTAGCATTTTGCTTCCTATTGACTCAACATTCTTGTGAATCACCGTTAAATAATTAAAGTTACTTATCTTAGGCACTTCTGCCTTGCTTCTACTAAAATATCCTTTAGATGGGAAGGAGGCACTGTCCTCCTTTTACTCACATTGATACATGCGATTTCTTCTACAGCTGCTGCAGATAGCGATACTGCTACTGTTCGTGCTGATTCCTGCCCTTCTTGTGGTAATTATGCCACTTCCATCAACATTGTTCTTCTTCTTTTGGCCCTCTCGCTGCATCCTGGATCTTCTGTTGCTACCGATTTTACATTCATTTTTGTTATTGCCATTTTGTAGCTGTTGATGCTGACACTGATTCCACTTCTTCCAATGTTATTAAAGCTGCTTTGATTGCACCTGTTGCCTCTGCGACAGCTACATGTAGGAGGGCAGGTTAATCTTCAACAGTCAGTTGCTGGTTACATCCTTAGGTGGAGCCTCTTCTGTCTGAGTGTTCTGTAGTCTCCAGTGAAATTGGATCGTTCATTTCACAGTTTATGTAAACAGTTTTCCCTATCCCACCTAACTTTTTTTATATAAATAGGTGTTACCTTTCTTATATAAGTGCATTCCATGTTTTGTGAAGCACATTCTTTTCAAATCAATTGCATCAAGAACGAAAATGTTGTCCTTCTCCTGATTATTTGGTGAATCCTGTTGGCTTTATGGATTTCTTTATTTGCACTCGATCATTCTGTTAGATCATGCATGTGAATTAAGCCTATCACAATAACTTTGTGACGTTTTATTCTGCTTAGGAGTGCTTCAGTGCTCAAGTAGCTTCAATTAGCCAGTTTTTATATACATCACTTGCACCACCAAATATCACTGTGCACTGATTTCGCAGCGCCCTGATTACTATAACTACAATCTTTTAAAATTTCCTTCATACAGGCTCGTGATATGATGATACCTGCATCTTTGATTCCTTCCTGATATCGTAATGTTTCTGCTAAGCCTCTTCTGTTACTATCTGAATACAAGACAACACCGATTGTTGTATTATTCACTATCTTTCATGTTAATTTATCTCTATTAATATGTGTTTGACGTCAAATTGGTCGCTTGGAATGACTGTTCTCATTATACTTCTCGTATTTTTTTCACACATGCGAAATTTTTGTTTAAATTGCACGTGGATGGAATTAAGCATCCTTTTGTACGATCATGACTGGAAAGATTATGTTTTCTATCATTCACTGTATAACGATTTACTACACCGGAAATTTCACTGTCCTTGGTTTTTGCATGTTAAAACACTCTCGTTTCGTGAACTTTTTTGGTTTAAATGTTCTTTGTGTTACCGGTACTGCACTGATTATATACTTTAAACTCTTTTTCTTCACAATTTCCGGATGAACGTCGTACCATGTAATTCAACGTTTCAGCATATTTTGTAATGCCAGCAAGTTAGTGTTGCAGCAGATCTATCACGTTGACTTCCGAACCGTTCACACCTTTTTGCACCGCTGCCTCGCCACCGGTACACTGATTTCAAAATCACATGAAAAGTGTTTTTAGTTGCAGTTGAGCAAAGTAGAATGTATGATACCATCCGTGTGTTGCTGAACAGAGCCTACTAGATACAATAACACCACACGAATGAGATTCAATTGACACTAAATAGTCTCATTTTACAGGGAGATCTCCTATACCTTCATTTGTCGTCTCCAGCTTATGTTCAGTTGGTGATAGTGTCGCAATTTATTTTTTAACACATCAGGTTATTTATGGTATTTATGGATTTTGAACCAGCAGTTTCTCATTCTTTAATGGTATATAATTTTACACATACACACCTTTATCAGCTTGTTTTCGACAGTAGCAAATGAGGGAGTTTTCGATTTCTTGTTTCCTTAATAACAAATCTGGCGATGTAAACGCTACAGGCACGGCCTCTTATATCTTGTTTACTCAGGTTTTTTCCAGTGCTCACTTCAAAGCAATAGTAAAAGGAAAAAACTTCATATCACTTTTAGCATTAAATTTCGCTCGTATTGATCACTTTGTATCACTGTTCTTAATTCACAGAGCTAACACTACCTAGACTCTCATTTGACGTCAAATAGATATTATTTAAATCGAGCAGTTCATACATTGATTCGCAAGCAATAACAACCATAGAATATCATGCGATGAAACCAGCTTCTGTTTTACATAAAACAAGAAAGTTTATAGAATAAATTACTCTGCCCAGTATTACAGATGTGGGCAGAAATCAAGCACAATATGAGCAACGTATTCACAATGCAGTTTCACAGTGCAGTACACACAAGATATCGTGATCAGAAACTGAATGTGAACTGCGAAACAAAAACAAATATGGAAGACTTTAAACAACCCAACAAGAAAACGACGTGATGAAGGACTGATAAACTTCCAACACTCTAAATGGTCTGGCAGAGAGCGAATGTCATGTTATCGGAAGTTTCCGTGTGAGTAACCCCATGATACAGATGGCTGACGAAAGCTGAAACCAGTGAACTCTATTGAAATTTTGTGTGTTTATACTTGTTTCAGGGAATACAAAAAAACTGAACGATTTTATGAGCCATACACTGGCGACCATTACGATATCTATTAAGAAAACGAGAGGTCAATTCACATTGGTCGTCACATCATGTCAAAACATTCAAAAACGCGTTTCAAACTGCGGCATTCACACAGGCTGTCAATGGACCGTCACCTTATGTCAAGATCTCTCCGAAAAAAAGTTTTGATGGCGGCGGGGACGTCTGCTAAAACAGGGAATTAACCAATTTTCACCACTCTCACTGATTACATAGTAGTAGACTTTGTGCTTTTGCTTCTTCTTAATTTTTATTTTTATTATTGTGCTTTGTTTTTGTGGCTAATGGCGACTTGGATATTATAGCATTGAGTGTTTTTCCATAAGCAAGGTCAGGTATCTGAAAGTAATTTTTTTTAAGTTTTCAAATAGCAGAGCAGAGCTGATGCCCAGATTTAATATAAATAAAAACATAGTTGATGAAGTATATTTGAACTGAAAAATTCAGGTCGATTGAAGGAGAAAAATACAGTTGAATATGACGTTATTAGTTATGTAAGACAAAATACAAATGGTTAAGGTAAATAGCCTCTATTTATGCCCTTATTAACATTGTTTGATTTGTTTGTATGTATATACAGGATGTACATAAAGTACTGGGAACACTTTTAATTATTTATTTCACATGAACCAAACATTGTACAGATATCATACATATGTCATTTTGAAGACAAACCCTGAAAGTTTTTTTCATTTATACTGTCACAGCATAGTTTGATAATTTGTCGATAGTCAGCGCTAGTCGCAAACATGGCGAGTTCAGGTGCAGAGCGAGCTTTCTGTGTGTTGTAGTTCGACAAAAACGAGTGTGCTACAGCTTTTCAACGGATGTTTAGAACTAAGTACAGTAATAATCCACCAACAAGGAAGACCATTTACCACTGGCACAACAAATTCGTTACGACAGGTTGGTTGTGTCCGGCAAAGAGAAACAGACATCCCAGTGTGAGTGAAGTGAATGTGGAGCATGTACGAGAGACACTGGATATTGCTACCTGGACATGTTGCAGCAACAGCTGATGCCTCAAATGCAGTCAGACTCTCCGTTCATCTTTAGCAGGATGGGGCTCCACCCCATTTTCATCGTGAAGTTCGTGGGTACCTGAACACGTAGCTGCCACATTGATGGATCGGCCGTGCTACAGACGGGAACAGCTGTTTCATGAAATTGCATCCGCAATCATTTCTCTAGATCTCACTCTGTGTGACTTTTTGCTGTGGGGACACATTAAACATCTGGTGTATGTACCGCCTCTACCACATAATGTAGCTAAGCTCTGGGAGAGAATACAGGAAGTGACTGCCACAGTTGATGGGTATGGTAAGAATTCGATTACTGTATTGACAACTGCCAGGTCACTCATGGTTCAAATATCGAATGTTTGTAAAAAAGCTTCCAGAGTTTCTCTTCAAAATGCAATATTTAATTCCAGAGTTTCTCTTCAAAATGCAATATGTATGTCACCTTTGCCATGTTTAGTTCTTATGCAATAAATAATTGAAAGTGTTCCCAGACTTTATGTACACCCTGTGTTATCGGTATCAAATAAATGTCGTTTTGAAATGTTGTTTCATTCTTCAGCGCTTCACCACATAAAATTGATTAAGAAGAAACGTTATGACGTTTGTTTTGGCCATTAATAAACTTTATTGTTAATAGTTCCTCAACTCCAACGCTATGCTTCGACTTTTTGTATTACAGATAGTAATTCCTATCCTCACTTTCACCATTTGGTACTGAGCTAATACCCAAACCTCCAGATATCAGGCACTCAGTATGTCGATAGAGTATCGATCACAACTCCGATTTCGTTTCTACCAAATGCTGTCGTCCAGCAGAACGAGCGTAAACGGTAATTAAAAGAAACACCAGAAGTATGGAGCACAGGAAAAGCATAACTGTGAGGAGGTGACATGTGCAGCTCCTTTGGGGACTTTGGCAGAGTGTTCGATCGTCATACCAATGGTCCAGCGGTCATATCCCAACGCTTTTTTTTACTTTTGCGTGTGCAAGTTTTATGTGGGACTATTAATACTTCTACATGTCTGATGCAATTGACTCTTTATTCTATGAATCCGATTGTTTATGTTTATCCTGTGAAGGCACAAATGCACCAGCTGCTTCATCAAGTGGTGTTCGTTCTGTCATCCATATCCGACAGAACACCATACCTATCGATACAAATGTACTCTATACGTTCGCTACTTTCAACTAACGAAGCGAAAGCAGACTGCCAAAAGAGCACTGCTACAAACTCCGAAAAGTCCTTCACATGTCAGGAAAATGTTCTGCTATATAACTGTTTTACACCTAAACAACGAAAACAAATTGTCATTAATGAGGTTTTAATGTGGGACCTTTGGCACGACAACCCCACACACTACCAACTCACCCACATGGGATCTACAAAACTATTACTCACAGATAGCCCTTTCCTATGCTCCATAGTTCTGGTGTTACTTTTAGTTACCATTTACGGATGTTCTACTGGACAACAGCACATAGCGCGAACTAAATTGGTGTTTTGGTTGATACTCTATCTACATAGAACGTTTGGTGCCTAGCTGAGCGTATGACTTCTGGAGATTTGGGTGTTAGTGAAATGATGTGACATGACGTGACGTGATGGACAGAGTGAATACAGTTAGTTCACAAAGAGAAAAGCGAGGTCTGTAGGAGTCATTCCACTTTGGTCTCTTCGCGTTTTGTGTCCAGCCACTGCCAACTTCAGCAACCTAATACAAACCTTCTGTATGAAGTCACTGTGAGGTGACTTGTACTGTGTGCTGTATCGAGTTCTCTAGTGAAATAATACATCACTTGATAAGTAACATGAAGAGGTCCTTGGAGAGTTACAGGCAACACCAGATACTCATTTCACTCCTTGAGGAGGCCAAGGCGTGGCACATTACAGATTGGAGGAAGAAAAATTAATAATGTCGCTGAATGCTGCAAGCAGGAGAGCTAGCATAAAGAGTTACTCCATCCCTTCTCTCAGTCAACAAGATGTACTACGACATACACGGGGCACGTTTTTTCAGGTCTGTGGAAAGAACTCGGAGATTTTGCAAAGAGAATGCTAGGAAATCACGAGAAACTCCTGGCAAAAAGAGACAGTTCCTCTGTTCAGCAGTATTTTTAAACTGCCTTCCTCTTTGTCTGAACTACTTCAAAGTGGTCATTTTCTTTTGGGTGTAAAAGAATTTCTTGTCTTCCGTTAGGTGTATCAATATTCAATGACAAAGGAGATTTCTTTGACATCCTCATGTAGCCCAGTGATTTAGATACTAAGCCACTGTTCTGAAGGTAGTGGACACAAGTCCTGTCATTTGTCAGTTTGTTTAACAACAAAAAACCGCTTCAGCTGTATGACAATCCTCTTTATTTGAAATTTGTTGAGAGTTCAATAAAAAAAAGAATTTCTATACAGGTGAAACAGTTTTCTGTTTTCCAAGATGCATATTGTCAGCTGTAGTTGCCCTGACTTATTCCAAAATCTACAAGGAAAATTCAGTTAGACAACTTCGACAACGGTGTCTTGAGACAAATAATTGAAGACTTCTATCTAGTGCAGAAGATTTCTCCCAGTCTTCAGAAACTTCGACCAATACTCGTGGAAAAGATCGACTAGATTTGGATTCACATGGAAAAAAGTGCAGAATAAAAGGTCCTATTGCTAGAGGTTGGAGTCGTTCTGGACTGTCAGTAGCATTTCATTACAGAAATGAAACATTTTGTGGAAACAGCGACAGAAATATTTTGTCCAGACGACACTTGGATGGACAGCGCTATGATTGTTGGTAAATGTTGGCAGAAGGATGATGGTGTTGGCGTTATGGGGTCGGGAACTACCTCTAAAAGATTTATTACTGGAATTATTGGATCAAGGGAGGGGACAGCCAAACTAAAATTCTGGTCTAAATCCACAAAAGTTGATTACACATTCAAAGAAACTCTGAAAACTGTGAAAGGTTGTTCGCAAAAATGGTTCTCCCAAATCTTCCTCCAAAATCAGTCACTGTGAAAGACAACACTGTGTACCATAATAGACAGATAGAAAAAACACCCACACAACATGATACCAAACCAAGGATGATGGAACGGCCACAAAAGAGATGTGTTGCCTGTAATGAAAGCATGAGGAAGCAGGCTCTGTTTACTTTAATTCAAGAACACAGATCTGCTAAAAATACGTACGTTATCGACGAAATGACACACAAGAAAGGCCACACAGTTGTCCATTTGCCACTCTATAATGCTGATTTGAGTGCAGTTGAACTGGCATGGGCAAAAGTAAAACAGTTTTTTAGTGAGGGAGCACAACATTTCCAGGGATATTTCCAAAGACAATCTGTTTAAGACTTCAAGTGAATCCCTTCTATCAGTAATTGCTGATGACTGGAAAGGTTACTGCAGGAGCAACAGGTAGAAGAAGATTACTGGAGATCTGACTGTGTCATCTAACTCGCAATAGACGAAACCATTATCAATACTGGTACTGCTGAATCGGACCATAGCAACAATAACGAATCTGGCACACAGGAGGAACTTAGTGAGACTGAGTCAGAATGATTTATGTGTACATATATTTCTGCAATATGTATGTAAATCACTGTTCAAAATTTTACTCGTTCTCTCTTTATTGCCAAAATTTAAGTTCTAAATTTTACTATTGGAACTTTTTAATTCCGAGTTGTCTATGACAACTGGTACAGAATTAGTACCCACAAGTACCTAACATGAAACTATCAATTTCGATTTCACGAATCCTGTAAAGTGTTATTGCGCCTCTGTCTCAATTTCTCCTTTTGCAGACATGCAGTATGTAGAAGTCGATGGCTGTTGCACCAGTGACTAATAAATGGCACTGTCAGCGTCACTTGGAGAACAAATCATATATGGATGCAAATGTGCTTCCAGCGCTGCTTGATGTTAGCACATCCAATTCCCCTCAGACTGCCCTCACCCATTGGCAGCCAAAATGCTGGAAGTTGATGAGGGGAGCTTGCTTACTTTGCTCCACTCCACGCATCCCTCAGAATTAGCTCTTCTTCTTATTAACAAACTATACTTCCTTGTATAGTAGCGCTATAGTGTGACATGTGATAGCCAGTGTGAATTGGCCTTTATCTGTCATAATGCTGAACTTGTTGTTCGTGTTGATGAATGTTCGCTGTATAACTTTTAACGCTTGGCAACTAGAGTAATGTGAGCTAACAGGTTTGTTCATGTAATGTTAGCAACCGTTTTCAAACTGTCTTTATTGCACATGCTTAACTTCGCAATATTTGCAACAATGCATATTTCAGATGTACTATTGGTACACCACAACAAAAATCACACCACTACAAACCAGACTGACGAAACTTGGCGCCAGGTACAGACAACCCACCATTAAAAATAGACATGAGATGCAGCACATACTGACACAAAGACTTCGATCTAAACGAAACTTAAACCCAACTACACATAACTTCTTCTGATCATAGCCCATAACATCAAGGACGCAGGCAATGACATTAATGAAGGACTTACACGAGACTCCACAATCCCACCTCACCCTACCTCCCTAACCATAGATGAACCCAACTCTGATGATTGGCATCTCGTAAAGTAAGCCGTTGCCAGTGGGATAGCTGCCAATACAGCTAAGAAAATCACAAGATAATAGCAGACCTCAAACTAAAGTTGCTCCTCACACAACTTTGAATCTAAACCAATTTTATTCGAATATTAAATATAATTTAAAGTGTCATTTTCAGTATAATCCTAATCACAACAACTCTTTTCATAGAAACAAAATAACTAGAAATAACACTAACTTACATCTATACTAAAAATAAATGAATAAATAAACAACCCTCTAGAAACATAAAGAACCTATATTAAACCACTTAGGTACAGTGTTGTAAAAAAATCTCGATGAAAACAGCTACTGGTAAATTTAACTACAGCTGTTGTATCTAATCAAAAGACTAATTCTAGGTACCAAATGTAGAACAATAAAAGAAATGTGAATCAAGCATAAACCTAGAACACAGGTCGCAAAGAGCCTGCAAGCTCTCACTGAGCCACCCTACCCCTCTGGAAAGGTAGTGAAAGATATTAAAAAGAATGGCCACCTGTAGTGCTACTTTGCTCTCTTTGCATTGCTCAAATGTTTCTGATTTAAATCATTAAACACTGTACCTGATACATATTTGTCTCATGCTTAGAACCACAAGTTTCGAGAATTTGCTCTCATTGTCAAGTTCAAATATTTACACAAAAATTTTGTGTGATGTTTGTATGTGTGTTATGTCTCTCTTACAGCTGTCTGTGTTGTCTGTTTGTCGTTAGCTTTCCAAAAACATCGACTATGATGAATGGAACTAAGTCAAACGTTTCTGCTTCCCCCTTATAATAGGTACTTCCTGGAGGAGTAATTATACAAAATATTAATTGAATATCTTCAGAATTATTCCTGACACTTGCCACTTTCCTCATCAACATCTTAATTCCTTTGACATACTTTGGTTATATACATATGATAACAGACAAGCTGACTCTGGGAATATACAGGTTGATTCAAAAAGAATACCACAACTTTAGGAATTTAAAATTCTGCAACGACAAAAGGCAGAGCTAAGCACTATCTGTCGGCGAATTAAGGGAGCTATAAAGTTTCATTTAGTTGTACATTTGTTCGCTTGAGGCGCTGTTGACTAGGCGTCAGCGTCAGTTGATGCTAAGATGGCGACCGCTCAACAGAAAGCTTTTTGTGTTATTGAGTACGGCAGAAGTGAATCGACGACAGTTGTTCAGCGTGCATTTCGAACGAAGTATGGTGTTAAACCTCCTGATAGGTGGTGTATTAAACGTTGATATAAACAGGTTTACAGAGGATGGGTGTTTGTGCAAAGGGAAAAGTTCTGGACGGCCGAGAACGACTGATGAAAATGTAGCACGCATCCAGCAAGCATTTGTTCGCAGCCCAGGAAAATCGACTCGCAGAGCTAGCAGAGAGCTGCAAATTCCACAATCAACTGTATGGAGAGTCCTACAAAAAAGGTTAGTTATGAAACCTTATCGTCTGAAATTGGTTCAAGCATTGTCTGCAGCTGATAAGATTAAAAGAATCGATTTCTGTGATTTTATCCTTGCTCAAATGGAAACAGACGAATCTTTCGTTTCAAAGATTGTGTTTAGTGATGAAGCAACTTTCCACACTAATGGGAAAGTCAACCGTCACAATGTCTGTGTATGGGGCACTGAGAATCCGCGGGAAACAACTCAATATGAACGTGACTCGCCTAAGTGAACGTTCTCTGTGCCATTTCAGGCAATAAAGTTTTTGGTCCCTTTTTCTTCGAAGGTGCTACTGTAACTGGACTACAGTATCTGGAGATGTTAGAGAATTGGCTGTTCCCTCAGCTCGAACAAGAAGCACAACAATTCATATTTCAGCAGGATGGAGCGCCACCACTTTGGGACTTATCTGTCCGTAACTACCTGAACGTCAACTACCCGAGGCGATGGATCGGCCGCCAGGCAGCCCGTGACAGAGCACTTCATCACTGGCCTCCAAGAAGCCCTGATCTTACCCCCTGCGATTTTTTCTTATGTGGGTATGTTAAGGATATGGTGTTTCGGCCACCTCTCCCAGCCACCATTGATGATTTGAAACGAGAAATAACAGCAGTTATCCAAACTGTTACGCCTGATATGCTACAGAGAGTGTGGAACGATTTGGAGTATCGGGTTGATATTGCTCGAGTGTCTGGAGGGGGCCATATTGAACATCTCTGAACTTGTTTTTGAATGAAAAAAAACCTTTTTAAATACTCTTTGTAATGATGTATAACAGAAGGTTATATTGTGTTTCTTTCATTAAATACACATTTTTAAAGTTGTGGTATTATTTTTGAATCACCCTGTACTATGTACAGCCCTCTATGTACAGCTCACATAGGGATAAGATAAGATTAATGACAGCACCCATAGAGGCATTTAAATAATCATTCTTCCTGTGACCCATAGGTGAATAGAATGGGAAGAAACCTTAATAGCTGGTACAATGAGCCATACCTTCTGCATGCACTTCACAGTGTTTTGCAGAGTATCGATGTAGATGTAGATTTAATAAGTTTGTCTCACTGAATCTGATAACAACTCTTTTGCTGATTGACAATACCTAGCAGATTATTTGTGCTAATGTTAATAAACTACAAATATGAAACATCAAAAACGCTAGAAACTGTGCAATTTAAAGAAAATTTATCACTGGTTTTGTTGGTAGGGAGTAGCTGCAATGTGTCCTGTGGTTATAAATCTGATATACAGCTTCATTTAACTAATATGTGTGTAATAGTATGGCATGCATATTTCTACTTCCCCCCTCCCCCCCCCCCCCCATCTAAAGGGACTCAAGTTCATGTGTGTATGTCATTTACAGCAACAAGTATAATATGTGACACACAATTAATGGCTCTTGTGATCTGGTCCTTGTATGGAAGAGGGAAAACTTATCAGTTTTGTAAGTGCAGTCGAGTCTTACATATCCTCATATGGTGAGAGATGGGAATGTGTAATACACCCAGGAACATCTTGAACATTTTGGTTTGGTGGTCCAGGCATTATGGCATAGGGAGGCAAGATGTTGTATGGATATACTGACCTCCAAATTCTTGAAAACAGTACAGTCACTGGTCAACATTGTTGAGGCATTGTACTCCTTTCCCATGAGCATCATTTCAGGCTTGCATTTGGTGCTGACTTTTATGGATGACAATGCGTGACTAAATCGAACTGCACTGGTAGAGCAACTCTTGAAACGATAAGATGGACTGGCCTGCCTATTCCCCAGACTTAAATCCCATTGAGCATGTGTTGGATGTGTTAGGGAGACATATTGCAGCACTTCCACATGCACCAAGGACCATCCACCAGTTGTCAACTGTGCTGGTGGAGGATTGGGGCGCACTACCACAAGACTCCTTACCAAACTTATAAGTAGCATGAGGGCATGTTTCGGAGCTTGTACTTCCTTCTGTGATGATCAGACACAGTATTAAGAACCATGGATCACCGTTTGAAATGTCCAGGGGGCTATCATGAATCCCAGTGACTCGATGTAATTATTTTCTTTAAATAAAAGTGTCATTTTTGTTTCTGCCACTTCGTATTTCTTCCAGTTACCTTCTGGACTATACCATGGCAGTTCCTCCTAGATTCAGCCCAAGTTTTATCGAGCTATATTCCTTGGCAGTGCTACATATGTGAAAGTTACTTTTGTACTTAAGCTTCTCACACCAGTATAGATACTGATATCTGTGAAGAGAAATATATCCCTCAACATTTAGCAGAGATGAGGACTACACAACAGTATTAGATGATTACACGCATCTATGTGTAACATATTTCTTAAGATATCAGTCACAGGCTGCATGATTCATAAGAAAGTATGCTTTAGAAAGTGAAAATCAGCTCAGTCCGCAAAAAGGAAGATATGTTAAAGGTGGTGAATACCCTAGTCATGCATTTAAGAATTTGTGAGAAGGAAGAGGAATTCTGCAACATTATGTTATTCCTTATAAGCCTCAGTTCGATGGGAAGGCAGGGAGACTAAATCTAACAACAACAAACAAGGCTTGACTGTAGTCTTCTATGGCCAATAGAAGAAAGAACTATTTGGAGAACCAGTGTTCACACCAAAATATTTAATCAACAGGAGTCCGGTTACCAATCAAAGTGCTACACCTGCAGAAAAATTGTTTGAGAGAAGACCAGATCTCTCAGAGCTGCTACTTTTGGATCAAGACTTTTTCCAAAATTTCTAGGGCACTTGGAGAAACTTGATGAAAGAAGTAATACATACATTTTTGTTCGTTATGCTCCAAATGGCTTCAGACTGTTTGACAAAGAAAGAAGAAAAAGTGCTATGTCAAGAGAAGTTGATTATGAACAGAGTGACAATAGAAACTGTGCAGTAAAATCTTATTATTTGTGAAACATCAAATGACACTAACAATCAAGTAAATGAAATTCAAGATCAAGAAGAAGAAAATCAAGAAGGAATAGGATGCAATGAATAAAGAAGAAATTGCTATTTAAGGGATATAAACAATGTGAAGAAACCTTTAAAATTTATTAAATAGCATCACTTTCACATAAAGATTACTTACATGCATGTCTGAAAGAACCGACATTGTTGACAATCCACAACTGTATGAAATACTTTGAAATTTATTTGCTGGCTGAGAACTACTTGACGTCAGCTGTATTATGTATTGATCTGCTACCAAATAGCGACATGTGAAAATTCGTGCTGGACTGGGACTCGAAGCTGGTTGTCATGAGCAATCACCTTAACCACTTCAGTTATCCATGCACATTCCCTGTACTGACACGAACTTCCGTTTGACACACTGTCTACATTCCTATATCATAATCTACTAAAATTATCACTGAATGCTAGCAACATTAGCGTGGATATCCACAACAGGAAGAATGAGACAATAAGGAACCATGAACAATGTGGCTATCATCATAAGCACATCTAGGATTTTAATTCTTACATGCAAGTCTGCAATAATGAGATAGATAGATTACTACTCACCATAATGATGATACACTGAGTTGCAGACAGGCATAATGAAAAGACCGAGCTTTCGACCAAAGCCTTCTTAAGAAAAGAGAATACATACACATTCACACAAGTAGGCACACCTTACGCACACATGACCATTATATCTGGCCACTCTGGGCAGACTGTAACAGTTGTGTTTAATGAAAACAGTAGTCTGGAGTGGGTCAGGAAAGGGTGAAGGATAGCATAGTATGGGTGGGGGGTGGGGGAGAAGATTGCTGCCTGGAGGAGTGTGCAGGGTCTAGAAGGTGGCAGGACAAAGTTCCCAGGTGCAGCCTAGAGAGGCTGTGGGGAGAAGGGCGAATGGGGAACAGAAAAAGGAGAGGAGTAGAGAGGGAAAAAGACTTGTATGTGTGTTGGTAGAGAGTAGTGCACAATGAAGGTGAGGGGATGCAAATTGGTAGGAGGTGATGGGACAGGGCCGGCCCACCTGTACAGATCAGAAAAGTCGATGGTGGGTCATTGAAATCAAGCATGTTACGTCCAGCTACACGTTGTGCCACAGGGTGGTCTACTTTGCTGATGGCCACAGTTTGTCAGTGACCATTCGTACTGGTGGTTAGCTGGTTGGTAGACATGCCAATGCAAAAAGCTGTGCATTGACTGCAGCAGAGCTGGTACATGACATGGCTGCTTTCATAGGTAGCTGGCCTCTGATGGGGTGGGATAAACCTGTGACAGGACTGGAATAATAAGTGTTGAATGAGTAGATTGGGTAGGTCATGCACCTAGATATTCCCCAGGTATGTGGTCTATGTGGCAAGGATTTGGGACTGGGAGTGGAATGGGGATGCATTAGGATGTTGTGGAGATTGGGTCGGCAAAGGAACATCGCTTTAGGAGTGGTAGGAAGGATCTTGGGTAGGATGTTCCTCATTTCAGGGCATGATGGTAGATAATCGAAGCTCTTACTAAGGATGTGGTTCAGTTGTTCTGGTCTGGGGTGGATCTGGGTGACAAAGGGGGCGACCATTTATAGCTGGTTCCTGGGAGTGGTAGGAGGATTAGAGATATGTGGGGATATGGCACAAGAAGTTTGTTTGCAGACAAGGTCTGGGGGATAGCACCTGTCTGTAAAAGGCCTTGTGAGACCTTCAGCATACTGTGCAATGGGGTTTTTCCTACCTCAGATACGCTGTCCCTAGGTAGCCAGACTGTACAGGAGGGATTTTTCGGCGTGTAAGGGATGGCAGCTGTCAAATGCAGGTACAGTTGGTGGTTATGGGTTTAATGTCGACAGAGGTGTGGATGGGGCCATCAGAGAATAAGATATCAATGTTGAGGAAGGTGGCACACTCGGTTAAGGAAACCTAGGTGAAGTTGATGAGAGAGAAGTTGTTGAGGTTGTGAAGGAACGATGCATGTCTGAAAGAACAGACAGTGTTGACAATCCACAGCTATACGTAATAATTCTGAATTGATTTGTTGACTGTGAATTCCTTGACATCAGCTGTATTAAGGATAGATCTACTACCTATTACTGTGACGTACAGAAGTTTCGATCAGTACAGGGAGCAGGCACAGATAGCTGAAGTGATTAAGGCAACCACTCACGACTAGTGGGTAATAAGTTTCGAGTCCCATTCCAAGACAAATTTTCGTATGCCACTATTGAGTAGTAGATCTATACCTAATACAGCTGATGTCAAATAATTCGCAATTACCACATAAATTTTGAAAGATGAAGATTAGATTAGATGTACTATTTATTCCAGTAGGTCTATAGCGAGAAGATCCTACGGACATCAACCGCATCAAAAACGAGGATTTATTAATGGTCCAGATAGAGGTAGCTAGTTAAAAGCATAGAAGAAGAAAAGAAGTCACTTGAACTGAATGACGTATGTAAGTTGATGAATCTAAAGCAGACAGAAGGGACAGAAATCTTGACAAGCAAATGGATCTTTAAAGACAAAGATAATAGCTGACATAAGGCTATGTAGTCGATTTAAGTCGGGTGATGCTGAGGGAATTAGATTAGGAAATGAGACACTTAAAGTAGTAAAGGAGTTTTGCTATTTGGGGAGCAAAATAACTGATGATGGTCGAAGTAAGAAGGATATAAAATGTAGACTGGCAATGGCGAGGAAAGCGTTTCTGAAGAAGAGAAATTTGTTAACATCGAGTATAGATTTAAGTGTCAGAAGTCGTTTCTGAAAGTATTTGTATGGAGTGTAGCCATGTATGGAAGTGAAACATGGACGATAAATAGTTTGGACAAGAAGAGAATAGAAGCTTTCGAAATGTGGTGCTACAGAAGAATGCTGAAGATTAGATGGGTAGATCACGTAACTAATGAGGAGGTATTGAATAGGATTGGGGAGAAGAGGAGTTTGTGGCACAATTTGACTAGAAGAAGGGATCGGTTGGTAGGACATGTTCTGAGGCATCAAGGGATCACCAATTTAGACTTGGAGGACAGCGTGGAGGGTAGAAATCGTAGAGGGAGACCAAGAGATGAATACACTAAGCAGATTCAGAAGGATATAGGTTGCGGTGGGTACTGGGAGATGAAGAATCTTGCACAGGATAGAGTAGCATGGAGAGCTGCATCAAATCAGTCTCAGGACTGAAGACCACAACAACAACAAGGCTAGGCAGGTTGTCAGGTGCTGTCAACAAGAAAAAGATGTTGATTTCATGAAATTATTCAGACCACAATAGATATCTGTTCACCAAGACAGTTGTTTGCTATTTATGCAGATACAAATTTCTGCAGCTTTTCTGTATGGGATCCTGGATGAAGAGATTTTCATGAAGATACCTGAAAGATACAAAGAGGCTGTAAAAATATGTTTTTCCCAGAAAGATATGGAAGAAGCTCATCTGAGTCCATGGGCTTAGACGAGCTAAATCCAGATAGAATAAAACTATGACTAAAAAGTAAACCTATTATAAGCCTTGATCAGGCTCTACCGACCAACTACTATATCATGTTCAGCCAATTGTTTCATTATTGTATGCAGTATGGAAAGTGTAATGCTACTTCCCTCCTTTCAGTGCTCATTTTTGAAATTTAAGTAAGCTAAAATACTGATGAAGTAAGGTCGCAATACATTGTTGGCAAGAAGAGAGAGAAATCATTTAATGAAAATTGAAAAGAATGTGTGAATTTCTTATCACTCTTAAGTAACAAGAAGATAGTAGGGAACTTGGTGCAATAAGACTGTTTTATTGTTAGGTTTCAATTCAAAGAAATGATTTGCATAATAATAATAATAATAACAATAACAGTAATAGCAACAGTGATATAAATGTTCAGACTTTGTTAAGAACATGGTTTGCATGCTCAACTTACAAATACTGAAGTGTGAAAACGATGGTGCACTTACGGCACACAATCATTGCATCACAAAACTGACCACTTCCACCGAAATTAAAAGGCTGAGAAGTATACAAAAGTCTTTATCATTAGCAGAGAAAAGGAGCAAATACACAACTGTTAAATAAAGACAAATTAATGAAATATAAGTTATTATTTCAAAATATCATTTCCAGATTATAAAGTTTACAATCATTTAGTAGCAAGGCTTGAAGAAGGAGAAGGATAAAGACGACTGTACACTTCTCATATTTTTTAACAGAACAACATCAAATTTAACGCAGGTAAGTTTTATGATATTGGAATAAAGACTGTACTGTTACATATAGCCTTATTACTGATATAATTGAAACACAAGATTTACTTCAAGGGACATTGAATCAGCACTCCAATTCCCAGATGTTGGCAAATTTTACACCTGGGGGCTCCTACCTCTCAGTCACATAGCTCCTCAACTGGCATCATGTAACAGGGTACATCCCAGTACAGTCCTCTAATCAAAGAAAAATCCCTGGCAGTATCAGGAATAGAACCTGGATCACCCACATAAGGGTCTAACACATTGACCATTCAGCTATGGTGGAAGATGAAACTATAACAGATCTCCTAAAAACAAG
This sequence comes from Schistocerca serialis cubense, assembly GCF_023864345.2. Classification (NCBI taxonomy): domain Eukaryota; kingdom Metazoa; phylum Arthropoda; class Insecta; order Orthoptera; family Acrididae; genus Schistocerca; species Schistocerca serialis. The sequence continues at coordinate 483,525,190 of NC_064641.1, read as the reverse complement.
AAAATTAATTGAGCTGAAATCAGATCAGTGCATATTTCAAGATGTGGCTCTGAGAAATGCATGTGGGTATACCTATTCATGGTGAAATCGTTATAGAAAAATAACTGGAGAAAATTGAAAAAATACTGAAGAAACTTGAGAGTAATTTCGAAATGTCAGTTACATAAAATCCAGATATATGCTGAGGGATACAAGTAATGAAGACAGAGGATGGAATATTTCTACATCAAGAACAGTATGTGAAGAAAGTACTAGAGAAAATCAATATGACTTGCTGCAAGGCCAAGAGGACTCCATTGGCTCCAGAGGGGAGACAAGTGTTGAAAATCAAGAACATGAACTCATTAAATTCCCTTATGTAAAGCCATAGGAAGCCATCTGTATTTTTCACGTAAAACTAGATCAGATATTCGATTCGAGTATTTTATAACAGTTGTTTCACAGTAGATCTCAAGAAAAGGGGTTATCAAAATTTTAAAAAAAATCTGAGATACCTACAAGTTTCCAAGATTATCTCCATCTTCATCTGCCTCTGCATGGATACTCTGCAAACAACACTTAAGTGCCTGGCAGAGGGATCATCGAACCACCTTCATAATGATTCTCTATTATTCCAATCTCGAACAGTATGCAGAAAAAACGAACACCCATATCTTTTTGTGTGAGCTCTGATTTCCCATATTTTATTATGCTGATCTTTTCTCCCTATGTAGGTCAGCCTCAACAAAATATTTTCGTATTTGGAGGAGAAATTTGGTGATTTAAACTTCATGAGAATATTTCGCCACAGCGAAAACCGCCTTTTTTTTTTAAAAAAAATGGTGTCTATCCCAAATCATGTATCATATCCGTGACACACTCTCCCTATTTCTTAATAATACAAAACATGCTGCTCTTCTTCGAACTTTCTCGATGTACTCTGTTAATCTCATCTGGTAAGGATCGCAGACCACACAGCAGCACTCCAAAAGTGGACGGACAAGTGTAGTGTAGGCAGTTTCCTTAGTAGATCTGCTACATTTTCTAAGTGATCTGCTTATAAAACACAGTCTTTGATTTGCGTTCCCCACAACATTTTCTGTATGTTCTTTTCAATTTAAATTGTTCATAATTGTAATTCCCAGATATTTAGTTGAATTTTCAGCCTTTAGAATAGGGCTGATTGATCATGTAACCAAATTTAACGGATTTCTTTTAGCTCTTATGTGGATGATCTCACACTTTTCATTATATAGGGTCAATTGTCAATTTTCGTATCATTCAGATATCTTCTCTATATCGTTTTTCCAATTTGTTTTAATCTCCTTATGAGTTTACTAGATGATAAACGACAGCATCATCTGCAAACAACCTAAGATGGCTTCTCAGATTTTGTCCTAAATCCTTTATACAGATAAGGAACAGCAGAGGGCCTATAACACTGCCTTGGGGAACACCAGAAATCACTTCTGGTTTACTCTATGACTTTCCGTCAGTTACTAGAAACTGTGACCTCTCTGACAGGAAATCACAAATCCAGTGACATAACTGAGACGAGATTCCATAAACATGCAAATTCACTACAAGCCACTTGTATGGTACAGTGTCAAAAGACTTTTGAAAGTCTAGAAACACAGAATCAATTTGAAATACCTTGTCACCCTCAACAATTCATGTGTGTAAAGAGCAAATTGTATTTAACAAGAATGATGTTTTCTAAATCCGTGTTGACTGTGTGTCAATAGATTGTTCTGTTGGAGGTAATTCATAGTTTTCGAACACAGTAAATGTTTTCAAAATCCTGCTGCATGTCGATGTTAATGATATAGGTCTGTAATTTAGTAGAGTACTCCAACTGCCTTTCTTGAATATTGCTGTGACATCTGCAACTTTCAAATCTTTGAGTACGGATCTTTTGTCGTGTGAGCTATTGTATATGATTGTTAATTATGGAGCAATTGCATCAGCATACTCTGAAAGGAGCCTGACTGGTATACAGCCTGGACCAGAAGACTTGCTTTTATTAACTGATTTGAGTTGCTTCACTACTCCAAGAATATCTACTTGTAAGTGACTCATGGTGGCAGCTATTCTTGATTTGAATTTTGGATTATTTACTTTGGCTTCTTTGATGAAGGAATTTCGAAAGGCTGTGTTTATTAGCTGTGCTTTGGCAGCAATGTCACCAATAGTATTTTCATTGCTACCATACTGGGTAGTGAAGGCATTGTCTGTGTCTTGCCACTGGTGTACTGTACATATGACCAGAACCTCTTTGGATTTTCTGTCAGGTTTTGTGATAAAATTTCGTTGTGGAAAACTGGAAACTATTATAAGAATCTCGCATTGACGTCCACGCTAAATTTCGAGGTTCTGTAAAAGATCGCCAGCCCTGGAGATTTTGCGGTCGTTTAAATTTGGCATGCTTTTTTCGTTGTTTCTGCAACATTGTTCTGACACATTTTGTGTATCAAGGGGGATCAGCTCCGTCGTTTGTTAATTTACTTGGTATAAATCTCTCAATTGATGTCTATATTGTTTCTTTGAATTCAAGTGTGGTCTACACTTGCACTATAAATTTGGAAGGAGTAGAGAGTGTCTCTCAGGAAGGGTCAAGTGAATTTTTATCCGCTTTTATGAAAAGGTATAATTTTCGTTTATTTTTCGAGGATTTGGTGGTTACAATATTCAGCTATCCTGTCTTCACTAATCCCTGTATCTGGTTTGATGCTTGTTATTAGCTCAGGATTATTTGTTGCTGAGAGGTCAAGTGTGTTTTCACAACTGTTTACTATTTATGTGGGCTCATGTACTAACTCCTCGAAATAATTTTCAGAGAATGCGTTTAGCAGAATTTCGGACGATGTTTGATGTGTACCTCCAGATTATAACATGTATTTTCGCCAACATATCAAGAGTAAATTCAAGTCACCACCAAGTATAATTGTATGAGTTGGATACGTGTTTGAAATTAAACTCAAATTTTGTTTGAACCTTTCAGCAATTGTATCATCTGACATGGGATGTCGGTAAAAGGATCCAATTATTATTTTATTCTGGTTGCCAAGACGACCTCTGCCCATACTAACTCACTTGGAACTGTTTGTTTCAATTTCGGTACATGATAAACTACTTCTAACAGCAACAAACGCGTTACGGGCAACTGTGTTTAGCGTATTCTTTCCAAACACCATTAGGTTCCTCGCAAAAATTTCGACTGAACTTATCTCCAGCTTTAGCCAGCTTTCAGTGTCTATAACAACTTGAGCATCGGTGCTTTCTATTAGCGCTTGGAACTACACAGCTACGACAATTTACAACTTTTATACCAGTGGCTCCTGTACCTATGTTCGACTGAAGCCCTATTTGTATTTCCCCAAGATCCTCTAACCTAAAAAAAACACTCAGTCGACGCCATACAGCCGGTGCTACCCTTGTAGCTGCCTCCTGTGTATGGTCTTTCCTATAAGGAGAAAGAAGATACAATTCAACTAAATGTGATGGTGATGATGCTCATTAAGACGTGGGAAGAATAAGTGTAAATACATTATTCTTTGTAACAGTGTCCCCAAGAGTTGGTAAATCAAGGAACAGCTACTTCATCAAAAGAGGCAGAATACATTTCAGCAGCAGAATGTACCAAAGTAATAAAACATAAGACTCTGCTACAGGACTGGAAGACAAGTAAATTTACATGTATATTACAAAATGTACTGTGGCTTTGGTCCTTTCAAAGATATGCTTTGGCTGATGTGTCTGGTCGAGGACATACTGGATTTTGTAAAGCTTGTATTTGGTGTGTGCTATATTATAGCCATATTATAATTTATGTCCTACAAATAAATCCTGTTCCAACCCACTGTCACACTGGGCTCTCTCGAAAAGGTACAATTTATTGATAATAAATATCGATGATGAATTATTGGCATTTAAAGATTTCAGGAGAGATATGACACATGATAAAGTTGTAAGATGTATATCATCACTGTGGTATAGTGGATAATCTTTCTGGAAGAGAGTGCAAAAGTGAAACAAATTGTGAATACTAGAGGTGGGTAGTGATGGGCTAAACTGCGATTTTCCAATATCAGTGATTTCTGTGAATGCTACTTTTCAGTATCAGTTATTCTTAACTGTGATTTGTCGCAGTTAAGGAACCTAGGTCGTGTATCCCTCCGCCACTGCTATTTCTGCGATTTCTGCTACTTCCGCGATTTCTGCGACTTCTGCTACTTCTGCGACTTCTGCTACTTCTGCGATTTCTGTGACTCCTGCGATTTCTGCGACTTACCACCGTATGAAAAAGTTCCATCTGTCCACACAGAAAATTGCATCTCAACAAACCTGTCATTGGTAAGTATGTTTTACGTTTGTTCTTCCGTTGGCTTTAATCTTGTATTGAAGAAACAACTGTGAAAATATTAATAGTGTAATTAATATGTAAGTAGCCATACAGTAGCGTAATAGTTCGTGTTTATAAAATGAATTCTACCAAATTGTTATGTTCACAGGTACGCGAACTAAATTTTAGTCACTCAGTAAAGTGATAACTCAAAATATCATTGTCAACAGATCTGGAGAAATTGCCACTGCATCTTTAGACCGTTTTCGTCAGATGAGAGGTTAGTTTCTAAGTGTTTCGATGGACTTAATTACTTCAGTGAGATCGTTCTTGCAAATGTGAAATATACCCCATTGAGTGGCTTTCATTAGAGCAAATTTTAGCAATCTACTCTGTCAATTATATTACTTGTAGTTAGTGACAGCAAAAATTGTTTAATAATCCTTGTGATTTTGCAGACACAGTTCTGACTCTGATTACTGGTTGCTGTACATATCTATCCACATCAAGGCTGTTGAGAGAGACTCGTGAAGATTGAAGACAGCTCTTAGAAGGTTTTGCAGTTTAAAAGTGACATAATTGTGAAATAAGTGTGCAGATGAGTGATTAAACTGTGTTTTATTGAAGTTGTTGTGCGATTTTAAAGGAATAATAAATGTTAAATACAGTGAGTGAATAATGAAAATCTCATTTTCCACATCTTTAAGCCGTCCCACCCGCAATTTTCCGCCACTTATTTACTGGTAAACACTAGTTGGAGAGTGACATGCCGCTCCCCCCCCCCCCCCCTCCCCGTGTCCACAATCTTGGGTATGACACTGACTTGTAACATATCCCAAAGTCTACAATATGCATTTTGAGGCTGTTGATATGAAAGTGGGAAGTACAGATCTTCCATTTAAATCAGGAATAGCTTAAGTGCATTACTTGAAAGTAACACAGCAAAAGCTTACTTATGTAGGTGGTAGTAGTGTCGGCAAAAAGTTCTTGTGTGTGAAGTTGCCATGTAGAACAGCAGGTGTAAAACTTTTATCCCGAGCCTTGAACTGTGTCTGAACAAAAGTGAGGCATTCATATGACCCAATAATACTGTTTTCATTTCACTACATTTATACAGATGTCTGAGTTCCTCTGTGTTAACATTGCAAAGTCCTGTAGGCATGTGGAGTGTTAACCAAAACTGTCATACTGGAAGCAGAATCAAACACATTTGTTATGTTGCTTGATATTTTCAGGAGAAAAAGGCAATGTTGCTTAACTTATTAATATAATACATTGAGTCACAGCAGTATTTGACCAACCATAACTGATGCTGAATGTGCATGTCGTCATATAATATGAAGGGTTATTTCAATAGTGGTACAAGTCCATTACCTCCACTTTTCTGTCTATAATGCTTCTGAAATTAGTGATCCAAACAAACATAAATAAAGGTTCATCTCTAGCAAGAAGCCATATGCTTGAATATTTCTGGTATCTCAACTGCAGATTTTTCAGCGCTCATTTAACTTTACGACTCTGTATCTCAAAATGAACAAAAATGGACTTGTACCACTATTGAAATAAGCCCTTCACATGCACACACAGCACATCGATCTCGTGAGGCACAAGGCTCTCATAACGAAGTACGTACGTCGGTCAACAGATGACACTAGGAAAAGTATGTTAACTGTGCTTTTTAGTTGCTACTTGCGACTCTTAGTTGCGATTTGTCACAGAAATCGCAGTTTGACTCGGTAGCGAATAGCGTAGTATGAACTTTGCTCAACAGATGGCAGCGCTAACTGCGCTTTTTAGCTGCTACTTGCGACTCTTAGTTGCGACTTGTCACGGAAATCGCAGTTGGACTCAATAGTGTATCGCAGAGATGGGCGTAGTACGAACTTTGACCCACAGATGGCACTGTTAACCGCGCTTTCTAGTTGCTACTTGCGACTCTTAGTTGCGACTTGTCACGGAAATCGCAGTAGACTCGATACCATATCGCAGAGATGGACGTAGTACGAACTTTGGCCAACAGATGGCACTGTTAACTGCGCTTTTTAGTTGCTACTTGCGACTCTTAGTTGCGACTTGTCACGGAAATCGCAGTTGGACTCCATAGCGTACCGCAGAGATGGACGTAGTACGAACTTTGACCAACAGATGCCACTGTTAACCGCGCTTTTTAGTTGCTACTTGCGACTCTTAGTTGCGACTTGTCACTGAAATCGCAGAAAGCAGTGCTAAATTCGACCAATAGATGGCTCAAGTCTTTGAATGTGAAATACTACTTGCGACTGTAACTGTGACTGAAATCGCAGTTAGATTCTGTAAAGTTGCTACTGTGATATCTGTGACTTCTCAGTCACTGTGATTTCTAACAGATACGCGATTTCCTGCCCACCACTAGAGGTGGGCCAAACGGCTATTCTGGAGTAACCGTTATCACATTTCAATTATTCTCTGATAACCGTTATTGTTAACGGTAATTAATAACTGCCAAGTTATTTTTCGATAGCGAATACCAAATACTCCGAGAGTTAAATAACGACATAGTTGGAATCCATCAGTTTAGTTATCAGTATAACTGCGAATAGTGTGAAAAGGCAGGAATGTCGTATGAATCGTGTCATAACCTTAGCTTATTAACTCCGGGTACATTTTAGTTGATGTTAGAACGATTATTAGTGTTTCATATTATATGTTTGTAGGTTATCTGTCGCTATTAGAAATATTATCTTCGCAGCTGCATCAGAAATTACGCGGAACTTCGCCACAGCACTGTTTAAGAAAAATATTAACAATGTGCTTTTTTAAGTGTGAAGTAATATGTAAACTGAGTACTGTAGGTTAAATTCGAAGCTTAATTTCTTGTGCTGCTCACATAATAGAATAAAGTGTACAGCCTTGTAATACAACAAAAAATCTACTTAATGTGACAGATTCGATACTCCTGTGCTGTAAAAGATAGTCCTATTGGGGAAAGTGTGAGTACGCTAATCCAAGTTTTATGTGAGATTTGGAAACTGCTCGATTTCTCCAGCTACAGCATGTTTATAACGTATGAAGACATGCAGATCGAAAAGGTTGACAGTGTTACATTTCTGGGACTACAACTCGATAATAAATTCAGTTGGGAAGGGCATACCACATTTTTTCACTCTATTATTTCATAAGGGAGCATATTCTGTGGTAACTCATCAAACGTAGCAAAAGTTTTTTGCATGTAAAAGCGTGTAATAAAAATCGTTTGTGGTATAAATTCGAAAACATCATGTAGTAACCTGTTCAAGGAACTTTGTATTCTAACCACTGCTTCCTAGTATATTTATTCCTTAAAGAAATTTGTTACAAGTATTTCCAACCAATAGCTCAATACATAATATCACGCCAATATTCAGGAACATGCATTTTCAATAAACTGCCAGCAAGTCAGCAACCATTAAAAACTTGGTTTCAGATAAAGCACGGTTTACAGTGTGTTTGAAAGACTTTTTGATACAGAAGTGTCTGATTCCACCTGTCATCAATATGCCGGAAATGGCTATTTTAAGTGTGTCCATGACATCACTACACACACAAACACACACACACACTTGGCAACAAACACGAAGATACATATAAATAATACAATAACATCAACCACCAAAAATACAATCAAACCAACGGGACAACTGCGGGAAGTTGGGGGTTTTAGGGTGAGGACAAGCTAGTAAAAAAAACACACCATGATCCCAAAACACAAAATGAAGAACAAAAAGAAAAAAAAATACAGCATTCTGCTACACCAACAAAAATCTGCAGGAATCGGACATTTCCCTTGAACACTATAAATCAACCATAGGTGACCATACCAAAACACCAATACCCACAAACTAAAAGCACGAAAATTGGAATCGGACATTTCCCTTGACCTACATAGGTAAACCTCAGATGACGATAGCAAAACATCAACATGTATAACTATGAAAATGGGAATTGGTCATTTCCGGTGACCTATATAGGTCCACCACAGCTACTGATGCCAAAAAACCAACACTTACAACTGTGAAAAATAAAACCACAATCCCAAAAGTCCACAAATCAATCATCCCTACATAAATTAAATCACATTCAATACTCCATAAACACACAAAACATCACAGCTAGAAAAAAAAAAAATAGTTAATTACCACCAGCAAATTCCGGCACTGCAAACTTGATCAGCCAGCCGCCCCGCCCACCCACACAAAAACCAACTCATAAACACTGTGCCGTAATGACATTCACACACAACAACACCTTTTTACGTCGAAGCAGACGGGTGGAATCGGACGCTTCCATTGACCCCTCCTTCTACTCTGTAGATGAATATCGTAACAGAGACTGATAGACCAGCTTAGGTAAAAATTCTGCTATATTTCAGTTTTGACAGCACTTGGTTGCAACAGTCAAGATCGGATATTCTGTGTATGATAAATTTATTAAAAGTGCGTAACTGTGTTTTATTCTGACAGTGTATCAATTCTGTATATATTAGCAGTTACTGTAATATATTCACATATTTTGACAATCTCCTGACAAATGATGAGGATAATAATTATTATATTCAACTGTATTATGTTATTCTTCCTGACATGTTATTTGTCATTCGCGATGGCCAGCGGCTATTTCCGAAGAAGTACGTAAATATTTGTTCGCTCCAGTAACTATCGTCTCTGAAATATCACCGGGGTCTAAGACTGGAGTCACTGTATCAGCAACACAGACACACAGTTATTCCGTTACCAACTTCCAGGTTACCTGTAATGGTAGTCCTACAACTGCCAGAGAGCGAGAACAGTGAGTCAATAGCGATAACTGCCAGAGGAAAATACCGATCTCTGACAGTTATTTCCATAATCGCTCGAATTCCTTATGGTACCTCTCTTTATTCTACCCGTCCAAGCTAAATTGGCATATGAGGCGGTGGCTTAAGGGAACGACCGTACTTGTTAATGCCTGTACTGCAGCTCCTATCAGCCATCGCTCGGACAGTAACTTTGTTTAATTGTTTGTGCTAAAAGTAACGAAGACGCACGATATAGTACACAGTTCTTATCAAAAGATGGCGCGCAGTCTCACAGTTATTCCCATGGCCTATAGAACGCGTACCAAATGGTCTACCCTCTCCCTAGTTCCTAGCCAGATCTCCGATGAGTTGACGGGAAAGCGTAGTACGATCTTCGGTCAACAGATGGCGCGAGGCACTGTTGACATAAGACAGTTATTGAAATAACTGCCTGTATCAGAGGAACGGTTATCGCAGTAACCGTTACTTCTCAGTAACCGGTTATTTCTATCAGTTACGCTATTTTTGCCACCTCTAGTGAATACGAAAATACTGTTTTGCTACTGCCATTGGCAAGAATTTTGTTCTTCACGTTTTCAGAGAGCTTCTGGGACTTTTCATTGTCAATAATTTGGAAATTAAGCATGAAACACGGAAATGCGAGTGAAATACAAAACATGTTGATTGTCTGGTAAAAGAAAACTACCCCTCAGAGCAAGAAACATAAATAAGAATGACGCAAGGAAGAAACAATTAGAAAGCGACTAAGTCTCACTGTCAGATGCATATGAAATATAAAAGAAAATTTACAAGCTACTTATTTTAGGTGGCCGTTCGGTTAAAGGCGCTGCAGTCTGGAACCGCAAGACCGCTACGGTCGCAGGTTCGAATCCTGCCTCGGGCATGGATGTTTGTGATGTCCTTAGGTTAGTTAGGTTTAACTAGTTCTAAGTTCTAGGGGACTAATGACCTCAGCTGCTCAGAGCCATTTGAACCATTTTTTTTTTCTTTGAACTTATTTTAGGAGACCAATTTTCCAAACAAGAACATCTTCAACTAAAGAACATATGAAGAAAAAATATATTCTAGTACTAGTACAGGAATATTCCTGTTGGTGTTTTTTCTCGTTGTTTCAGTTACGTTCTAGAGCAAAGGTGGAGGTTTATTTTTCGGGCAGAAAATTGAAATTTTTCACATGAATTAGAGCATGTAGGGTGTGCATAATTCAAATTCCAGTTTCGAAATGCAGAAGAGAGAGAACTACTGCTCACAGTGACGTCAAATTTGAGCAGTATTGACTCCAGGGGAAACGTCGTGGATAACAAAAACATTAACGAAAATTTTACCAATAGATGGTGTTGTAGCCATCTAATCACATACGTGGTTTGTCACAAACGACAGATGAATCGCATTATGACAGCTATAGTTCGAGTTGCACATTACACCACCCATACTCTTCAACATGCATAACTTTACAAGTTTGGCAGTAACAATTGTGTTACTGTTAGGTCAGCCCATCCACTGCGGAAGTTCATACCACAATGGATGGGAATATTGCTTTTAAATTGTTCTGAGGCCAAAAACCACATAAAAAGCAAAATTACATGGGTTTTAATTTGGAAATTTGTGGTAAGGACCTATGGGACCAAACTGCTGAGGTCATTGCTTCCTAGGCTTACACACCACTACTTAATCTAAGTTAAACTAACTTATGGTTCGGACATCACACACACTCATGTCCGAGGGGGGACTCAAACTTCCAAAGGGGGGGGGGGGGGGGGGGAGCATCAGACCATGCAGCTACCCCACGCGGCTGGTATTAATTGTTGTGGGGCCACAAACCACATAAAAAGCGACAATGACAGAATGACACTGTTTTCTAACTGTTGTGAGACTGGAGCAAGACATGCTCAGTATGTGATCCACTCTTTTCTGCCACACACTGAAATCTAGAAACAGTGTGTTCCACAACAGATCGGAGTGTCATTGGGGGGGGGGGGGGGGGGGGAATATTTAGAATATGTTGCGTTGCGTAATATGTGTCTTCAATTCAGCTACGTTCATAATTGGAGCACTGAACCAAACATCTTTCAGATAACCCCATAGCCAGGACACGAATGGCCAAGCTGTACGGAAATGATGGCTGGTAATACCAGCATTTTTGAAATGACTCTACAGCATCCACTGCACAGGCTGTGCAATGTGCAGAGGAGCGCCATCTTGTATAGAAATGATCCTACCCAAAAAATCCATAGTGTTGAAGCGTTGGAATGACATTATTGTGCAAAACACGCTCATAGCATTTACCAGTGACAGTACGGGTAAAGGACTCACAAGACTCATTTCCACGAAAAAATATGGCCCTACGATAACTAATGCCATCAACCTGCACCACACAGTCACCTTTGTTCACTTTCATGCGAGCAAGAAAAGCAGAGTGAACATTTATCTTGCTGGCAAGTCAGCAGGAAGCAACTCCTGGACAATGTTGATTTTTTATGGATAGCAGTGCAGAATGTTTCGTTGGATTTTATGTATACACTCATAGGCATGTCCAACGTTCAGGCTGTTTGCTGTGCACAGCGTGTTGGCACATCACAGTTCGACTGTTCTTGAAATGATGTGACCACTTCTTCGACAGTCACAGATCAACTGCTTTCCTCCCTCTGCCACAACGCACTTCACAGTTAGACCTCTTCTGTAATGATGTGCCCATTTCTTCGACAGATGTCAGATCAACTGCTTTCCTCCCTCTGCCACATCGGACTTCAAAAGAACTGATCTTTCAGAATTTTATAATCATTTTTTACAGATCCTTAGCAGACATTGGACCAGTGCCCTTTTCCCGTTACCTTGGAAATGAAATGAGTTTTTAGCGTCATTGGCCAGGAGGCCTCTTAGGTGGCAGGTCTGGCTGCCTTGGTGCAGGTCTTAGTGCATTCGACGCCGCGTTGGGCAACCTGCGCGCTGGATAGGGATGAAATGATGATGAGGACAACACAACACCTAGTCCATGAGCAGAGATAATCCTCAACCCAGCCGGGAATCGAACCCAGGCCCCTTAGGATGGCAGTCTTTCACACTGACCATTCAGCTATTAGGGCAGACTTCGTTACCTTGAGTGTCTGGAACTTGTGCAGGGCTACTGGCGCAGCTCTTGTAAAAGAGATTTGCCAGCAGCATGTGATACTTCATGGAGACAGTCATGTTGTGTGTCTCGGACACAAACTGAGGAACAGCCATGTGCATGCATTTGTTGTTGTGCATATTCTGACGCTTATAGCGTCATCTATTGGTAAAACTGTCGTTAATGTGTTTTTTTATCCATGACGTTTACACCTGTGTTAGTAATATGCTGTTTAAACCTTAAGTCATCCTGAGCAGTGATTCTCTTTCTACAGAATTTAGAGACAGGATCTGTGACTTTGGATGCACTGTACTTCACACAACCAGCACATTTATTTAGCAGTACTGCTTAAGTATTTTTCTTAATACATACCACTATGTAAATAACAAGTGTGTAGTTGACAGGTTCTCATTTTCAAGGAAAGAAAAGACAACGGTATTTGTAATTTTTCACACAAATTAGAACACACATCACACAACCAGCACATTTATTTAGCACTGGGGGGGGGAACCTCTTAACTACTTTTCATAATACATAACACTATCTAAATAATGAATATCTAAAAACAAAGATGATGTGACTTACCAAATGAAAGTGCTGGCAGGTCGACAGACACACAAACAAACACAAACATACACACAAAATTTAAGCTTTCGCAACAAACTGTTGCCTCATCAGGAAAGAGGGAAGGAGAGGGGAAGACGAAAGGAAGTGGGTTTTAAAGGAGAGGGTAAGGAGTCATTCCAATCCCGCTCCCGGGATTGGAATGACTCCTTACCCTCTCCTTTAAAACCCACTTCCTTTCGTCTTCCCCTCTCCTTCCCTCTTTCCTGATGAGGCAACAGTTTGTTGCGAAAGCTTAAATTTTGTGTGTATGTTTGTGTTTGTTTGTGTGTCTGTCGACCTGCCAGCACTTTCATTTGGTAAGTCACATCATCTTTGTTTTTAGATATATATTTCCTACGTGGAATGTTTCCCTCTATTATAACCATATCTAAATAATGAGTATGAAGTGGGCAGATTCTCAGTTTCAAAGAAAGAAAAGAGAACAGTAGCTTCCAAATTTACTGTGAATGAACCTACTGAACATATAATGACTGCTGCTTTTCCATCTGCTAGGATGGATACCTGAGCAGACTGATGGTACCATCAGAGATCACTGGCTATCACAATCTGTGATAATGCTTCGTAATATATATATATATATATATATATATATATATATATATATATATATATATATATATATATATATATATATATATATATATATATATATATATATATATAGGTACAAAAGTAAAGACCTATTCTCATGACTTCATGTACGGTAGATAAAATGCTATCCAAATGTTCAAATCGGTACACTCACTTGGACAAAGCCAATCACCTTGTTTCAGCAGAAAAGACATGTATAAACTTAAGTTGAGTTTTAACCTTAGTGTAAACATAAATGCATTACGCCTGTAATAAATCATGTTATCAAAGTGGGACAATAATTAAAAGGCGATTTATTGATGATACAGACGGGCATTTTTGTATCCTGTTTCTGAATGTATTGCATTTGGAATAAAAGTAATAAATACTGATTGTAGAAGTCCAAGAATTGGTAGCAGATGATCTCTTGGTGATACAGCTTGCTGCATTTTCGCTTCGAATATATTATTGTAGAAGAGACAAGAATTTTTCGAAATTTGTATACAACATTCTCATAAGCTTTTTAATCTGAGAGAAGTCCTTTGATATTAATTTATTCAAAAGAATTTCTTGGCAAATATTTGCACTACTGCATCCATTTCTTCACCCAGACATTTCTTTCTTTCTCAACATTTTCAGTTTCGTCACACTTTTCATTCAGTAGTAATAATAAAGTTACTGGAATTAAGAATCCACGCGATTTGTGGAAGTAAACTTGCGCAACTTTTTACTCTAATGTTAGCACTTCAGCAAGAGCTTGCATAAGTTACTTGCTAGTGGAAGTGCGTCTTTAAAACAAAGATGTTTTGGTTAGACCAAGATGGCTACCCAGAGAATTTCTTGTCTTCACTGCTGTGGCATCAGGGCTTCTCCCACTGTTTTATATCTCAGTGGCTAAACAAAATAAGAAATAAAAAAAATATCAACTGAAACTCAGTTTTACCTAGCGGTCTACTTTCCCAACCAAAGATACTCATTAGCAAGAATAATTTTGATGAACTAAAGTCAGATGCACCCACACACTGTCCACAGGGTGTAGGATATGGCGACAGTATTTGAGAGAAATGACCACACAATGATACATTTATTTGTGGCCAAGGGATACACAGTCAACCTTCAATGTTCTTGACAGTGACAGTCTGTGCTCTTGAGTTTGCATGACTGCAGTAATGGGTATTTCACAATAGATGTTCTCGAACACTGTTTCTGAAGGGTGTACATTGCTCAGTTGTCAGATTGTGTAACAGCGGGAAAAACAATGGATGCATGAGGGAAAAAAAAGGTACTGTGTACTTCGTGGTCATATGAGTAACAAGATAGATGAATGCATGGCACTGTCTTAATTATCCCCTAAGCGTTGTAGGAGCTCACATTAAGCTCAACCCATGTGGGCCATGGCAAGCAGCATCAGACTCTATACTATTCTGTTGCTCAGCTCACACTGGCCTTTGCTTTGTCCTGTGCACACTGCATTATTACTATAATTTGGCCTAATGGAAAATCTGAGGGTTTTGGGTAATACTGGTTCTTGTTGGCTGTAACTACGGCTCATGCATTTCTTGGCAGGCTATCACACACATCCTCCCTTGGCGCACAGAGCTCAGAAGTTGAGAGAAGGGATCATCAACCAATTTGTGGTTAGCATGTTTGGTACTAGCACGCTTTCTGGTGATGTTAGTAAGAGTGCAATGGTGGTGGGCCAGTCCACAGTGATTGGGCAGTGGTCAGTGTGTGTGCTGGCAGAGTGCACAGTGGGTGTGTTTGCTTGCAACCGGCTAACAACAGTGGAGGCAGGCTACACAACATCCATAGCCATATGTGGTTTGTCTCAGAGGTCACTAACACACATGCAAAATCTGGTTGGTAGTTAATATCATGAAACAAAGCATTCAAAAGTTGCACAATTAACACAAGGTAATGATACGGCCTTGAGACTCGAGAGAGGCAAGGGAACTGCAAGAAGCATCTTAACTCTTGCAAGCGTGGTGTCATTGTGGCTCAAATGCATGCCCCAGAACTGTGATAAACTGGCCCAGTGATGTTGTGGGTGAAGGCCAGAATTTGACAGTAACGCAAATACAGAAATTGGCACAGCAGTTGATCTGGCCTCAGTACCTGATGTAGCAGAGGCACAGGGCCATGAACGTGAGTCCAGAAGCCGCAACAGACAAGCCGCCAATGAGATAGGAGGTAATGATCAGAGCTCGACTGGAGATTAGCTGATGATGTGGGCTACGGACACACTCTCTACAGAAAGTGATGGCTCAGGGGGGCATATTCTAACTCCACAAGATGGCAGGGGCAAATGCAAGCTGTATCACTCAGCATGACATTGTTGTCAGACAGCACGGGTATTTTAAGTAGATGCAGCAGTTGGAGCTTTTGATGTAGTCTGCCAGCAGCTGTGGTGAGAGTGCTTTTGGTGTGCCTGAGGGGGCGCAGCCTGGGCAGTTGCAATGGCTGCCTTGGTGAGGGAGGAGACTGGGGTGTATGTGGTGGCATGATGATTGCTGGCAGCATCTGTGTATCAGCAGCTGGTGTGAGCATGGGCTTTGCTGGAGGGCTTCCCTGACTGGTAGTGCGGGAAGAATCATCGGTTAACAAGTAATCTTCCACTGGATCAAAGAAATGATCAGTTACCAGAGTGGACAAGATGTAAGCTGCCTTCACTCGGTTGATCAAGACTTTTGGTAGTAGTTGTAGAATTTATGTTGCTTGGAAGACAAAATGCGATATACATAGCCCAAAGAAATACTAAAGAGAGAAACTATAGAAGTTTATATTGGTTCAACAATAACAAATATTAGATGCCTGGCGAACTTCACTCCAGAAAATCATGAACAAAGAGGGGATGATCTTTCAAACTAAGTGAAAATTAAAACATTTTTATTGATATCTAACAGACTGAAGTTTTCAAACTGATGTACGAGAAGAGTGAGGTGTACACCAAACAACTGTGTCACTGATGTTTCCAGATGTTTATCATCATGTTGTGATGGTTTGCCCTCTTTGTTTCTTCTTCGTTTGTTGTCCTCGTTGTCGATGTACTGCGTTGCTACACTGGCTGAAATATGGGGTGTGGAAGTACAACACTGACTACTTTAAATGATGTAGCTGACAGGTGCACATTTGCGTTTCACAGTACTTTACTTTCACTGTTCATCACCCGCCAATAATATACAGTTATATGGCCAGTGCAGTATTGTTTTAACTTTCGATAAGCCTCATTAATAGGCTGCAGGCGAACATCCACATACTACTACTATAGTTTCCTGTTGAACATCTATGAGCAGTGAAAGCCTAACCACATAGTTCACATTTCTTGAAGAATAAAGAGATACGTATGGAGCAATCACTTTCATCGTTTTAACACATGGCCTAATTGTGTAAAACTTATTTCACAGTTAAGTTGACAAATTATTGTTGTTCTAATCAACACAAGTTTCTCGTCTGAAACTCGGCCATGGACTGACTGCCTCGGGACGAAAAATCGGGCCCTTATATATCCTCACAATAATAGGTACTGAGACTACACATTGTTCGAAGTTAAATTTACAGAAATTACAATTAAAACTTAACTCATTCGATTAACTGAATACATCGAAAAATTCGTTCTTCTTCTTCTTGCGTTACGGCCTCTTTAGGACCACGGGTAGCCACTTTGTGGACTGCATTTTCCTCTTCTTCTCCCAGAATCCCTTCATTCTTTCTCTTCTTCTCTCCCACTTTTCTTCCAAGATCTACAGTTTCCGTTTCTCCTGGCGGCTCCACTGGTGACATTGTAATCTTGTCTTGTATTCTTCTCTGTCATTGATCTCCGGCATATTTGTTGGTGTATATTTGTTCCTCCAATTTTCCTTTCCTTCGACCTTGATCCCCAATTCCAACCAGTCCCTCCAAAGTTCAAGTTAGTTCCTGTCTTTCCCCTTGTCCTCTCTTCGTCATTCTGTCCATACTCATCCTAAATACATGCCCAGCAAACCTTGCCCTTTTGAGTCTGATTTCCCCAGATATTGTTCTCATGTTCCGGTACAGTTCTTCCCTAGGTCTTCGCAATCACCTCTCTCCAGCTCTTTTGGGATCTAGTATTTTTCTCAGTATTTTTCTCTCTGCTTTCTCTAGTTGTTGTGCCCCATTTCTTCCTAGTGTCATCATTTCAGCAGCATATAATACTGCATTCCTCACTGTTGCCTTGTAGTGGCTTATCTTTGCCTCTGTGGAAATATTCTTTTTATTGTATATCTCTCTCGTCATCCAGAAGGCTGACCTCATCTTCTTTATCCTCTCTGCTACTCCCTCCTTGCTCCTGTTCCTTCCTGTTATAAATTGTCCCAGGTATTTAAATTTGTCCACCATTTGCACAGTGCCTTCCAGTGTTTCCCAGTCTGCAGTGGTGTTTAATGTCTTTGTCTTGTTATAGGCTATCCTCAGTCCCACCTTTCTGGCTCCTTAAGTTGTCGAGTTGTGTCTTTGCGTCTTCTTCTGTCTCACTTACTATTACTATGGCATCTGCAGAGGCTAGGCAGACCACTTGAGCCCTGTTGTCCTTTCTGTCCCCCACATGGGTCTTTGGTATTCGCATTTCCTAGTTTATTGTTCTCCACTGCCTGATTACTTCGTCCAGTGCTATATTGAACAACAATGGTGACAATCCATCTCCCTGTTTAACACCAGTCTTGATCACAAATTCTTCTAACAGTGCTCCTCTGAATCTCACCCTTGCTTTTGTGTCTGTCAGAATTACTTTTATGAGTTCTTGTGTAGTTCCATCAAGTCCTCTGTTCTTTAGGATCCTAACAAGAGTCTGTCTGTCGGTGGAGTCAAATGCCTTTGTGAAGTCCACGAAGGTTATTATGTCTTTTTGTTTTTTAAGGCCCTATGTTCTATCAATTGCTTCAGGATAAATATCTGTTCTACACAACCTCTTCCCTTCCTGAATCCCGCTTGGTAGTCGCCAACTGTACTTTCTACCTGTTCTTCTACTCTCTTGAGCAATAGCTTTGACAGCACCTTGTATCCGACTTCTAGTAGCGATATTCCTCTGTAGTTGTTTGCATCTCTCTTGTCCCCCTTCTCGTGTATTGGTACTACAATTGCATTCTTCCATCCTTCTGGCAACTTTTTTGTTCTCCAGATCTTGTGAATTATGTTGGTCATGTTGTCTATTGCTTTGTTGCCTCCCCACTTTATCATCCCAGCTGCTATACCATCTTATCCAGTTGCCTTATTATTCATCAGATCGCTTATGGCATGTGCGACTTCATCCCTGGCTGGAGGGTGTGGCTCTCTCTCTTCTCAGTCCCCAGTTCCAGCACTTCTTCACGTGGTTCACAGTTCAGCAGGTCGTGAAAGTGCTCTGCAAAAGTCCGACAGTTCTCCTTCCCACTGACAACCAGCTCCCCTTTCTTATCTCTTATAAACAGTTCTCTACCCTTGTATCCAATCAGACTCTTTTTGAATTTCCCGAAAAAGTGTATGCTGCTGTTTTTCCTGAAGTTAGCCTCAATCTCGTCCAGTTCCTGCTTCATCTTCTGTCTTCTGGTCCATCTTATTGTTTGGGCCGCTTCCTTTCTTGCTCCTAAGAAAACTTTCCATTTTTCCGGGTCCTTCCTGCTGCTCCAGTCTCTCCAGACTTTCCTGCAAGTCTCTACCGCTTCCTAACATTCCTTGTTCCAACACCAGTGCTTCTGTTTCTTTTCTTCCTTTCACCATAGTTCAGCCTGTTTCGCCATATTTCGATTCATGTCGTCCCATTCATTGAATGATTCAATTCCTTCCTCATCGATTGTGTCTTAATTTGTCTCTGTCTACCTTTATGTTTTCTGTTCTTCTATTCGTCTGTGGCAGTCTGTCCCTGTTTGGAATCCAAAGACACTTAACGTCTGTAAGATAGTGATCCAATTCTATTCTTGTGTTCTTCCTGACCTTTGTGTTCATGATCTCTTTAGCATTTGCCCAGCTGATTGCTATGTGGTCATTTTGGAATTCCCCAAGGCAGGTGCATGGGTTTGCCCATGTCTTTTTCTTACACGGTTTGGCCCTGAAGTGTTCTGTCATCAATCTCATTTTGTGTTCTCCTCACAGTTCAATTAGTCTTTCTCCATTTTTGTTTGTCCACTGGTGTGCAGGGTACTCGCCCACTACTCCTTTATGTTGCTTCTCTCTTTCAGTCTGTGCATTATAATCTCCTACTAGTATCTTTACATGTCTATATGGTATGGTTTCCAGTGTATCATCTAGTTCTTCCCAGAAACTATCAGCAACTTTCTTGTCTTTCCTGTTCTTGTTATTTGTAGGTGCATGTCCATTTATTATTGTATACTTTTTGTTCTGTGGTTGAAAAGACAGTGTTGATATCCTTTCTGACCTGCTCTTCATTTCAGTTATGCCATCCTCGTATCTCTTGTCTACCATGAACCCTGTAGCAAAGCATCTACGTGCATGTCTTTCCTTTCCCACTTTAACTCCTGGTTTCCCCTTCAGTATTATGAAGCCTTCTGACTCCACTGTGTCGTCGTCAGTGTATCTTGTTTCTTGCATTGTTAATATTCCAATGCTTCTCTCTTTCATCTCATCTATTACCTGTTTAAGTTTACCAGTCTTAATCATTGTCCGTACATTTATGGTTCCAATCCTGAAAGTCTTTTTAGTTTTAATCTTCTTTGAGGTTCTTGGGAGCACCAACTCTTCCCTTATGCACTTTTTGGCAGGTCCCCCAGAATCCGAATGCCTGCTTGCGTCGACCTTGGTCAACAGGGGATTGTCCCCCTGGGGTAATCTCGATTCCATAGTGTGATCCATTCCATGAGCTAAAAAAATTTTTGATGGGACGGCTCATGTCCGTCCAGTTATACGAGTGAAGTTGTTAGCCCCAGAAGATGTGTTCAGGTCGCCTCTGACATGGGGACACAGACGCCTTTAGTAGCTGCCCCTAACATGGAGTACCGCCGCTGCCTCATATGTTTCAGTGGCTCTTCCACTCTCTCTGCCGTTGGGAAGCGACGTTCCTTTTCCATCTTCGAGACCGTTGGCCGGGCTTCGCCTGTAACCCTAGGTAGGGGCCCTAACTGGGTGCTACCATCCGAATCCAGATGGACCCAGGTTTTTTCACGAGGTTGTTACTCCTCCCCCTCCTCTTTCCTCATAACTTGCGAGGTGGGACCCCGGGATTGGGACCAGCAATGGTGGAGTTATAGAAAAATTTGTTCTTTTTAACCATTACTTGTACTACAAGAATTAGGCCGAATTACTAGTTTAAATGATGCAATTAGTAATAGATATCATTATGCAAAGAATATTTTTGACAAAACTACTAATTACTTTGGAAATAATTAAGGGCTGGCTTTGCTAACATGTTTTCGAAGAAAGCCAAATAGATCCTTTAAGAATACTATTAGTTGTTCCTCCAAAAGTTTACAATTAGCACAGAATTTATATTTGTTTATATGTCAACAATAGAATTTAAGTTACGAAACAATTACTGATTTCACCCTATAATGAAAGATACTAACTAGTAATAGTCAAAATAAATTAGAAAATCAGTTATATACCTAAAACTAAGCACGAAGTTAGATCTGGTGTATATTCTTTAAAACTAAGGGAAAATCTTTCTCTTTCATGAAAATGCAAATTACACTCACGTATGTTAATCATAATTAGTCAGACATGAAAAAATGAATTTTAGGAGGCAGATGGCAAAACAAGAGGGGGAAGTAAAATCATCCCAGCTTGCTTCGTCACATCACCCCCTCATTCGATTGCAAATAGGTAACTGGGTAGTTCAAAGACTACAAGTGACCCCACAAATTGGGTTTAACAGTCTATACAGAAACAAGTATTGCATACTAAATCTTATCTAAACTACAGTGCATATGTTTTTTTCAAATTTTAGCTTATATGAACTGGCCACACGAAAAACCACATACAAAATATTTACAGAGTTTGTACATTTACATAAAAATCCACAAGTTATACTTTTAACAAAAATTAGGCATCTTCATCATAAGTGATGTCCTTTTTGGGTAAGCGAAGATTACATTTTAAGATACATATCACTTTGTATAAGTCCTGTCTTGCTAAACAAAATAAATCCTCATGAGTTGCAAAAAACTAGTTTACACTGCGCAGTGTAGTTCA
Source organism: Schistocerca serialis cubense (assembly GCF_023864345.2). Lineage (NCBI taxonomy): Eukaryota > Metazoa > Arthropoda > Insecta > Orthoptera > Acrididae > Schistocerca > Schistocerca serialis. The sequence continues at coordinate 483,503,617 of NC_064641.1, read as the reverse complement.
CTTTCCAACAGAAAATTTCACTCGCTTAATGTTTAGTATTTGTCACAAGCACTTTCACACTTTTAATAAGCTTTTACACATTCTCTCACCAAGTTGTCCACACCTTCAAAGGGTCCAAATGGCAGTTAGCAAGAAAAAGTACTGCTATCAGTTTCCTTGGAAGTGGTTCTCCTCTGTCACAGTAAACACAAAATTCAAACAAAATATCATACTTTAGTACAGTTACTTTTAGTTGTAACGTCAGTCTAAAAAAATTCTTTGACACTAATGGCAACTGATAGTCATTACATTATTGGAACGGGATCAGTAACCAGGAAATAGAAAACTTAATTCCCATATATGTCGTAGCTCGTATACAGGGTGTTACAAAAAGGTATGGCCAAACTTTCAGGAAACATTCCTCACACACAAAGAAAGAAAATATGTTATGTGGACATGTGTCCGGAAACGCTTACTTTCCATGTTAGAGCTCATTTTATTACTTCTCTTCAAATCACATTAATCATGGAATGGAAACACACAGCAACAGAACGTACCAGCGTGACTTCAGACACTTTGTTACAGGAAATGTTGAAAACGTCCTCCGTTAGCGAGGATACATGCATCCACCCTCCGTCGCATGGAATCGCTGATGCACTGATGCAGCCCTGGATAATGGCGTATTGTATCACAGCCGTCCACAATACGAGCACGAAGAGTCTCTACATTTGGTACAGGGGTTGCGTAGACAAGAGCTTTCAAATGTCCCCATAAATGAAAGTCAAGAGGGTTGAGGTCAGGAGAGCGTGGAGGCCATGGAATTGGTCCACCTCTACCAATCCATCGGTCACCGAATCTGTTGTTGAGAAGCGTATGAACACTTCGTCTGAAATGTGCAGGAGCTCCATCGTGCATGAACCACATGTTGTGTCGTACTTGTAAAGGCACATGTTCTAGCTGCACAGGTAGAGTATCCCGTTTGAAATCATGATAACGTGCTCCAAGTACAGTACATACTGATGAAACTAAAATGAGCTCTAACATGGAAATTAAGCGTTTCTGGACACATGTCCACATAACATATTTTCTTTCTTTGTGTGTGAGGAATGTTTCCTGAAAGTTTGGCCATACCTTTTTGTAACACCCTGTATACGAGCTACGACATCCTTCCCCCCCACCCCCCCCCTCCTCCCCCCGACAGTACGGAGTACTACAGATGTCCAACGGTGTGGGCGTGCAGGCGCCAACGTCGGTGGAAATCTTGTATGTAGGCAGCCGCACCACAGGTACTTCCATCTCGAACGATGTGAGTTGTGCAAGTGGAACGGTGAGAGGCAGGTCCACTTCATAGTCAGTCAGCAAAGGTGGCCGGATGAGACAGCAGCCATCCCAGGTGTAAGCGGGCGGGGTGGTCGATGGCGTGGTGGAGGCCTGTGTGGCCCTTAAGTGGACTGAGCCTTCCGTAGAAATGAAAACATGTAGAGATGCTCAGTCACACTTGCAGGGGAGTGTGAGGTTGTGTGCAATGTTGACGTGTAAGGGACCGTCCACTGGCAGGACCTCGGTATCTGTCAAAAGAATGAGCACTCGGTTATCGAACGTCATTATATAAATGTCATTCACTCGGTGCAGCAGCACGCTGCAGGACAAACTGATAGTAGGTGTGTGTGTCTCCGACATTGGAGGTGAGGGCACGAAGTCTGCGCAGGGTGAAACAGGGGGTGAGGTCAGGAAACCAGCGAACAGTGGTGAACAGTCTTCAGCGGAAGATTTGTGTGGTGAGGTTGACAGGAGCACGTCTTCGTTCACGATCAAGGATGGATTGCCTGCAGAGTCCGACTGCGACAGTGTGAGACCATCAGGGTCGACAAAAGCTGGTTCCAGGCAATGCAGAGAAACTGTCTGTGTGCGTTCTTTAATCATGATATCAAAAGTCATGTCTCCTCGCCGCAGGACCTTGTAGGGGTCAAAATAAGGAGGTTGAAGAGGCTGCCTAACCGCATCAACACGCAGAACGACATGGGAGCATTCGGAGAGTGCGGTGTGAACATAAGTCTCGAGTGGTGAGTGACTGATGGGCGGGTGCAAACTCGTTTGTTGAAAATGCGTGCATATCCAGCTAATGAAATCTGGCGAGGGGGGAAGATCCTCGCTAACCCGGGGAAGAGTAAGTTCCCACAGTAGGACCGGATTCTCGCCGAAAACAAATTCGGATATGGTCCCTGGTAGGTCAGGTTTATAGGCCGAGCGTAGACCAAGTAGCCCCCATGGGAGAGCTTCCGGCCAGAGAAAATCATAGCATCGAAGGGCCATCTTGAGGGTGCAGTGCCATCTCTCCACCAACCCATTGTTTTGTGGGTGATAGGCGGTAGTGTGTATTTTTTAAATACCACAGATTTGCAGAGGATGGTGAAAAGGGAGGATTCGAACTGTCGATCCTGATAGGTGGTGATAGTGGTTGGGCACCCAAAAACGAGCAATCCACGAGCCAATGAAAGTCTTCGCTACCATCCCAACAGTAATGTTAGGGAGAGGGACAGCCTCAACCCAGCGAGACAAACAGTCGATAGTTGATAAGATATATCTATGGACCTCCGCAGGAGAAAGAGATCTGATCAGATCAATATGTACATGACATAATCGTCCTGCGGGAATGTCGAACTTACCCAGAGGCGGAAAGGTGTGGCAGCTGATCTTGTTGCGCTGGCAAGCGACACAGCTGCGTGCCCAGGCTCGACAGTCCCGTTTGATATTCTTCCAAACAAAACGTTCTGACACGAAATGTGTGGTGGCTCAAACGCCCGGGTGGGCTAGGTTATGCAGGGCACCGAAAACCTGTCAGTGCAGCCCGGGTGGGAGCAAAGGGTGCAGGGTGTTGGTCGAAGAATCACACCACACCTCGGCGGAAACGCCAGGAAATTTAGCCTTTGTGAAAACAAGTGATGTTTGTGGGTCTCGTAGGAGCGGCTGAGAATCTTTGTCAGAAGCTTGGAGGGAGGCCAGATGGGAAAGATCAACGACGCGGAAAACAGCACTGATCCTTGAGAAGAAATCCTCAGTGACATTATCTGCACCCTTGATGTAACGGACGTCCATTGTAAATTGGGAAACCAGGTAAAGTGGCGATAACATCGAGTGGGTGGGTCCTCAGGTGGGTTGCAGAACGCTTCTGCCAGTGGTTTGTGATCAATGAGGACGAAAAACGAACGTCCCTCGACCTCGGGGCGGAAACAGCAAGGAGCTCTCTATCGAAAGCAGAATATTTACTCTGAGCCATAGAGAGTTCCTTGGAGAAGAAATGAAGGGGAAAAACTGTGTCGCCCTTGCGTTGTTGCAACACTGCCCCCACCGCGATGTCGCTGGAATCCGTAGTGATGAATAACTCAACCGAGGGGTCAGGGTGGGTGAGTGTCACAGTGTGAGCTAAAGAAGCCTTCAGAGCCTTGAAGGCCTCTAGCATCTGAGCAGTCCAAGAGACGGGTTTGATACCGGAAGTTTGTTTGCCTGATAGCTCGTCCGTCGGGGTGCCTGAACCACGGCGGCGGAAGGCAAATGGCGACGATAGTAATTGATGATGCCGAGGAAACGGCGTAGCTCTTTGTAAGTAGCCTGGGGCGGCAGAGACTTGATAGCCTGCACACAAGATTTTGGAGGCTGTATTCCATCAGTGGAGACGGTGTAACCTAGGATGGAGACTGACGCCTGGCACAACTGAAACTTGTCTTTGTTGACCTCGACACAGCTGGAGTTCAAGGTCTGGAGGACTGTAGATAGATGATTATCATGTTCCTCCTCTGAGCTGCTGAAAACGAGAACGTCGTCCAGCTAAGCAAAGCAAAACTCGAACTGTCTCAAGATAGAGTCAAATAAACGTTGCCACGTTTGCGCCACGTTCTTTAGGCCGAACAGCATGAAGTGGTATTGGAATAAACCGAGCGGCATGATAATAGCCATCTTAGGAATGTCTTCCGGCGCCACGGGAATCTGGTGGAAGGCACATTTACAATCAATAACACTGAAAATTGTGGCACCCGATAACATATGAGTGAAGTCATTGATGTTCAGCACTGGGTAATTGTCCATGACGATACGAGCGTTTAAGCTTCTGTAATCGCCGCACATTTGAAAAGATCCGTCGTGTTTGGGGACGAGGTGGATTGGTGAAGACCAGTTGCTGTCTGAAGGTTGCGGAACACCTGCCGCCAAAAGTTCATTAATCTGCTGCGGGGCCGCGCGCAACTTGATAGGGTTGAGGCATCGAACCTAATGCCTAATAGGAGGGCTGGCAGTGGTAACTATCGTGTGTGTCATTCCATCAGTGACAGAAGAAACTGGGAACTGACATGAGGTTGGTTAATGTCCTGGTGCCGAGTCTTCAGACGAGTAGAGCACGACGAAGAGTAGCCATTAGTGCGAGTGGGGAAAGGTACCACGAAAGTCACATGTCTCTTACGGGAGGGAGTGGGTGTGTGTGCAGCACCGAGTAAAGGGAAACGGGCTGCGACTGTCCTCTGTTAACCTTGCACTGGCAGGCGAGAGCAGCGCTGGCGTCACACATGGGGCCACAATGGCCACTGGGTCATGTGGCAGGTGACTGAAAGAGGGGGAATGTTTAACAAAACGCATGGTAGCTGTACGAGAGGTGGGCGTGGTCGCAACGTTCGTGCGACTGTCATTAGCAGCACTGTTTGAAACACACGGCACTGGATGTGGCGAGCGCGATGGGGGGGTGGTGGGTGGGTGGGGGGTTGGAACGTCACATGCAAGTAAAGTTTGTGGACTAACCTGGTGACAGTTCGAGCTAGGCTCAGCCGAGCAGTCTTGTTTAGGTGGCGGCGCCGTGGATTGCAGTTGCAGAAGCGAGGTACGAGCCGCGACGATCTTGCTGTAAGTTAATAAGTGGATGCGATGCGTTGTTTCAAATTCTCATTATCCTGGCGGAGTTGCATCGGCGGGTCATATTCTGACAGTAGGTCGGTGACGCAGGTCACAATGTTGCCCGCAAGGGTGGAGCACTTGCGTATGACGTCGTATGTTGCAGTGGAAACAGAGTGTTGGACATTGGTGCAGGTGCACGGTATGTGAGTGTTTGTAGGATGGTGGAGCACTGAACCCTGTATGATGTTTGGCAATAGTTTGTAATGAGACAAAAAATCCATACTGTCGGCAATGTAGAACATCCACGGAAAATGTAGAGAAGGAGATGGGGTCACTGTAACCCTTACTGAGCCTGAGGTAGGTAACGTTGATGCGTTGACAGCTCGCAGAAATGACTTCGTCTGTGAAGAAGTGGGTCGAGCCATTGAAGTAGGTGTGATCGACACGTCAGCACCAGTGTCGACCAGAAAAGCTAGACCTGACGCAGTGTCAGTCACACAGAGACGACCATGCGGCCCAGCGGACAAGTGAACGGAGTGTAATGTAAGAGGACACCTGTTAGGTTCCCCACACGACTCGGTGTCTCTTAATTCCTGCTGTCGGTGTTTGGGTATTGTCATGGCAACCTCACTTCTTGGCGTTGTCGCCGAACACTTTGTGGTACCAGCAGAAAGGGTGAGCAGAGTGAGGAGGAGGTGGAAACTGCACAGCGAGAGCAGCTTGTCCTCAGTGATTTGTTCCAGTAAATAGACCAGTACATAAGGTTCGTGGGCGATCCTGGAGTGCTCGGACAGCGGAGAGAGTGAGCCGCCGCTGCCAGGAGAAGTAGACGAGGTGACGGTGGAGTGAGCCCTGACTCTGCAGGCTGAAGGTTGGTATGCGAGGGCGGCTGTGCCGACAAACGGTGTGGAATGAACCGGCTGATGTTGCTGGAGCAGCGAATACAACTGGTCAGTAATGCATAGGCAGGAGCCGATGGACTCGAATGCATGTGGTAACAGATGGATCTGTAGATTGATAGGTAGTCTGGCAGACCACACAGCCCATAGCGTGGCGTCAGGCATGGTATGCTCTTCACGAGCAATCGAAGGTGGCGCTAGTGTTCTGAGGGGGTGTGTTCCACCAGGTGCTCCTCATAGAGAAACTTGGTTATTAACTCTTGTGGCTAGCAGGCAAGTCATTCCATTGTAGTCTTCTTTGCGAACTCGTATTTCGGTGCAGGCAACGGCGAAAGGAGCAGGTCACAAATCAAATCCGAGTGGTCGTGGAGGTGTGTGAGGAGGCAGGGAAGCTTTGAGTTGTCGTCAGACACATGATGTAACTCGAACAGATGCTCGGCCAGCGCAAACCACGATGCCGGGTTGTCCTCGTATAAGGGTGGTAGCTTCGGCAGGCAGCCAGGAAGGGGTGACGATGGCAGCTTCAGTGTCTCCTGGAGTAGCGGCTGAACTGAGGTTAAGTTACAGGCCGGCACGGTAGGCCAGGATTTAAACCAGGCGAGCGAATCCATAGTAGCGGCAGCTGGCGTAGTTGACTGTGTATCATGTAAACACGGCATGGCAGGTATGGACGGTACCATGGAAATGGGCAGATGCACGGCACATGAGGGGCCCCGGAAACTGGACAGTGAGTGATGAGTACTGGATGGAAATGATCCGCTTCCGGAACAGGGCACGAGACCGGCGCAGCAGACACAGGCGGTGCCGTGGGAGCGGCAGGTGGTTGAGCGACCGGAAAAGGGGACCTCCGCAAGGGAGGGTAGGGGTGGGGGCAGGGGTGGGGGAATGAGAACGCCATCCATGTGGAAAGTATCTGATGCATAACATGCCTGTGGTGCATGTGGTGGGCCACTGAGGCGAGGTAAGGGGTCCATGTTACACAAAACACTGAACAGATCCGGCACAGTTTCTAGTAATGGCAGCATTGCACACGGCCCGACAGTAACTGATGTAGCATGCTGGTGGATGGCTAGACACATGTTCGAATGGAGATCACTTTGTTCTTGAAACACTCGATTAGAAGAGACACAATTCGAAATATTGTTCAGTTCACATTTCGCTGTTGGATGGGCATAATCTGGTGATACAAAGCCTGAGTCCGTTGTTTGCTCTAACAGCATAGTTGTCGACCATTGAAAATTAATGAGGTTAGCACACAGCGTTGGTTGAGAATGCGAATCACTGAGTGTAAATGATGGATACTCCATTGGCTAAGAAACGACGAAACTCAGAGAGTGGAGTTGTGCTTCCACATCTTCGAACAAGGCATTGTTTGGTGAGGTCATTGCATAGTGCATCTAACCTGTTGCATAAACACAGTTGCTGAAGATGCGAAAGATGAACAGGCTCACCACTATGGGAACGGGATCGGTAATCGGGATATAGAAAACTTAATTCCCATATATGTCTTAGCTCATATATATTTACACTTGATACTGCATCCATACAGAATGAAGTATAACAAAGAACTGACTAAAGTAAAGTTAAGATGGAGGCTTGACAGAGCACTTAGATTTCACAGATATTAAGTTTCGTGGTTGATACGAACTATTGATGCCACAACATCATAAATAAATAGTTGTCATAACATTACAATAATTAGTACTAAAACTTATTATAGTACCAAAGGTGGTGACTACTAAAAATTTAAAACCAAGTGCACAGTACACTAGAAAACATTACTCTAAGCCATAACTGTCTGAAACTGGTTAAACTTGAAAGATTTGGGTTTCTTTCCCATTTGCATAATATCACCTTAGTGGGTAAAATATGTACATTACCCCCAGTAAAAACTCAAGGTGTGCAGTAGCATAGCATCATTAGGTTATGAAAAATGAGTAGTCATTGTCACATAACTTAATTACTATTCAAATCAAAATTAAAGTGATGGAAGTTGTACCAAATCTTTGCCCCACTTCTCCACTCAACACTGAGCACTACTCTCATTCAACCAGAAAATTAAATCCTCACAAAATGCTACCAAATAGTTTATCTGTCAGAATATTCACACCAGTCTAGCACCACAGTTATCAGTTAATTAGCAAAATTATTGTTCTTCATCCCAGTACTAACACTTAATTCCTCAGAATACAAATAGAAGTCTTCAGATAACCTATAGATCTCACGATGCAGCATTATATGACTTGTAAACATTTCTCTTTCTGTTAAGCTCTCATTCCCAGTTGCAGCATCATGAATTGTATAATATAAACAGTACTCAGTGTTGCCTAGTTCAAAATTAGATCATCAATACAGTTACACCACATTTGTTTGTATACAGTTATCTTTTTCATTAATCATGTCTGTCAGCTCCATTATTTTACTTACATTCCTTACCTTGTTAGCTAGTGGAGTGCGTTCTCAAAAAACATCCCTACTGCAGAGACAGGCTTCCTTGACATTAAGTAACTAACATTATTATTTATATCTAAAAACACAGATGATGTGACTTACCAAATGAAAGCGCTGGCAGGTCGACAGACACACAAACAAACACAAACATACACACAAAATTCAAGCTTTCGCAACAAACTGTTGCCTCATCAGGAAAGAGGGAAGGAGAGGGAAAGACGAAAAGATGTGGGTTTTAAGGGAGAGGGTAAGGAGTCATTCCAATCCCGGGAGCGGAAAGACTTACCTTAGGGGGAAAAAAGGACGGGTATACATACACCCGCACACACACACATATCCATCCACACAAATATATGTGTGGATGGATATGTGTGTGTGTGCGAGTGTATACCCGTCCTTTTTTCCCCCTAAGGTAAGTCTTTCCGCTCCTGGGATTGGAATGACTCCTTGCCCTCTCCCTTAAAACCCACATCCTTTCGTCTTTCCCTCTCCTTCCCTCTTTCCTGATGAGGCAACAGTTTGTTGCAAAAGCTTGAATTTTGTGTGTATGTTTGTGTTTGTTTGTGTGTCTGTCAACCTGCCAGCGCTTTCATTTGGTAAGTCACATCATCTGTGTTTTTAGATATATATTTCCTACGTGGAATGTTTCCCTCTATTATAACCATAACATTATTATTTATTTTATTATTTCATTATTGCTTCATTATCTAATAAATAAACACTTGCTCTGCTTATCCAATGCAAAATTGATTCTATAGAAAAATACTCCACAGTAACAGATCTTTATATTAAGGCAAACTTAACTCTCAATGCCAATCAGACAAAATTATCACTTAGAAAAACTGTTACTTCACTGCATTCCATCAAACTGCCTAAGATTCTAGCCCAAAGGAGGTTATATATAAAAATTTGGCTTATTCTTTCCACATATGTTACCCCAGGCAACTATGTTTAAAGCTGTAATTCCTAATCTTAAACAAGGCTGTACCATGACACACGTTTATAGTTAGATAGTTACCTCCATATACTGATTGCACAGAACACAAACACTTCTATTATATCACTATTAATATTAAGATCTAGTATTTAAGACGATTTTTACTGCATATTGCCTCTGCTGCCGCACCAGTGAGCTGATTACTTCAGATGTTAATTATCCTCCACATATGCTGACACCTTTCATTTTCTGTTTAACTTACCTCTTTGACAGAAATTCTTTACAAGAAATTAGTCCCAATATTACATCAGTGCTGAGATTTTGAATCACCAACAAATTGCACTCCAACAGCTGTCCTGCCAATTCCACAGTTAATAATACTTCTTGTTTCGCACTCTTTGATAGCTTACCAGTAGCCCCAATAATTTTTATTCCCGAAACATGCATCACTACTATACCCTCTGAGTTAATAGATTCAAAAAATGCCTGTGAAATGCCATTCAGATCTATACCGCTGTCCAGTAAACACTTAACACGTATACCTGTTACACTTGATGTTATTACGTGGTGTCACACTTCCTTTTTTCTTACCATGTGATCTTCTTCATACAACAAATCCTCATTAATCTTTTCCCTGGAAAAACTGTCATCCTGCTTACCTAAATGATTATCAGACCCAGTCAAATGACAGGTAGCATGGTCCTCTTCCTCAGTACCACTCTCAAACTCTAACTCTACATTAAGCCTAATATTATCCTCCTTTATTCTTTCTTTACTTAACATATTGCCATCATTATCAATTATAAATTAAAATACCTCATCCTCATCACTACTGGATTCATCATTGCTATCATCATTACAACTGCTATCAGAATCAGATGCACTTTCACTTTATCTATGCTTTAGATTTTGCAACTCTTCCACCTTTTTCCGTATTTCAGTCAATTTTGAATCTACATTTTCATTTACTTTTACCAGTTTCTCCTCTACCACTGCTGCACACTTTGCTTCTACCTCAGTTTCTAAATCATTTCTTTGTTGTAAGGTCTTATGGAACCAAACTGCTGAGGTAATCGGTCCATAAGCTTACCCACTACTTAATCTAACTTAAACTAACTTATGCTGAGGACAACACAGACACCCATGCCCAAGGGAGGACTTGAACCTCTGTCGGGGGGAGCCGCACAGACCATGACAAGGCGCCTCAGACCGCGCGGCGACCCCGCATAGCCTGAATCATTTTTAATCTGATCAATTTGGTTCTCAAGTTTAACACTGTTTTCAGCACAAAATTTCCTCGAAGCTTTGACATCATCTTTACACTGTTTCTCGAAAGCTTCCACCTTCTTACTATTGTCATCACAAAGTTTCCCACTCTCTTCTACACATTTACTATCCAATGTTAATTTCTCATTAGTATTATGTACTACTTTCTTTATGCTATTTCCCAATCTATTAATGTCTTCTTTCGTAGCTATTTGTTTATTCTTCATTTGTTGTTCTCGGTGTTGATGTACTGCATTGCTACACTGGCTGAAAAGTGGGGTGTGAAAGTACAACACTGACTACTTTAAATGATGAAGCTGACAGGTGCACATTTGCATTTCACAGTACTTTACTTTCACTGTTCACAGCCCCCCAATAGTGCACAGTTATATGGCCAGTGCAGTATTGTTTAAACTTTCGATAAGCCTCATTAATAGGCTGCAGGCGAACATCCACATACTGCTACAATAGCTTCCTGTTGAACATCTACGAGCAGTAAAAGCCTAACCACATAGTTCACATTTCATGAAGAATAAAAAGATTTGTATGGAGCAGACACTGTCATTGTTTTAACACACAACCTAGTTGTGTAAAAACTTATTTCACAGTTAAGTTGAAGCATTGTTGTTGTTGTTCTAATCAGTACAGGTTTCTCGTCTGAAACTTGGCTGTGGACTGACTGTCTCAGGACCAAAATTTGGGCCATTATATATCCTCACAATAATAGGTATTGAAACTACACATTGTTGAAAGTTAAATTTACAGAAATTACAATTAAAACTTAACTCATTTGATTAACTGAATACATTGAAAAATCATTCATTTTAACGATTTTCTTCTGATACAAGAATTAGGTGGAATTATTTGTTTAAATGATGAAATTAATAGATGTCGTTATGCAAAGAATACATTTGACAAAACTGCTAATGACTTTGGAATTAATTAAGGGCTGCCTTTGATAACATGTTTTCAAATAGAGCCAAACAGATCCTTTAAGAATACTATTAGCTGTTCCTCCAAATATTTATAATTAGTACAGAATTTATATTTGTTTATACGTCAACAATATAATTTAAATTACAAAACAATTACTGATTTCACCCTATAATGAAAGATACTAACTAGTAATAGTCAAAATAAATTAGAAAATAAATTACATACATATGTGGGTTATACATGGCATAGAACCATAATAACACACTTTTAGAGTAGAGTTAACATTTATTTCGGCACTGAACAGAGAAAATACAGAAATGGATGTTGAGAATGCTGCGAGTGAACAAAGACATAATGCAAAGCCAAATAGAGTAATCAAAGAAGTGTCACTTCGCGTCAGAGATGCCACAGAGGCCCCACCCTCGCCACTTACCCCCCCACACCCTGGCAGTGCAGAGCACGGCTGGGTGAAGCTAGCACACGTCCACACAAAAACACCTTCATGCCAGCGCGGCAGGCGGAGGCGGCGTCCGGCACGCAAAGTGTGCGGCTTGGGCACATTGTCGTCATGGTCTCACTTGGTGGACAGCTGTGCAGGTGGTCACAAGTTGATGGGGGCCGCTGAGGTGGTGGTGGCGGGCGAAGCATTGGTGGAGGCAGGTCTGCAAGGAGTAGCGAGGAGTGGCTTCGGAGAGACCACGCCAGCTTTAAATGTTGTACTGAAACTGTACTCAGGCGGCCATTGAGCAGAATCATGAACCTATTAACCCTGTGGTGTAATACGCGGTGTGGGCAGGAGTACTAAGGTTGTAGAGCCGCACGAACAGAGTCATCCTGAAACATGACGAAACTGCAAGAATTCAAGTCCTTATGAACAAACAACTGTGGCATGGTGTGCACGCGAGGTAGAGAGGGCGAAGGCGGGCTACATGAGCACGCACTCATTCAGCGAGGGCCAGCAGGTCGGAAGCGTCCATCAGAGAAGTGTCCTTGATGAATTTGGCAGGCAAGATGAGCAGTTCACCATACAGGACATCCATCAATGAAGCATTGAGATCCTTCTTGTGCACGGAGCGGATTCCCAGCAGTACCATGGCAGAACCTCAGACTAAAGCCCGTCATTGCACATGAGTGGCAGCTTTCAATGTTCCGTGCCATTGTTTGAGTAGTCCATTGGCCTGCGGATGGTATGCAGTTGTGTGAAATTTTGCCACCCCGCCCAACTCACACAGGCGAGCGAAACGCGATGATTCGAACTGGCAGTCCCTGGTCTGAGGTAAATGAGAGGGGGCAACCCAAATCCAGCCACCCACAGCAAAATGAACTCATGAGCGATTGTCTTAGCCGTAATGTCCACCAAGGGTACCGCCTCAACCCAACAGGTGATGTGTTTGATCATGGAAAGGATGTATTTGTATCCATCGGAAGGGGCGAGAGGACTGACCACGTCAATGTGCACGTGGGCAGGTGGCCCCTGGGGATGTCGAACTGTCCTAAAGGGGGTTACACTTGTTTGCTCACTTTGCTCCGTTGACAAGGAACGTAAGGGCGTGACCGTGAGCAGCAATCATGCCACATGCCCGGTCAGATGAAACGTTTGGTTATGAGGCATGTTGTTGCTGGCTACCCTACAGCAAGATATGCTTCAGCTCCTACATCCGGGACATTTTGGGGGGGGGGGGGGGGGGGGGGGGAGGGGAGGGGGGTCTCGTATAGCAAGTTATTGGCCCTTTGCGCATGTTTTGGCCTGACATTGACCGAGACATTGTACAACTTGTCACGACCTGCTCTCAGTGTGCTACCCAACAGGTGGCACAGTGGGCAACACTTTCTCCATGGCCCACACTGCAGCATCTGTGGAAATGCATCCATGTTGATTTTGCTGGACCCTTCCCAAATTCTTGCTGGCTGTTGGTTGTTGGTCCTTGCTCTATATTCCATACTTTATCGGCTGTGCTTTGATGCCAGCAGCAGCTATGATTCAGGTCCTCTCCAAAATTATTTCTATTGGGGTCTTGCCTTATATGCTTGTGATGGATAATAGTCCACAGTTTGTGTTTCAGGCCTTCCACAATTCTTACACCCAGCAATAAAAGGTCCACAGTTTGTGTCTCAGGCCTTCCACAATTCTTGCATCCAGCAATGCATTCGCCATGTGACTGCTTCTCTTTTTCACCCTCAATTTAATGGTGAGATGGAACATCTCATCCCTCACATTCAAGGTTCAAATGAAGAAGTACATCATGGACTTCTTAGCAAACAATCCCTTGACATGTTTCTTGATTTCCTACAGTTTTCATCAGTTGGGCATTGGAATCAGGCTGAGATCCTCCATGGTCACCAGCCCCATGTCTTCCTGCATCTTCTGATGCCACCCCATCAATACCCCTGGCCCTTGTCAAGGATCGCTCCCGCCTCCATAGCTGAAGCCACCAACTCTGAATGGTGCACACCAGGGATAGGCTGGTGGTATGCCATCATGATCAGCTGCATCCCTGACCCACAACGAGGGCCATGGACCTGCTACTGCTGTTTCGGCCCCCCCCCCCCCCCCCCACCCCCCCCCCCCTCAGTGCCTGTCCTGGTCATGTGGGATGGCCCTGCCGTGAGCGCAGACCCAGCCTCCTAGTGGATGTCACCACCTCCTGCTTCTCCTCTGACATCCAGCACCCAGCACTTGCTGCCAGACTTTCCTGTGATGCTTCACTCCCACTGGCAATTACGGCGTAAGCTGGGCCGGCACATTCAGTCCTTTCAATACCAACATCCCTAAAGGAGTGGCCACTGTCTTCACTCTCAGTGCAGTTCTACCACATTGATAAACTGGACATACAGATGCTAGCAGTGCCCTTGTCACTGGGTCTCTCTTATGGCATTTCATGCCCCTAAACACTGGTTCCAGCCCAGAATCTCCTTCTGCCACTGTTGTCACTGCCTGCAGCATTTGGCACAGAGGCCTTGGCTGTATCAACAGTTATTCCAATGCCAGCACTGGTGGAGCGGCCTTGCCCCAAGAGTGGAGGGGTGCTATAACCCTGTATAAAATACCTGGATACACACTGCAGCACTATGTTGACAGCAGGCTACACTTTGAACACTCCACCAATGACACATGTGTGGGCTGGCCACCTGAGGCAGCCTGTGTTGTGCTACACAATTTGTGCATCTGTCATGCTGTCTACCAGAGCCCTCCTCTTTATAAGTGGAGTGCAGCAAGAACTCATTCTCATACTGTCTTCATACTTATAGTCAGCAGCTGCTTGTATAAGTTCCTCGATTGTTTTTATGTTTGTGTCTATTTACTCAACCACTGTCCATTTGTATGTGGAAGAAGAATAAACTTTGGTTAATTGAGGCCATGCTGTTGTTTGTGTCTTACAGTATGATACAGTTAACATCACACATTAAGGCCAACAACACTTTTTCTGAGGTACTGTGATAGAGTTCAGCTTTGTTGAGCTGGTGAGAAGCTAAACCAATAGGTTTTTCATCATTCTTGCTCACTGTTGGTTCTCAACACCAACAATAACGAAGTTCAAGACATCACACAAGATATAAAGGGTTTTTCAGTGTGAGAATATATCAAAAGAGGTGAACTTGTCAAAACTTCTTTAACTTTTTACATGGCAGTTTCACAATCTGTGGTCCATTAAAAGGTTATTCCTTTCTGTAATAAATCAGTTAAGGGCTTAGTCACAGTGTCATAATCCTTTATGGAACAATGTTAGTAATTACTTAACCCTAGAAAGCTTTGTAATAGCTTTACATTGTTTGGGGCAGGGAACTTATCCATGGCTTCTGTCAATTGTGTGTCCAGTTTTACTCCATCAGAATTGATAATGTGTCCCAAGTATTGGACATGTGGCTCTGTGAAAGAGCATTTTCCCAGTTTTAAACTTAGATGGCCATTCTTTAACCTCATTAACACATTTCACAGTTATTCTGCATGGTATTCAGTAGTTTGAGAAAAAATGATAATACCGTCCACGTAAATCAAACAGGTAATAGGTTTCAGACCTCTTAATAACAAACCTTTGAAATGTGGCAGTGCATTTATTAAGCCAAAATGTATCTGTAAACACTCGTGCAAGCCAGAAGGTATGACAAAAGTTGTTTTAGGTTGGTCTTGATGAGCTATTGGGCTCTGATGATACCCTGAACACATATCCAGGATAGCAAAAAACTTAAAATTCCTTACGGGGAACCAGAACATTCTATCTCCTACATGCTAATTTCAGCAAATACAATGAACATTTTTTCTTAAACAATTACATATGGCTCTGAAATTTGGACAATATTTTCAATGAGTATTTCTCTACAAAGTTATAATGCCATGTTAAGAAATATTTACTGGTTTTTGTTTGACATTTTGTTTTTTAAATACCAATTTTTTCTCTAAAATTTTGCATCTTTTCTTCTATAGCACCTTAATTATACAATATTTTTTTACGATTTGCTATAGCAATGAAGTAAATGAAATAAACAATATTGTGTATAATTTTGATTCATCTAGCGTTAGTAGTTTTTGAGAAAATGTTCCTCAAATATGAAAACTGGAAACTTGTGGGAATTGGCTTCCAAAGTTTTTTAATACATTTCTGCTACATATGATGAATCATCAGCATCTTCTTCTTTTTCTAATGTTAGTTTTCTTTTCACAGGTCTCTTCTTCCCTTTTGCTGCATGTTGTAGGCTTTTGTCTCTTGCTGCACCTCTTAGTCTTCCTTCATCAATTACATGCATTGTGCAAATGGTGTGCCCTGGTTGGAAACCTAAACCTTTCAGCACATCTCATTTTATAATGTTTCCAGCATTGTATGTTGCAACTGCATCATACACTCCAAAGTGCAATGTTTTTATCTGTACAAACAGTGTTTTTGGAATCCTAATCCAAATTAAATTATTCACGCTTTCATTGGGATTTTGTGTTTTCCCATATAGGCACTTTTCCAGTAAATTTGGCTGTGACAAATCTTTGAATATGGGGTTAATTACATCAGTTACAGCATTTGTCAAACTATTTTATGGTCTTATTCCTTTCCTGGTTGGTAATTACACCATAAGTCATCACCTGTGAGACAAAGTGCATGTTGTGGGTGCTCATTTGTTGATGCAGTATGAAAAAATAATGCCCATATTCTCCTCATATTCTCAGTGCTTCCTGTATTTTGTCTAATTGCACAACCATGAAACCTCTGTAATCTGTCAATTGTTTCTTCTGTCCCTTCTCCAAGGATCTCACCATCATTAATCTTCTGGGATCCTAATGTCTGCTCCAGTTTGTCCAAGCATTATAACTCAATCACACCCTGAAATTGGCTTAGGAAATCATTTCATGCCTTCTCTGCCTTGTCTTTTCCATCTCAGATTCATAGATGGAGTCATTAATTTTCAGCTTAACTGATCATGCACCTGCAGTATTTATAGCTTCAGTACCCACATCAACAATATGACATTGCAGCCATTTCAATGGCCACTTGTTGCCAAGAGACAGAAACACTAAACTTACCTGAGTGGCTGTATCCACTAAAATTCGGGCAGGTTTTCCTCACATTTCTCCTCTCACTTTTCCATCTCAGATTCATAGATGGAGTCATTAATTTTCAGCTTAACTGATCATGCACCTGCAGGATTTATAGCTTCAGTACCCACATCAATAATATGACATTGCAGCCATTTCAATGGCCACTTGTTGCCAAGAGACAGAAACACTAAACTTACCTGAGTGGCTGTATCCACTAAAATTCGGGCAGGTTTTCCTCACATTTCTCCTCTCCCTATGACATTCACCACTTCCTTCAAACCCAGGTAATTTACAGGGTTAACTGACTTTACTGGGCTGGTGTTGAGTGGCAATGCCTGCCTCTGTGCATGGGATACATATTTCCCTGGTTGCAGGGTTGACCACCATGACCAAGGAGTGATCTGTTTCAGTTTTGCAAGCAGCACATTCCTGAATGCCCAAATGCTTAGCAATTAGAACAATATGGTGCCACATGGGTGTCAGTCATATGATCAGCATACTTGCATAGGTTTTGCTCCCCCTCCTGGCTGCACAGATTGTCTCCTAAATTATTTATTAGAGACAAGATGATGACGATGATGATGTTTGGTTTGTGGGCTGCTCAACTGCGGGGTCATCAGCACCCGTACAAAGTCCCAATTTTTATGCAGCCCAGTTTTTGTAAACAGTGCAGTCTAACCACTTTGATGAATGATGATGATGATGAAATGATGAGGACAACACAAACACCCAGTCCCCGGGCAGATAAAATCCCCACCCCGGCTGGGAATCGAACCTGGGACCCCGTGATTCAGAGGCAGCAACACTAGCCACTAGATCACAAGCTGCGGACTTAGAGATGGGAGAGGTCCTATAATGCTTCCTTGGTGAACACCAGATATTACTTCTGTTTTACTTGATGATTTTCCATCAGATACTATGAACTGTGACCTTTCTGGCAGGAAATCACAAACCCAGTTTGCACAGCTGAAACTACTCCACAGGCACACAATCTGTTTAGAATCCACTTGTGAGGAATGGTATCAAAAGCCTTTTGTAGATCTAGAAATATTGAATCAATTTGAGATTAACTAGCACTCATTACTTCATGAGAATAAAGAGGTAGCTGTGTTTCACGCAAAAGATATTTTCTGAATGTGTGCTGATTGTGTGTCAACAGATCATATTCTTCAAGGTAATTCATAATTTTCTAACACAGTATATGTTCCAAAATCCTACTAGAAATCAACATCAGAGATATGTGTCAGCAGTTCATCGAATTACTCCCACTTCCTTTCTTGAGTATCAGTGTAATCTGTGTAACTTTCCAGGCTTTAGCTATATATTTTTCATTGGTGATTGGTTGTGTATGATTGTTAAGTACAGAGCTATTTTATCAGCATACTGTGAAAGGAATCTAACTGATATACAATCTAGACTGGAGGACTCGCATTTGTTAAGTGATTTAAGTAGCTTTGCTATACAAAGGCTATCTACTTCTGAGTTACTCATGTTGGTAGCAGCTCTCGATACGAATTCTGGAATATTTACCTTGTATTCTTTGGCAAAGGAATTTCAGAAAACAGTATTTAGTAACTCTGCTTTCCTGGTGCTGTCATCAGGAACATTACCATTGATATCCTGCAGTGAAGAGATTGATTGTATCTTGCTGCTGGTGTACTTCACATATGATCAGAATCTCTTTGTATTTTCAGATAAATTACTATAATGAATGCAACGAAGCTGGCACTTGCAATGATTTAGATGAAAGCATGCACTGCTTTTTATGTTTTAGTCACTCAAAATCAAAGTGTAAGTCCTCTTTAATTATTGCACATCCAAAAGTTCCTGTCCCTGGCAGATTTCCTGTGTTCCAGCACTACAAAACAGTCAAGAGGAATTAGAAAGTAATTTAACAGCAAGCAACATACAACTTTATTTACCCAAAATTTATAGATCATCAAAGTTACACAACACCTTTAATTACAAATGTAGACATACAGCTACAAATTAGAAATTCTATTTAGTGATTGCCCCACATTAGATACATTTTTACTTTGGGATTCCTCAGACACTTTCTCAAACTTTTATCTGCAAAAATATTTTCTCTTGCCTCTTCTTTTTCACCAGAAACTTACCAGGAGGCACCAGAACAACATTTGACACAAGTAAAGCAGTATCTGGGGCTAGAGGTGTCTCTGACTCGTCTCAGAAGTTATGCAAGTTTGTGATTCCTGTCTGTTTCAATATAGTTTGTTCAGCCACAGACCCTTGTTTCTGTGTTTACTTTTTCCTACATCTGTCACATATTTTGAGGTCTGTCATTATGCCACTAATCATATAAACTACCCACACTTGCACTTTGTGTAGGCTTTTCTTATACCTGTTGTGTCCATCTTCCCTGAAGGGATTACGGCAATAAATGATATTCTAAAACTATATCCTCATGGTAGATTTGTATGGTTGCTATATGCCACACTTTTTGCTGTAAATGTCTTTGTACACGTAGTACCCATATTGTCATCCAAGCTTTGACACCAAACACATTACACACTTGATTTCCTACCTTGGCCCTTACTTACAGCTAACAGAATGTAATAACATTTGTGTGCCATTGCCTTGTTCTTGGTGTACATAAGAATGCTTACTATCACTCTGTTCACACTGAAAATTTAACTATGATTGGTCAAAACAAGAATGCTTGCAAGCTTCTTCAGACTGATGGCTTACCTGTGACTGGTCTAAACGAGAATGCTTACTATTGGCCTGTTCACATTGCTAACTTACAGTACACTGCTAACACATCAACTTTTTTGCAGTTAATGTGTTTTTCAGTACTTTACAACATATGTTGCAGTTTGCATACAGTTTGCATTGCTTTATTGCATCTCACAGACGTATGTATTGATCTACATCTCCTAACTCAAATATCATCCCAGCTCAATTTTTTTTACTGTCTTATGTAGTGTAACACAAAGAAGTAAATGTATTTTTCACCAACTTTGAGGTAACACACTTCGAGATATTCAAGGTCACTGACCTTAATTTTGTATGTTGTTTGGATGTTTCCATGTTGCATGTTATTTTAAAGCTTGTTCTCAGATCTTTTGAAAATTACCTGTTTCACATTTCCATCTCTATTTGAGCAGAAGTTATATCCATTTTTGTCTGCAGTGTTTGTCAAATTGTCCCTACATTTTCAGAATTTTGGGCAGCCATTATTTTTGTTGTATGGGTGCTACAATTCTTAAATTAGGCATTTTTCATAGTTTTATGGAGGGAGGTGTGGAAGGGGGGGGGGGGGGGATGAAGCTTCAAGAGTTCTGCCAGGAGTACAGGATCACCTCAGTACAGCTTTGGATCCTGAACATTTATTTTTTCTGTTAATCAGGAAGTGTCATAAAGCTCTTTTCTCCCAGAGTTGTTTCTGTATCGCTACATCAGCTGCCGCCATCTAACCATTTACTCTGTGCTTTTTTATTTTATTTATCAAGTTCCATAAGACTAAACTGAGGAGCAAATCTCCGAGGGCATGGAATGTGTCAGTACATGAAATTACAACATAGAAGTAATAACAGATAAAATAAAATGTTTATGAACCCAGAAATAGTCGAGGCATAAGTTAAAAGCAAATGCAATCAACAGTATAAAATGGAAATCAGCTTAACTTTTCAAAGAACTCTTCAACAGAATAGAAGGAGTGACCCATGAGAAAACTCTTCAGTTTTGATTAGAAAATGCATGGATTACTGCTAAGATTTTTGAATTTTTGTGGTAGCTTGCTGAAAATGGATGCAGCAGTATACTGCACACCTTTCTGCACAAGGAAGTGTGATCCAAATGCAAATTGGATTTCTGCCTAACATTAACTGAGTGAAAGCCGCTAACTCCTGGGAATAAGCAGATATTGTTAACAAGAAATGACAACAAAGAATATATAAATTGAGAGGCCAATGTCAGAATACCCAGACTAGTGAACAGGGTAGACAAGAGGTTCGTGAACTTACACGACTAACTGCCCAAACTGCC
This sequence comes from Schistocerca serialis cubense, assembly GCF_023864345.2. NCBI lineage: Eukaryota > Metazoa > Arthropoda > Insecta > Orthoptera > Acrididae > Schistocerca > Schistocerca serialis. The sequence goes on along the minus strand of NC_064641.1, from coordinate 483,482,739 downwards.
CATTTCTGAGCCAAAAAATCCTTTTAGAATGGGAAGAATTACCCCAAAATATAATACCATATGACATAAGTGAATGAAAATAACCAAAGTAGACTAATTTTCGTGTTGAACAATTGCTTACTTCAGATACCATTTGAATAGTAGAAATGGCAGCATTAAGACTTTGAAAAAGATTCTGAATGTGGGCTTTCCATGACAGTTTACTATCTACCTGAACACCTAGAAATCTGAACTGTTCAGTTTCACTAATCATATGGCCATTCTGTGAAATTAAAACGTAATTTTTTTAAAAAATTGTGTGTTAGAAACTGTGATTTAGCATTAGTTTATTTTCTACAAGCAATGAACTTATATCACTAACTGCACTATTTGAAACAGAGTCAATGTTGCACACAACATCCTTTACTACCAAGCTAGTGTCATCAGTAAACAGAAATATTTTAGAATTACCTGTAGTACTAGAGGGCATATCATATAAATAAGGGACAGGAGTGGCCCCAACACTGATCCCTTGGGTACCTACCCATTTCACCATACCCCACTCAGACCCCGCATCATAGTCATTCTCAACACTGTGAATAATGACATTTTGCTGTCTGTTGTTAAAGTAAGAGGTGAACCACCTGTGAGCTACTCCCCATGTTCCACAATGGTCCAACTTCTGGAGAAATATTTTGTGGTCAACACAATCAAATGCCTTAGTTAAATCAAGAAATATGCCTAGCGTTCAAAACCTTTTGATTAATCCATCCAGTACCTCACAAAGAAAAGAGAATATAGCATTTTCCATTGTTAAACAACTTCTGAAGCCAAACTGTACATTTGATAACAAATTATGTGAACTGAAATGATCAATTATTCTTATATAAACAACCCTTTTCAATAACTTAAGCTTTTCTGTAATACATAAGATGAAAGACCAGCATGGCTAAAACATGCAGGTTTGACAGGTGGTGAGGTGCAGCACGACTCCAGCTAGATGACCTTCATTGTAAGAAGGTAATGTGTTGGAGCCATCATACAAGAGCAGATGACATCTAAACCTCTGCTGTTGGTGAGAAGTACCAACCATGAAGTAATCTGCAGTTGACAGAAGGGCAGCAGGTAAACCGAATTGTTACTGTGAAAACTTTTGTCTGGCCAAGTGGCCAATGCAAGTCAGTGCCTGGCATCAGAGACCTGCAATGGCATAAAATGACTGCAAACAATTTCATGTGTATCACATGAGTAAAACCAGTACTAATAATGCTATGTGATAGGCAATGGCACCACGCAAGAGAGAAAAATGAGATGCAAAAATATGTTTAAAGGCTTGACCTGTAGATGGAATAGTACCACAGCTAAAGACAGTGGAAGTTGTAGGTGTACCTTTTATCTTTAATAATTTCAAGATACCTTAGGCAATCATAAAAAAACTACCCACTGCTAGTGTTTGAGCAGCATCAGATTATTTTTTATTAAAGCAGTAAAGTTTGAACAATGTTAATTCTAATGATTAAAGAATGCATTTAAGTTTGAAATAATTTGAAAACCAAGAAGTATAGTGGCAGAGTGGGATAATAAATAAGAATATCTTCTATAGCTGAATAATTCTTCTTAGTTTTAAATAATAAATTGGGAATAATGCTATTTTTAATTACATTATCACAATGACATTCAAATAACTCACACACTAAGTACCCCAGCAAAAACCACATCACAACATGAAAGCTGGTGAAATTCTTGTTATATCTGATGTATTGTACTTCTGGTAACTGTAAGTTTAATACAGTCTTTTACTAACTGAAAGAAACACTATACAAGATTCCCATACATACAGTTTAAGTAGAAATATGAACAGTTTTTGTGAGTTTTGCAATGACAAATTGAAGGCTATTTATGGGTGGATGTCATATTGGCCAAGAATTAGTAGGCTGAATGAGCTTGATGAGGCAATGCGCGTGCAGACATGTGGCCTTTCTGTCATGGCAAAAGGGTTTGAAATTTTTCACACAACAGGTCTATGAACATGAGTTTATCAACTTGAAAAAGTTTTCTGCAATTGATTGATGAATTTTAGTACCACACTCTAGTAAGGATATTTTTATTTTGTCAAGATACCTTGCCAATAATTTGTGAAAGTTACCAAAACAGTAATCCACATGTATAACAAAGGATGTACATACTGTATGTATGTAAGCATGTAAGTTTCCAAGTCTCCTAAACCACTGCATAAATTTTGACCAAATTTGGTACACACATCAGTTACTGTCTGGAGAGAACCACTGAAGGGAAGAGAAACAAGTATTTATCAAACAAGTGAGGATGTGGTTGAAAAAGTAGTGTAGTTTCATGCATTTGCAGACTTAGTCATCCAGTATTTGAGAATGAGAGCACTTACTGACTTGCAACAAACTTTACACATAACTTCAATTATTTACAAAACTTTTTGCACTGACAACCCCAACAAAATGATGAAAGGAAAAAAAAAGTTTATTGCTTATTACAGTTTTGTTGTTCATGCAGTAAAACTACCACATCAGGCATCACACTTTAATTTATTCTTTCTTTACTACTGACTGTATTCACAAAACATTTTTCAGACAGTATTCATATACATCACTGAAAGTACATGCAAAATTATATCAGTGTACTACACATAATTTAGGAGATATGCCATCATAAAAACTGATATGATTGAAAAAATTGCCACATCATGCATGATGTTTTAATTTATTATTTGTTTACAACCAACTTTATTAGCAGAACATTTTGCAGACAGTATCCATGTACACCATTGGATATACTTGCGAAATTATATTATTTTACTGCATATAGTTCAGGATATAAGTCATAAACATTAAGCTGCATGAAAATGAAACTGCAGGGTCAAATTCGTTACTTATACAGCTGAAATATGTATACAGATATATGTCAAATATATGTGACATGCTTATGCAGGCAAAGCCATGGGGGTAAAAAGCTCCTCATAAACCCTTGGATTTATGTCAACCAAATCTGGTACACATACTACTTACTATCAGAAAAGAAGTACCATGGGGGTAAGAACCACCAAATGCCTACTGGGGTGGGGGTAATAATGTGATAAGAGAAGGGGGGAGGAAGAGACAGGCAGACAGAAATGGGGGAGAAGGATGAAAACACATATATGAGGGAGGAGAAGATGGACACAGTGAAGGGAAAGGAGAAATAGACGGAGAAAAGGAGGGGGTGGAGATGGACAGAGAAAGGTGGAGGAGGAGATGGACAGAGATAGATGTGGAGAACGAGATGGATAGAAGCATGGGGAGGAGGAGATGGACAGAGAGATGTGGAGGAGAAGATCAAGGGAGATGAGGAGATATAGCGGCAGAGATCGGCAGAAGGAAAATGAACAGATGCCAGAGGGGGCAAGAGCAGATGGAGAGAGAGAGAGAGAGAGAGAGAGAGAGAGAGAGAGAGAGAGAGAGAGAGAGAGAGAGAGTGGAGAGGACCGGATGGACAGAGAGAGGGGTAAGGAGATAGAGAGTGGGGGGGGTGGAGCAGATGGACAGAAAGAGGGGGGAGAAGGAGATGGACAGAGGAGGTGCGGAAGAGGTGGGCAGAGAGAGGGGGTAACAGAATTGGAATAAATACATACCCAGGCAACACAGGGTACTCAGCTAATAAGAGAATACAATGGATATGTGCCCATCCCCAGACACCTAGTAAGCTACCAAACAGATCAGTCACTATTTTGGTAGTATAATACATAAAACTATGGAAAGGCAACCACTCAACTATAGCAGATTGGTGCATGGAGCACATAAAACATAACAGAAAACAGCATTAAGACTAGATTTCAAAAACTACCTCTTTTTCCAGCAATAGTACAAACATTCCCACATGCTGACATCAAAATGCACACTCTCATGGCCACATTAAGACTACTGATGGGGACAGGGTAGGGAAGGACACAAAGAGGGGGTAGTAGGAAAGATGTGTATGGACAGATGACTTTGCAGCTGTACAATAAGACGAAAAAGTAAGGAAGGTACCACAAAAAGATATGTAGGGGAGAGGAGGGAACTGTGGGGTAAAGGGGAGGGGAGAGAGATATAAAGATGAAGATGGAGAAAGGAAGGGGAGAGAGAAGGGGGAGGGGTTGAAAAGGGGAAGAGAGAAAAAGAGAGAGGAGGGAAGGAGAATGCCAGCAAGAAGGAGGGGGGGGGGGGGGGAGAGGAGTGGAAGAAGGCAGCACATGATCTGCATGAAGGAGGAGTGGTATAGACAGAAGTTGTTGTTGTTGTGGTCTTCAGTCCTGAGACTGGTTTGATGCAGCTCTCCAAGCTACTCTATCCTGCCAAAGCTTCATCATCTCCAAGTACCTACTGCAACCTCCATCCTTCTGAATCTGCTTGGTGTATTCATCTCTTGGTCTCCCTCTACGATTTTTACCCTCCACGCTGCCCTCCAATACTAAATTGGTGATCCCTTGATGCCTCAGAACATGTCCTACCAACCGATTCCTTCTTCTAGTCAAGTTGTGCCACAAATTTCTCTTCTCTCCAATTCTATTCAGTACCTCCTCATCAGTTATGTGATCTACCCACCTAATCTTCAGCATTCTTCTGTAGCACCACATTTAGAAAGCTTCTATTCTCTTCTTGTCTAAACTATTTATCATCCATGTTTCACTTCCATACATGACTACACTCCATACAAATACTTTCAGGAACGACTTCCTGACACTTAAATCTATACTCGATGTTCACAAATTTCTCTTCTTCAGAAACGCTTTCCTTGCCATTGCCAGTCTCCATTTTATATCCTCTCTACTTCGACCATCATCAGTTATTTTGCTCCCCAAATAGCAAAACTCCTCTACTACTTTAAGTGTCTCATTTCCTAATCTAATTCCCTCAGCATCACCCGACTTAATTCGACTACATTCCATTATCCTCGTTTTGCTTTTGTTGATGTTCATCTTATATCCTCCCTTCAAGACACTATCCATTCCGTTCAACTGCTCTTCCAAGTCCTTTGCTGTCTCTGACAGAATTACAATGTCATCAGCGAACCTCAAAGTTTTTATTTCTTCTCCATGAATTTTGATACCTATTCTGAACTTTTCTTTTGTTTCCTTCACTGCTTGCTCAATATACAGATTGAATAACATCGGGGAGAGGCTACAACCCTGTCTCACTCCCTTCCCAACCACTGCTTCCCTTTCATGCCCCTCAACTTTTATAACTGCCATTTGGTTTCCATACAAATTGTAAATAGCTTTCCGCTCCCTATATTTTACCCCTGCCACCTTCAGAATTTGAAAGAGAGTATTCCAGTCAACATTGTCAAAAGCTTTCTCTAAGTCTACAAATGCTAGAAACGTAGGTTTGCCTTTCCTTAATCTAGCTTCTAAGATAAGTCGTAGGGTCAGTATTGCCTCACGTGTTCCAATATTTCTACAGAATCCAAACTGATCTTCCCCAAGGTTGGCTTCTACTAGTTTTTTCATTCATCTGTAAAGAATTCGCATTAGTATTTTGCAGCCATGACTTATTAAACTGATAGTTCGGTAATTTTCACATCTGTCAACACCTGCTTTCTTTGGGATTGGAATTATTATATTCTTCTTGAAGTCTGAGGGTATTTCGCCTGTCTTATACATCTTGCTCACCAGATGGTAGAGTTTTGTCAGGACTGGCTATCCCAAGGCCGTCAGTAGTTCTAGTGGTATGTTGTCTACTCCCGGGGCCTTGTTTCGACTCAGGTCATTCAGTGCTCTGTCAAACTCTTCACACAGTATCGTATCTCCCATTTCATCTTCATCTACATCCTCTTCCATTTCCATAATATTCCATCGCCCTTGTATAGACCCTCTATATGCTCCTTCCACCTTTCTGCTTGCCCTTCTTTGCTTAGAACTGGGTTTCCATCTGAGCTCTTGATATTCATACAAGTGGTTCTCTTTTCTCCGAAGGTCTCTTTAATTTTCCTGTAGGCAGTATCTATATCACCCCTAGTGAGATAAGCCTCTACATTCTTACATTTATCATCTAGCCATCCCTGCTTAGCCATTTTGCACTTCCTGTCGATTTCATTTTTGAGACGTTTGTATTCCTTTTTGCCTGCTTCATTTACTGCATTTTTATATTTTCTCCTTTCATCAATTAAATTCAATATTTCTTCTGTTACCCAAGGATTTCTACTAGCCCTCATCTTTTTACCTACTTGATCCTCTGCTGCCTTCACTACTTCATCCCTCAAAGCTACCCATTCTTCTTCTACTGTATTTCTTTCCCCCATTCCTGCCATTTGTTCCCTTACGCTCTCCCTGAAACTCTGTACAACCTCTGGTTTAGTCAGTTTATCCAGGTCCCATCTCCTTAAATTCCCACCTTTTTGCAGTTTCTTCAGTTTTAATCTATTAACCAATAGATTGTGGTCAGAGTCCACATCTGCCCCTGGAAAAGTCTTACAATTTAAAACCTGGTTCCTAAATCTCTGTCTTACCATTATATAATCTATCTGAAATCTGTCAGTATCTCCAGGCTTCTTCCATGTATACAACCTTCTTTTATGATTCTTGAACCAAGTGTTAGCTATGATTAAGTTGTGCTCTGTGCAAAATTCTACCAGGCGGCTTCCTCTTTCATTTCTTAGCCCCAATCCGTATTCACCTACTACATTTCCTTCTCTCCCTTTTCCTACTACCGAATTCCAGTCACCCATGACTATTAAATTTTTGTCTCCCTTCACTATCTGAATAATTTCATTTATTTCATCATACATTTCTTCAATTTCTTCGTCATCTGCAGAGCTAGTTGGCATATAAACTTGTACTACTGTAGTAGGCGTGGGCTTCGTGTCTATCTTGGCCACAATAATGCATTCACTATGCTGTTTGTAGTAGCTTACCCACATTCCTATTTTTTTATTCATTATTAAACCCACTCCTGCATTACCCCTATTTGACTTTGTATTTCTAACCCTGTATTCGCCTGACCAAAAGTCTTGTTCCCCTGCCACCGAACTTCACTAATTCCCACTATATCTAACTTTAACCTATCCATTTCCCTTTTTAAATTTTCTAACCTACCTGCCCGATTAAGGGATCTGACATTCCACGCTCCGATCCGTAGAAAGCCAGTTTTCTTTCTCCTGATAACGACGTCCTCTTGAGTAGTCCCCACCCGGAGATCCGAATGGGGGACTATTTTACCTCCAGAATATTTTACCCAAGAGGACGCCATCATCATTAACCATACAGTAAACCTGCATGCCCTCGGGAAAAATTGCGGCTGTAGTTTCCCCTTGCTTTCAGCCGTTCGCAGTACCAGCACAGCAAGCAGACAGAAGATAGAAGGGAAAAGGTAAGGTGAGGCAATGGGAACAGGTTATTGGAGATTTAGGTCAAGGGAATTGTGAAAGAGGAGTATATGTTGTGGAGCCAGTTCCCAACTGTGTAGTTCAGAGAAACTGATATTGCAAGGGAGTATCCAGATGACCCACATAGTGAGACAGCTGTTGAAGACATTTGTGGTGTAGTGTGCTACATCTACATCTACATCTATACTCCGCGAGCCACCTTACGGTGTGTGGCGGAGGGTACTTATTGTACCACTATCTGATCCCCCCTTCCCTGTTCCATTCACGAATTGTGCGTGGGAAGAACGACTGCTTGTAAGTCTCCGTATTTGCTCTAATTTCTCGGATCTTTTCGTTGTGATCATTACGCGAGATATATGTGGGCGGTAGTAATATGTTGCCCATCTCTTCCCGGAATGTGCTCTCTCGTAATTTCGATAATAAACCTCTCCGTATTGCGTAACGCCTTTCTTGAAGTGTCCGCCACTGGAGCTTCTTCAGCATCTCCGTAACGCTCTCGCGCTGACTAAATGTCCCCATGACGAATCGCGCTGCTTTTCGCTGGATCATGTCTATCTCTTCTATTAATCCAACCTGGTAAGGGTCCCATACTGATGAGCAATACTCAAGAATCGGACGAACAAGCGTTTTGTAAGCTACTTCTTTCGTCGATGAGTCACATTTTCTTAGAATTCTTCCTATGAATCTCAACCTGTTCGGCACCTGGATAGTAGAGTTTGCAGTTCACCACAGTTTGATTACTTGTCATGACCAAATAGAATGCTGTAGAGTATTTGCAGCATAGCTGATAATAATATGGCCCTTCCTTTTATTGAGTATGAAATGCCTGTTGCTGGACTGTGGTGCGAGGTGGTGGGTGGGTGTATGGGGCACATCTTGCACCTGAGCCGACCACATGCACGACCCATGGAATATAGAATTGGGAGTAGGATGGGAATAGGGACCCCACAGTTCATTCTCTTGGGGTTGGCCCAGGTGAAAGACCTGTCCCATAATCCATCCACGACTGCCTACCGCAATCCAGTCATAGGCATTTCCTCCCCTATAAAAGGAAGGGACATGTGTCAAGGCAGCCATGTTATACATCACCTAGGCTGCGCTTACTGTGCAGCATTCTATATGGGCATGTCAAGTAAGCAACTATCTACTCACATGAACAGCCACTGCCAAACTGTGGCAAACTGCAAACTTCACCATCCAATTGCCAAACATGCTGCACACAATAACGCAAATGCTTTCAACAGTTGCTTCACTATGTGGGACATTTGGCTACTGCTTTCCAGTGCAATTTTCTCTGAACTTTGCTGGTGGGATTGTCTCCTTAAAAAAACCTGTGCTCTCACAGTCCCCCTGACCTACTCCTCCACTAACTTGTTCCCAGTACCTTTTTCTTCTCTTTTCTGCCCAAACACTCCTCCTCTGTCCAAATTATTCAATGCCTTCTTCTACTATACTCTTCCCCCTTCCTGCCCCATACCACCATCCACATGAGTGTTCTCCCTCTCCTTTTTCCCCTTCATATTTTCCTTCATCCTTACCTTTTTCTCCATCCCATTTTTCTCCCTCAGTTCATCCCCACTCCCTACATATCTTTCTGTGCTACCCTCTGTACTTTTTCATCTTGTTGTGCAGCCGTAAAGTTGTCTGTCCGAAGACCTGCCTCTTTCCACTACCCCTTCTTGCATCCTTCCCTACCCCCTCCATACATCCATCAACTCAGGCAATTACTTTCAATAGTCAAGTGTCAATAACTAGTCTTGGTGTGACCAGGGGAGTGTGCTTTTGAAAATCTGTGTATGCAAATGTGTGTATGAATGATGGTAAAAGAACTATTGCTCCAAAGCTAGTGTGAATGCTATTTTCTGTTATGTGTTACTGTGTTCCATGTGTTGATTAGCTGTAGGTGAGTGGTAGCCTTTCCCTAATTTCACTTATTGCTCCATCCAAGATTTCAATTATTGTTACATTTTGATAGCGCTGCATAATTCCATTATATTATTTATGTGTTTCAGATTTTCATGTTCTTGAAGGATCTGCCATAAGCATTTTCTATTCATTCAGTCACAGCCCTTTTTGAAATCTGTAGATGTTGTATAATTAGCTAGACTGAATTCTCTGCCTTTTCAATTAGCATTTTTTGTTTTATGTGCATTAGTCCATGTTCCAAGGCATATTTTTTTGTCTAATATTTTGTCTTCAATTCTGGAGCAGTTACAGCCTCAAACAAGCTCAGTAAGCTACATGTTTATACATATTGAAGCAACAGTCAGTTCATGACATCATCAGACCGATGCCTAGATCGCAGAGTCACGCCATTGCATGTCAGGTAGCTTGCAATGGGAAAGAGTGGGTGCTGTTTGCTTTATTTGGCACTAAGGCCTACATCTTGTCTAATTAGTGCTATATACAGAAAACAGCACTTCTTCCCCATACAAGCTCCATAACATACAACAATGAGATTGTTCAAACTTAGACAACAATATAATCATGTTATGAACAAACTACTTCATGGATACTACGATAGTACTGGGTACAACACACTGTAGATTTAATAATTTGGCTCGAGCCCCAATGTGCTATGGTACGAAAAAATATACATTTGTTACACTCAACACTTAACTTAATTGAGTGGCCCAAAGATGTGGCTAGTCTCAATGTTTGGCTACGTTTTTTGTCACAGGGTGCCAACTCACACCTGTCGTAAACTCAAATTTCAAGCTGAAATAAAATATAAAAAAACAATGCAGGTAGGTATTGCAGTGAAATTTAAAAATATTGTCTCTCTCTCATTGATTTATAATTTGAACAAGTAGTTTATTTCTATTTTTCCACAAATAGTCTTCAATATATTGACTAAATACTTAAAATGCAGTCTGAGGGGCTTTTACGTAAGGGTGGCTGTTGATAACTGATGCTACAACACTTCACTATAGAATTCATATGTCATGATCACAGCACTCGACAGTCTGTTCACAGTTCACAAAATACACTGTTGCCTGCTGTCCTAAACCACTATACTGCACTCAACTAGATCATTTTCGAATGTCGCTACGTACATACTTGTCCCCAATCACGGCTACCAACCCAATACTACTCCCAGATGAGCAGCATGTTCAGCTCTTAGCGTCGCTCGAACTTCACTGTCCTCAAAGATGGCTGCCCAATCCACCCTTTAAATGACTGCCTGACTCAAAACCATGTTTGACAAAAAAATTATGAATAATCTAAAACTAAACACAAAAACACATATGATATATTAAAAAATATGGAAATTTTATGGGAAATAACAATTTAAAGTAAAATTTTTTTGGATTTGCCACCAGTTTTTCACAAATAATGTTTTTGTGGCATGTTTTTGCTTTTCCCAGATTTTTGATACTAAACATAAATAAGCAAATAGAAATACATACTTAATTACTCATCTACCTCTTCATACTTTAGAATGCTGCTCTAGTTTCGTCTCTTTAAATTAATTTATTACCAAAAACACTGTTTCTCTCAGTCAAATTCCATATTCTGACCTTTCGTTCAAAGATGGTACAAATTCTACTAAATCGGATATGATTGCTCGATGCAGTTCTACTAGCCGCATCCATAGATTCTTTGTTCATATTAATCAGCCACAGAATTGCCAAGATATTAGCTTTTGAACTTTCATAAATTTACAATTTTTAAGACAACAATAACTTTTAAACTATTATATATTTATGTGGTGTGTCTAGATAATTTAGCTTTACATAATTTTTTCTCCATGAGTGCCAACTCACATCTCCGTGTCACTCTTAGTTTTGTTTTTATCTATTTTTCTCTGGAATATAAATTCCTCCAAGCACGCTAACACTGCTATATATGCCCCTGCCTAGCACCCGCTCCAGTTTTACCAAGGCCACGTAAACGCTAGCTGCTCACCATAGCCCCATAGCAACCGTCAGCCACATGCTCTGCAGCAGTAAACTGCCACTCTAATCTCCCTCCACAGCTTGTGCACTCACAATTACCCCCTCTTGTTATTGCAAAAACTCAGTGAATGGTGTTGCAAGTAGCACCAAACCCAATCTGTGTCCTCAGAAACAAAATAATACACAAATATAAACTCTACATATGATAGCAGAAAAATTGAAATGAAGAAGGCCCTATAGAATCTTATGTGGCAGCATTTCCTACCCTAACTTAACTAAACTTATGCAAAATACATTTATTCATCAGCATATCCATGATGCTGATATGATTGGCCAAAGGTTGTAAGTAACAAAACATAAACGAATCGAAAGTGGACCAGCCATTTTTCTTAAATTCCTCTGAATATTGTCCTTTTTTATCAATCTTTTTTATTTCAATGCACTACATTTCTTAGTATAAATTATGCAGCACATACAGTAAGTATTACACCTTTGTTGTCTTCTGTGGTGTGCCTCTGGCCTGCATCAGTGCTGGAGCTCAGATCTCAGGCACCATTTCTCAAGTTCTCCTGCCACTCAGCTAACCTGATTCTACCAGGAACAAATAAAATTCACCTGATCAGTTTCTGTCAGCAGAGGTATCTAAGTGCCAAGAACCGGTCAGGTGTAAACCCAACCCCTCTGATATCCAGATTTGACACAGTTAAAGCCAAATTTCAGGGCAGAACCTGACACAAACATACAGATGGTACCGTTACCAACAAATACATGCTGGCTACAGACTTTTTTTTGGTAGCAACAATTTGTTCCATTCAAGAACAGAAACGGCCCAAATCATTACAACTGTACAACATTGAGACAAGGTTTCCCTAACCAAAATGAAACTAAGGAAATATGTGACCAGAATAGTACTCAAAAATTTATTATATGATGGGTTCCATGGTAGGTTCCAGCAACAACCCTGTTTCTAGTTTTAACCCAAACAATACTCTAACTGCAGCTCAGTGACCAATGAAAATTACAGCACTGCAAACTGAATGAAATCAAATATGTAATATACCCCATAGTCCACAAATCAGTCCATATTCCCCTGAAACTAAGTAATCCTAAACATATAAACAAAAATAAAAAACAAATTATACATCTCCCTAAATCTAAACATTTCTTCAATGATTACATGAACATATTACATGTATACCATTCAATTCCTTATTCTCATCAGTCAATCTTACGCTGAACTATCTCCAAGCCCACACACCAAAAAAACATTGGTGTGTGACCAAATCACAATCACCACTCATGAAAAATTGAATCAATATTCATATCATTATAAACAATAAGAAAAATGCCAATCAATGTCCCTCTCTCACATTCACATCCTATCAGCTACATATAAGTGCTGTACAGTGATTGCAACTGTTGTATCCTGTATCACTAGTCATTAAGTGAGAATTAGCTGTGTCAACCAGCTGTTCCACAACTTCAAGTTCCACTATACCTTTACCAAGATAAACATGAAAACCAATAGGCCACTCAGAAAAAATTCTTAAAACTAAACACATATGTAAATAGTATACAACAAGAAGTCCCTTGCAAAAATAAATAAATAAACAAACAAACTTAGCTAACATGCACATGATAAATTTTCCTCTAACTGCCTCCCTCTCTGTGAGTGCTATGGGGTATGGCTTGACCTTAATGGGTTCATGTGGATTCACCCTGAGTGAATACTCAAAATCAGTCACCTTCTCTGGTGTTTCAGAAAACACATAGCTTTGTTTTTACTCAATAATTGATATAATTCTGCCTTCTCTTCCTCAGAAATCTCCTTTGTATCATTTAGTTTACTCCTTAACCCTTTCTCAATCTTCATAAAAGCACTGTGCTAGATGCAAACTAACCATCAATTCTTCATCATTGAGTGCATTTTAGAATTTAACACTTTTTCTTTCCTCAACAGTATTCAGTACCACCATCTGGTCCTTTCAATCTACACACGTCTCATATTTACTCAGAAAATCCTTTCCCGACACCAGATTCATACTTAAATTTGGGACAACCACAAATGAGTGACTAAATACTTCACCTCCAATGTTTACATCTAGAACTACCTCCTTTCTCACTGGTTTACTGAAAGTTCCTGTAACATTTTTAATTCTCACCCCTGTGACTGGAAATTCCACTGTTCTTAATATGATCATAAAAGCTCTCTGCCACCCCAGACTTCCAGTATCCACCAAACCAGTTTCACAGACCCCTGCCACATCAACAGTATCGGCTGCACCTTTTCAATAACATCATGCTTCAATTCTGTTTTGGCCAACAAGTCCTCCTCCATTTCATGTATGCAATCTTTAGTCATGGTGCACACCGGCTCTTCACTAAATGATTCAATGTCCTTATCCCCTTAAAACATTAAATCAACGGCCTCTTTAATTCCAGAGTTTCCTACACTCAACACACCCAGCTTTCTAACAACTCTAAATTTTTCTTCCTCCCAGATCTCTGGTTCAACTGCTGGTGCAACTTTGCAAAATTAACTCAGTAATAAGCATCAACATTACACTCATCTTTCCTCATCTATTCACTACCTAGTTCCTCATGCATGGCTATCTGTTGTTCATCATTATACACTATGAAATTTTGGATTTCATCAACATCCATACTAATTCTACCATTATTCACAGAATTGTTATCACCTATACCAATTTTCCCATCATAAGTACACATTCTTCATCCAATGATTTAACATCTTTATCTCCATTAACTATTTCCTTGTAAGCATGTTTTAGCACCTCACTTCCCCTAGATAAATCCCTAATTTGCCTGGCATAATCATACTCCCAATCATCAGGTTACCATTTCTGAAACCATTTTGCCCTGGCTACCCAATCATCACAATCAAAATCACTCTCTGCCTTATTCTCCCATGCTTCCCTGAAAAAATGTGTCTGCCCGGCTTCTTCACTTATACCATTAGCAATAGGAATAAACTTGCTTGAAACAACAGACTCTCACAGTTTCAACCACAATATAAACACCTGCAGGTCCATTCTGCACATTAAAAACTTCACCTACAACTACTGCACACTGTTATATTCCCTATCACTACTGAAGTGAGTGCCTCCACATACATTAACAACACATTCTGCAGCCTTGTGCCGCATATCAACATCATTACCCACGATAACATCTGATACAGGATCTACTGCCTGCTCACTACCGAATACATTCACACTGCTGGAACACATGTCTTCCTGTATATCTCCATCTACAACAACATTTGAATCACGCACTGTGGCCTTTATATAATTTATACCTCTTACCACTGGTGAAAGTTCCATTGCATTCAACAAATTGCTATTTCTGCTGTCCTTCACGTACACTCTCTCAACATCACACCACACATTTTGCCCACAGGTTGCACAGCTGATAGATGCTCATTACTTAACATAATTGCCAAGCCAATACTATTTGCATCATTATCCCCCACATTTTGATCCCTTTTATTTAACAAAGTCCCAACATTTACTGCTCCCTCCTGATTCCTATTATTTTTACTTCTAAAGGCCCTCCTCTTATCATGCTGATCAAACCAGCCTCCAAACATCTCATCATTACCCATAATTGCCTCCATTCCACAAATCCTTTCTTCCCTAACTTGTTTATTTTTATCATAATCAACAAACCCCCTGTTAGTTTGCCTATAATTCTTATTCCATACTTTCACTTCCCTTGTTCCACTGCCTTTGCTTTCATTAAAATACCTCCCATTATTTTGCCTAAAACTATTGAAAGATCCACCATTATTTCTCCCCACAATTATTTTCCCATCTGCATGGTTTATTGTCCCAGATTGGACCCTTTTTGGAGCAAATCCCAGTTTAAAGAATTTTGTCCCTGTGGTCCCCTTGCATTAATTTCTCCTCTCCTATCTCCCTGTTCTTGGATTGGCCTTTGATCACTCCTGTTTCCATTTCCCCATGCACCTCTCTGGCACCTGACATCATCATTAAATCTTTTCCTGATATTTTTGTCTGCTTGTGTCTGCATATGTGCAGATGGATATGTGTGTGTGTGTGTGTGTGTGCGAGTGTATACCTGTCGTTTTTTCCCCCTAAGGTAAGTCTTTCCGCTCCCGGGATTTGAATGACTCCTTATCCTCTCCCTTAAAACCCACATCCTTTTGTCTTTCCCTCTCCTTCCCTCTTTCCTGATGAAGCAACTGTGGATTGCGAAAGCTTGAATTTTGTGTGTGTGTTTGTGTTTGTTTGTGTGTCTATCAACATACCAACGCTTTTGTTTGGTAAGTTACATCATCTTTGTTTTTAGATATGTAAATATAAATATATAGATATAATGTTTATAGTAGCGTACCTTCAGTAAATATTTCGAAGTTTCCAATCCCTTTCCATGTATATAGTCCCTTAGCTTATCTTTGTTTGTGTGTATTGCGTAAATAGTTGTAGTTGCAGTATAGGCTCTCCCTTAATTTTCTATGTCCCAGTTTATGCAATAGGCTTTAAAAATGCTAGTGCAGGCTGTAGCTCATAGGGTTTGTTTGTTTTGGGTGCTCCAGCACTATCAGCTGTGTCTGGTGCACATCCGTCTGTGTTTGTTGACTAGCTTTCTCCCCAATGTGCATGCGCTGTGTTGCTCTGTTACCATTAACGTTGCAACAAGTTGTGTATTGCAGTGCATGCTCCCGTGCGTTTCACAAGTTCATTTATTTATTTACAACTGAGCTATGCGTACGAAAGCGCTGGCAGGTCGATAGACACACAAACAAACACAAACATACACACAAAATTCAAGCTTTCGCAACAAACTGTTGCCTTATCAGGAAAGAGGGAAGGAGAGGGAAAGACGAAAGGATGTGGGTTTTAAGGGAGAGGGTAAGGAGTCATTCCAATCCCGGGAGCGGAAAGACTTACCTTAAGGGGAAAAAAAGGACAGGTACACACACACACACACACACACACACACACACACACACATGGGCCCTTGTCTCTACCTGTTTTCGCATGTGTCAATCTGTATGCTCCTGGTTTGGGGATTTTGGTAATTATGTGTGGTCCAGTGTATAGTAACTGCCACTTATGGTCCAGTTTTCCAATTTTTGTGGATTTGGGATGTGTTGTAAGTAACACATTTTCTCCTATGTAAAACTGTGTTGTACATTTCAGCTTTCTGTTGTAAATTCCTTTCCTATATTTAGCCCAGGTTTCAAGGTTGATACTTCTTGTCGTATTTTATCATCCAGTGCTAATTCAGGTATCAGTATCTTGGATAAAAGTTTTCCCATTTGTCTACCTATTTGCAATTGAACATAAACTCATTTGGTGTAAATCCAGTTGATGTATGGGGAAGGTTGTTAACAACTTGTAAGAATGGAGTGACATATTCAGGCCACTTGGTATGTTTACGAGGTATATAGGTCCTCACAAACCTGTTGAATTCCTCAAACACCATTTCTATGGGGGACGTTTCGGGATTAAATTTGGATACTAAAATGTGTTTGATCCGGTTGGCATCTACAAACTCTTTCCATTTGCATCCCACAAACTATGAGGCATTATCTGTTAACATGACTTCTGGTTTGCCTACTCTTGTAAAATAATCCTCTTTAATTTGTCTTATAATTGAACTGGCTGTAACTTTCTGTATAGGATACTGTTTTATGTATTTAGTGAAAATATCATATAGGCCTACTGTATATTTTACTCCCCCTTTACCTCTGGGATAGGGTCCAGCCACATCTAATGATACCTTTTCTAGAGGTTTCTTAGCCACAATGGGATGTAGTTCTATCTGTTTGGAGATGTTAGAATGTTTTGCTTTCTGGCAAACAACACACTTTCTTACCACCTGTAGTACTCTTCTTCTGAGGTTGGGGAAATACCAATGCTTAGCTATTTTGTCAGTGCATTTTGTAGTGACATAATGGCCCCAAGAATTGTGTCTAAGATAAAATCATCCACATACTCCTCTGGCAAACACATGCGCCATTGTTCTGGTTTGGGAGGGTTCCTGTGGGACAGAACACCTTTGTGAATATTAAAAAACTTTTTTAATTTTTCATCACTGTTATGTGTAAGTTTTGCTCTGACCATACTCCAGCATGTGTCTTGCTGCTGTAATTGTTCCATATGTTTACACATGTGGACATAGTATGGTCGGAGTGTTTTGCCCTCCACCAACATAGCTCTTATTTCACCTTCCTGCTCTAAAAAATCATCGAATTCCTCTAAGTCTTATGGTCAAACCATGGTCGAGAAAATGCATCAGCTATTATGTTTCGATTTCCTTTTATGTATACTATTTCAAAGTCAAATTCTTGAAGATACATACACCATCTGGCTATCCGTTGGTGTAGCAATTTACAAGTTAAAAAAACTGACAGGGACTGATGGTCATGGTACACTTTTTTTGTATTTATCACAAAGGAAATATTCAAACTTTTTAAAGGACCAAATTACAGCCAAACCCTCTAACTCCATGACTGAATATGAACGTTCAGCTTTGGATATGGTGCGACTGGTGAAGCTAATTACTTTAGGGATGAAATTTCCCTTTTTTGCTACCATTCTTCATGTCAGGTTCATATAAAATATTAGCATTTAATAAGCTCGCTTGATTTTTTCGAAATCGGTTTGACATTTCTTGTCCCATACCCAAGGTCTGTTTTTCCGGAGAAGATTGAGTGAAGCGTCACTGTTCATAAGTTGGTTAGGGATGAATTTCCGGAAAAATGACACTAGCCTAAGAATGCCTTTAATTGTGTCTTGTTTTGAGGAATAGGGCAGTTCCTAACGGCAGCAAGTTTTTTAGGATCTGGCAGTATGGCTTCTGAAGAGATTATGTGTCCTAAAATTTTTACCTTGTCGTGTCTGAAATTAGATTTCTTGAGATTTGCTGTTACTTCATATTTGGAAAAATGGCTCAATACTTGTTCAATTAATCTTAAGTGTTCTAACCAAGTGGGTGTAGTGACTAAAAGGTTGTCCATGTATACTGTTACCTTACTCAAAATTTGGGTCCCAGCGCTCTGTCAAGTGCAGAGATAAATACACCTGCACTTATGTTCAATCCAAATGGTAATACTTGAAATTCGAAGCTCCTGCCTCCACATATGAAGGCGATATACTTCCGACTTTCTTCATGTAGTTTAATTTGCCAATATGAAGACTGGAGTTCGATTATAGTAAGAAATTTAGCATTGTGGAATTTCATAAGCTGTTCCTCCCAGTTGTCTGGATGTGTTTGGACTGGTACAGTAATCTTATTAATGTTACGTGTGTCAAGGACTAGGCGCTCCTTGCCATCTGGCTTACTCACAGCCAAGATAGGACTAGAATAAGGGGAAAATGATGGTTGTATTATGTTCCATTCAAGCATCCTGTTAATCTCTTTTCTTACTGCTTCCCTCTTTGTCTGTGGTATAGGGTATGAGATAGAACAAAAAGTTTCATGAGGATACACTTCAATTTTGTACACGAAATTATTAATAATACCTGTTTTTTTTAAAAAAATACATGTATATAAACAAGTATCAGTTCCCTAAGTTCTGCTTGCTGTTCTTTAGCAAGCACTTTGATTCACTTACCTTCGTGCTTATTGTGTTCACATTTATTTCTTCTGCAGATGACTGTTCGTTATTGTATGTGTTGACAAACATAACTGTAGGATTTACCAATTGAACTTCAAAGTCATAACTTCAGTTTTACATATTTTAGTACTTCCCCTGATAAGGTCTATTACAAATAATTGGTTATTTACAGTGAAATGACATTGAATGCAAACATTTTAGGTTAGGCTTTACCATGACTGTTATTGACATTGACCACTGGAGGTACTTTATTTTACTTATTGTTATGTTTACCGTTAGATACACATTTAATTGTTTCTCAACAGAAACCCACAACCATGTTCTGAAATGGTGTTTTGTTTCTCCACTAGACAGTGCCAGAAGTTACCCCACAAATTTGTTAACACAACACACACAAATGTCATATTAACAAACGTAAATCAACCTGATGATGGAGGTTTAAACCTTTGAAATGCGTCATGGAGATAAATAAACAGTGACTGGTAACAGTAAACTTGTTGTTTCATTCAATGTTGATAACGGTCTTGGTAAACCCTAACCTAAACTGTTTGCATTTAAAGTTAATCTGCCCTGTCAGGCAATCAAGGCTATTTTCAAGTACGAAAACAGCACAGAAAAGGTTGCATTGACAACACAGCACATTCACTTCAGTAGAAATTGTCTCAAAAATAATGTCATTACACAACTACTGCAAAGAAAACATTGGAAAACACACAAAAACTCTGGGTGAGAAACAAACTGAAAGAACTTTATATTGAAAAACAAATGTTTAAGACGCAGCTTTATAATGCAGAATTACAGTTGGGAAAGCTACTTCATAGACTAGAATATGATTCCATAACCAAAAAAGTTAGAAAGTACACCGAGTTCATTGTACAGAAAACAAAAACTCCACAGAAGAGAAAGCTAGCCAGTCTTATAAAGCAACAGTTATCTCCCAAACTGAACCAAAACACCCAAAGGGAACACACATTCTACACACCTTTCCTCAACAACACGGACATAATATTCACTGCAGAAGAAGAAGCACTACTCCGCAAAGGTTTAAAACACAACATTCAAGCTCCAGTGGTCCAAAAGAACCAAGAAAAGCTCATCACTAGTGCCACACAGATCTCGACCATCGCCCTTAAAAAGCAAAATGACAGAATAGCAGCCTGCCACAAAATTAACAAAATTATTGAGAAGGAAATTGCAAAACCATTCCCAGGATACAAGAAAAGAGAAGAAGCCCTTACACATGCCATTAAGACTAAATTAAACAAGAATAATGCAATAATTGTAAAAGCTGACAAGGGTAACACAACTGTTGTAATGAATAGAGCAACATATGTAGAAAAAACTTTAGACTTCTTCCAAATCAACAACATAACAGAGATACATAAAGATCCAACAGCCAGAATACAAAAAGAGATTAAACACGTTTCAAACAACATCAACTTTCTACTTACCATCCAAGAAGCAAGAAATATTGTAACAATGAGCCCACAAGCACTTAGCCTTAGATCACAACCTAAGATACAGAAAAATGGGACCCCCATCAGGCCTATAGTGAACTGCAGGAACAGCCCAACACTCAGACTCAACAAAATGCTCTTCAAAATTATCAAAGAAGCATACACATTCAATAATGAGAGAACACATAAAAACACAACAGAATTTACACAACATGTCAAAAACACTTGCCTCATTTGACATACAAAACCTTTATTCCTCTATGCCAATAGATCCCACACTACAGATAATCAGCGCCAATCTACAAAAGCACAAAAAAATACCTTCACCCACTGAACTAATGGACCTGCAATCACCTCCTCATTTGAATAAAATCTGTGTCCTGTCAACCATTGCTTCAAATTGAGGAACAAATAGTTGTCTGAGGGAGCCAAGTTTGGAGAACAGGGGGGATGTGAAACGAGTTGGAATCCTATTTCCATTAATTTTGCGACCACAACTGCTGAGGTGTGTGCTGGTGCATTGTTGTGATGGGAAATAACTTTTTTGCGGTCTAATCGCTGGCATTTTTCCTGCAGCTTGGTTTTCAAATGGTCCAATAACGATGAATAATATGCACATGTACTAGTTTTACCCTTTTCCAGATAGTCGATGAGGATTCTCCCTCGTTAATCCAAAAAGACAGTCGCCATAACCTTTCCGGCCAAAGGAATGGTCTTCGCCTTTTTTGGTGCAGATTCTCCCTTGGTAACCCATTGTTAAGACTGTTGCAAACAGGAGTATAGTAATGTATACATGTTTCATCCACAGTGACAAAAGGACACTTAAAGTCCTGCGGATTCTTCCTGAACAGCTGCAAACCATCCTTGCAACACTTTACACGATTCAGTTTTTGGTCAAGTGTGAGCAATAGCGGAACCCATCTTGCAGATAGCTTTTTCATGTCCATACGTTTATGCAAAATTCGAGGTGCCCACAGCGCTAGCAATCTCACGCATCTTAACTCTTCTGTCATCCATCACCATATCATGGATTTTATCAATGATTTCTGGAGTTGTAACCTCCACAGGTCGTCCAGAACGTTCAGAATCACTTGTGCCCATACAGCCACTCTGAAAATGTTGAAACCACTTATAAACTGTTCTAATAGAAGGTGCAGAGTCACCGTAATGTTTATCAAGCTTTTCTTTAGTCTCCTGAGGCGTTTTGCTTTTCATAAAGTAATGTTTAATCACCATACGAACTTCTTTTTCGTCCATTTTTTGACAATCACTCGACTTCCTTGATTCACATGAATGCCAAACACAAAGAAATAGACCAATATGGATGAAACTTGGTCTGCATTCTTTCCAAAGATGCTACTAACTTAACATGACCTCAATACTCGCCGGTGGTACCATCTCTCCGACTTTGCTGTCTGTGCATTATTCGGTTCTCTGTTATTGTTTTGTGTTTGCCAAGCGATCAGCTGATTGTTGCTGACAGCTTGTGTCTGTACATATTGTACAGGCTAGCCATATGCTACTCGCCCATTGTAATTGTTTTTGCTAAATTTTTGCCCTTTTTTTAAGATCTTATGGGACCAGACAGCTGAGGTTATCAGTCCCTAAGCTTACACACTACTTAATCTAACTTACACTATGGACAACACACGCACCCATGCCCAAAGGAGGATTCGAACCTCTGATGGGGAAAGCCACGCGGACCATGACAAGATGCCTCAGACCGCTCGACTACCCTGTGCTACCCCATTTCTTTATATCCACCTTTTTACTTACGACTTCCTCCATTGCCATTGTGATTACATTACCATTATCACAGGTGTGTGTGGTTAAGGTCACCATCCGTGTTGTACCACGAATCTCTTGTTTACTTGTTGGTCCGTAAATCTCTTGTGTGTCGCTATCGGTGTATTAACAGGCTTCAGTTGCACTGGTCTCTCTTTGTATATTTAATCTATTGAGTCCAGTACAGATAGAATGTATTTGGTGTTGTGTTCTAGGATGGTAATGAGTTTTTCCCTAATGTGGGCAGGAATATGGCTCTTTAAAATTTCAGCATGTCTACCGTGTTTGTCCAGCATCTGGTTTATTCAAATATTTTTCAAAATAGTCCCTTAAGCTTCCATACTTGCTATTGAATGGAACTGGGTTGAATACTTCATGTCTGTGCCTCTCTTGTACGGCCTCAGACCAATACTTGTCCAGAAATGCTCTCTCAAACTGTTCATAATAGTGGCAACATTCCGCCATGTCTGTAGCCCATAACAGAACGTCACACTGTGTGTATCCAACAACAAATCTGATTTTCTGGGCTTCGGTCCAGGTACGAGGTAAAACATTTCGAAATGCTCTGATAAAGACCACAGGGTGTGTTCCTTTCCCTTCAGAAGTAAATATCCGGAACTGTCAATGCCTAAGTAATCCCTCCTCTGCTAGTAATGTTGACAAATGCACCATGCTGTCAGTGACAGGTGTGTTTATGTTTGCTTGTGAGGTAACACATGGCAACTGTGCAACCTTCGCTATTTTCCTTCAGTGGACTAATCCAGTATTGTGGGTAACCAGTGAAGGTATCTAACTACTCTAAAAGCATAGGTTTGTTTTCTGTCATATGTTGTTTTGGAATGTCAGTAGTTTTAGCAACACTGCCTTGTAACCTTTCCCCTGCTTCCTTTAAACCCGAGTCTATTTTAGTTAGAAGCTGACTTTCTTTCTCTTTTAGAGCTACTTCTACAGTAACTACATAAATCTTGCATTCTGACACTACCTTTTCAGCAAGGGTGCTGTCGTTATCCAGCATCCCGGCTTCAGCTTTTTCAGTTATTTCCTTTACATCTGCACATAACTTACCTCTCTATTTTTTGGCAAATTCTGACTCTAAACATAACTGATCTACTCTTAAGACTCAACTTGTGTATTTCTGTAGGTAGGTTTTTGCATACATCTTGCAGCTTGCTGACTGCGTTTGTCACATTTTCTACCGATGCATCCAATTGGGATTGCGTCTATTGAATTTGAGAATATGCTTCACTAAAGTTTTGTAATTCACCTGCAAGTTGTTCCTGTTGCCTACGGATGCTACCTTTTCCGTTAACGTATTTATATTGTGGGACATGTCGGTACTTATTTCTTATTTTAGTTTTTTACTGAGCTCTGTGAACTTACCGGATAATTTGTCAGATAATTCAGTGTGTATAGTTTTGCTCACCTCACTGAACTGTAGACTAACACTATCTTTGAAATCGTTAAATGCCTGATTTTGCTGTGCAAACTGTTGTGTTATTAGTTACATGAGCTGTGTCAAAGTGTGTGTCTCACTAGTATTTGCGTTGCTTTTGTGAACTGTTTCCTGTGCTTGCATTCGCGTCATGAGCAAATAATCAAAGGAATTTTTGCTGTCACGTGCTTCAGTTTCACTATTTGAAAAAATGTTTCCCCGGTGAGACCTGAGAAATTCTTTCATGGAACATCATAAAAGTGACATCATACTTTCAACTGTTTCCGAGCTCGTATTTCTGACATCTTGGCATATTGCATTTTGTAATGAGTTTTTAGCAACTGCCATTTCCTTTGACTCCGTTGTCAACAGTATCTAACAAATTTACGAAAAAAAAAAAAATTATTTCCAAAAACGAAATTTTGTTTGTATCAGTACTTTTGAAAAGTATTTTATATGCGTATTCATTAGTGAACCTGATTATTCTCTGATACAGTCTTACAGAATTTGAATGAATTATTTTGCACTTTGATGTTGACTTTATGCAAATTTTCATCTTTCCTGTAGAAATGCACTTTCCATATTGGATATTAATTGGGAGGCAAAGAGATTATCTACTGCAAGAGAGATGGCGCCTAGCCCGGATATATAAACATACAGCGTAGCATCATCCTAGTCACCTGTGCCACCATTTATGTCCGCCCTCGCACCCCCATCCCGTACGATTTCCTGGCCCACATTGAAAGCACCTTCTCCACCTATGTGATTGCCGCCGACCTCAATATCCACAGCCGTGATCCTGCTGACCTCCAGCGGTGGCATCAGTTTCTCACCACTCTCCAGGGAGACCTGGTTCCCCTGCCTCAGCACACCCGACCCGAATCCAACACCACTCCTGATGTGGTCCTTGTCTCTCCCAACCTCCTTGGGCGCATCACTGCGGATGTCCTTGACCTCATTGGCAGTGGCCATGCTCCTGTTCTCTTCACTGTCTCTAATGGTCGCCATCCCCACAACGCTCCTCGCCCTGCCGTCCCTCCTAAACTTGTCCATGATTACTCCCGTGCCAACTGGGATGCCTACCGGGATTCCATTCAAACCCAGGTTGACGGCCACGACCTAACCCTCCAGTCTCCTGATGACATCTCTCGCACTGGTGCCTTCCTGCACCAGACCTTGTCTGACGCCAGCGCCACCCATATCCCCACCAAAGCCATCCACCCTCACCGCCACAGGCCGTCCTCCTCCTTCGAGAGTCCCGCCGCCTCTACCGCTCTTTTCTCCGCACTCGTGACCGGGATACACTTACCCGCCACCGGCAATTACAATGACACATCCGCAACCTGCTTACTGCGAAGAAACGCCGTGCCTGGCGCCAGACATGTACACAACTCAACACCACGCTCCCCATAAACTCTTCCAAGTATTGGTCTGCTTTCCACCGCCTTATTGGGAACCGCCCCACCCCCCAGTACCCTCTCCTCCTTAATGACCATCCCTCTCCTGACAACCTCAGTAAGGCCAACCACTTTGCCTCCCACCTATCTGATGTTTTTTCCATCCCAGATGATCCCCACTTTGATTATTCCCTCTTCCCTGATGTCACGGACCGTACAAATACCTCTGTTCCTCCCCTTGCTCCTAGCTTCCAGTACTTGGGCCACACACCACCATCTGAACTTAACACTCCCATCACTACCCAGGACATCAGCCTCACACTCCGCACCAAACGCAACACTGCTCCCGGCCACGACTGCGTTACCTACCGCCACCTCAAACACTGCCCTCCCTCGTTCCTTTCACTCCTTGCCACTCTCTACAATGTCATCCTTGCCACTGGCTTCTATCCCGACCTGTGGAAAACCTCCTGTATCCTGATGTTCTCCAAATCCAACAAGCCTCCATCTGATGCCTCTTCCTATCGTCCTATCTGTCACACATCGGTGTTCAGCAAGCTCTTGGAATCCATCCTTTCCCGGCGCATCCATCACCACCTCCGCCACAACCACCTCCTCCCAAACACCCAATGTGGCTTTCGACCTTCCTTCTCTGCTGATGACCAACTCCTCCGCCTCACTCATCTCCTCTCCCTCCAGCTTAACTCCCGTCGCTCCGCCATTTTTGTCTCCCTTGACCTCGAAAAGGCCTACGACCGTGTCTGGCATCCCGGTCTCCTGTTTAAACTCCAAACCTACGACCTTCCTATCAACTACATCTGTCTGG
The DNA here is from genome assembly GCF_023864345.2 of Schistocerca serialis cubense. Classification (NCBI taxonomy): domain Eukaryota; kingdom Metazoa; phylum Arthropoda; class Insecta; order Orthoptera; family Acrididae; genus Schistocerca; species Schistocerca serialis. The sequence continues at coordinate 483,456,984 of NC_064641.1, read as the reverse complement.
TGGCCTCCTTCCTCTCCCACTGCCCCTCCTATGTTACTATCCATGATGCCACTTCCTACACATTCTACCCCTCTGCAGGTGTGCCCCAGGGCTCTGTCCTCTCCCCTCTCCTCTACCTCCTGTACATGGCAGATATGCCCCAACCCACCCCTCCAGTACACCTCTTGCAATATGCAGATGACACCGCATTCCTCGCCCTCGCTCCTACCCTCCAACGGTCCCAATGCCTTCGCCAGAATCACCTTGACCTTTTTGCTGCATGGTGTAACCAGTGGCTCCTGAAACTCAACCCTTCCAAGACCCAGGCAATCATCGTAGGTCGTACCACTCGCTCCTTCCGGCTCCTGGATTTCTCCCTTACTGTCTGTGCCCGTCCTGTCCACCTCACCCCCACCCTCACCTACCTAGGCCTCACCATTGACCATCACCTCACCTGGATCCCTCATCTCTGCTTCATCCAATCCAAAGCCCACAACCGCCTCCGACTCCTCAAACTCCTCTCCGGCCGGACATGGGGGTTGCACCCCTCTACCATTCTCCACAGCTACAAATCCTTAATCCGTCCCATCCTCTGTTATGCCAGTCCTGCCTGAATATCTGCCCCCCCCCCCCCCCCCACCAAATTCTATAAGTCCCTCCAGATCCTTGAGCGTCATGCACTCTGCCTCGCCTTCCGTATACGTCTCCCGTCCCCCACGCGGATCCTCTATGATCTCATTCCTTTCCCCCATCTGCTCCTATTCCTTGAACGTATCCGCATCCTCTACACCTCCCGCCGTCTTGAACCCCCTCACCGCCTGGTTGCTCCTCTCCTCTTCAATCCCCGCCCCCTGCCCCGTCTTCACCGTTGTGTCCCCCCTACCCTCCATATCTACACCCTACATCTCCTTTCCCAAGGTGGCTTCCATCAACTCCCCCTCCCGGATGATGCCCTCTCTCCCTCCATTTATCCCTCCTATCAACTCTGATCCTCACTCCCCCTCCTTTCCTCTGTCCTTTTCCTGGGCTCCCTCTCCCCCCCCCCTTCCATCCTCTTTCTTCCCCACCTCCCCTCTCTTTGCCCCCTTCTCTCCCCCGCGTCCTTTTACATTTCCCTCCTCTGCCTCCTCTCATTCCCTCTCGCGTCTGCCCTTCTCCCCCTTTATTAGTCCTCTCCCTCCTTGGTTCCCCCCCCCCCCTTTTCGTTTTTTCCTCTCCTCCCTCCTTGTTTTTCCCCCTACTCCAGGTCCCCCCCCCCCCCCCCCAACTGCCTTGGGTCAGGAGTGCCATCTTTGTGCCGCCTTTTTCGTGCAGTGTTTTACAGTGTGTTTTTTCAGTGCGTGTTCCGTGTTGTGTCTTTTGGGAAGTGTAGCGAACAGCCATCATACTGTCGCTGGGTGTGCTTTTTATTACTTGCGAACAGAAACCAGACTGTCACCATGTTTTTTAATTGTGTGTCTACTGTGTTACTTGTCTGATTCCTGTGTCTTTTATCTACATTGCCAACCCCCTTTTGCTTTCTGTTTTAACTTTCCGCAATTTTATGCCATTTTTCACTTTAAATCACCATTTTATCGCCTGTTTTTCCTTGTTTCTTTCTTCTTCCTTTATTTAAAAAAAAAGTCTGTAGGCTGTAGAGCAGCGTAGTAAGCTGCTACTGGCCCGCGCCCTTCGGGGGGAATTGAAAATCAATAAAGAAGAAAAAAAAAAAAAAATCATCATCCTACCTTAACCGCTGAAATCCGCATTCCCAGCGTGTCTAGTTTGTAGGCAGAATTTAATTTGCTTCAAGTTGTTAATAGTCCCAATCTAACAGACATGTAAAAAATGCAACAGAGGCCTCATTAGTTTCTTGTAATAAAAAAATGGATCATTTATCTCAAAAAATTTTTATCTCAGCAATTGAAAGGTCTGTTCCTATTCTTCTCCGCATTGTCCTTTGAACGGTCTCCATTGAATATTGGCGGTGTGTGTGTGTGTGTGTGTGTGTGTGTGTGTGGAGAGGGTGATAAGTTGTAATATATATTGGAACACTGATTAAAAATTTGCTGCTTAAATAATTAAAAGGGAAAAAAATGGTTCACATGGTTCTAAGCAGTTTGGGACTTAACATCTGAGGTCATCAGTCCCCTAGGCTTAGAACTACTTAAACCTAACTAACCTAAGGACATCACACACATCCATGCCCGAGGCAGGGTTCGAACCTGCGACCATAGCAGCAGCACTGTTCCGGACTGAAGCACCTAGAACCACTCAGTCACAGAGGCCGGCCAATTAAAAGGGAAATTTTGAAAGAATAACTGAAAGAAATTGGAAAGTACGCATATCCTGAGTGGACCTTAATTGGCACTAATATCAACACAGTTTATCTCAGTCAAATCCCATATTCCGACCTCTCATTCAAAAATGGCTATGACTGCTCAATGCAGCTCTACTAGCCACACTCATAGACATGTTGTTCATATTAATCGTCCAAAGCATTGCCAAGATATTAGCTTTTGAACTTTCATAAATTTACAATCTTTAAGTCAACAATAGCAGTTAAACTATTATGTATTTTTGTGGCATGTCTAGATAATTTAGCTTTACATAATTTTCTGTCCATGAGTGCCAACTCGAATCTCTGTGTCACTCTTAGTTTTGTAATCATCTATTTTTTTCTGGAATATAAATTCCTCCAAGTGTGGAAACACAGTCATACGCGACCCTGCCTCGCTCCTGTTTGAGTTTTTCCAAGGCCGTGTAAATGCTAGCCGCCCGCAACGACTCCATAGGAATTGCCAGCAACATGCTCTGCAGCGGGAAACTGCCACTCTAATTTCCCCATGTAACATTACGAGTCAAGATAGCTGAAACAGAACTTGAATAGCGTAAAGTTATTGTTAAAAATGCACGCCGTGCGATTTGTTATGATTTGGTCGGTCATAATAATAGTAACATGCTTTTGAATACAGTTAAAATATAACGGCGATACCTGTTTAGTGTTATTGGAAATATTATGTAGTAAATTAATGAGTAAGGTAGCCGATCCTATAAGAAGAGGAAAAATTGGGCATGTTAAGGTGTTTTGCTTTATATCGACTAAGCCGATGATACGGCGTCTTTTTTTTCCATTTACTCTTAGAAAAGACGCGGTATTGAGACCGTTTTTTTTTTTTTTTTTTTTTTTTTTTTTTTTTTTTTTTTTTTTTTTGGAGAGTGGGCTTCAATTTATAAAAAGGAGAAAAGCTGTATCATTATCATTGACAGTTGGTGTCAAGCAACCAAAACTGTTCATCAAAGGGTTTCGGTGAATGAGTGGTGAATGCGAAATGAAACTGTAAACGAAGTTATGTTAAATAAAGCAGAAGAGACAAGGCAGTTTGGTTGTGTCTGTTATTATTCCATAAACTGTAACATTTCTTCTCGTTGTATGGAGCCTTTATAGACGATCGTTATGACAATTTGCTTTGAAGGGATCTCGTTACGAGTTAAGTTTTGGGGACCTGGTCAAGAGGGGATAGTTCGTAGATCCTAACTACTGCAGCTATTCTGGAATCAGGTGCTACCGTGACCGTTGTGTGTTGTCAATGGCTTAAGGTCATCATATCTCATGCTCTAAGATTGACGCGCCTTTCCTCTTGGTATAACGGTGTCTCACGGTAACAACGACAACGCCGACGGTGAAGGAAGATACGGTAGAAGTGGCGCCACAACGTGCGGCTCGATCGAGGAGGATTGCTGCATCGAGTCGAGTGTCATCCGGATTCACGAACCCTAGAGTTGGAAAATATTGTAGCAGCCAGTGAGTCAGTCCAATGAGAGAGGTATTCTTCAATAATTGCTAAAAGTGAGCGATACGACCAGGTATGATTAAAATAACAGTATAATTATAAAAAAAAGGAAGTTGAGACTTGTGATTTTGGTAGATAAATATATATAAAAACATAGTGAAAATAAGTGTATGTCTTGGTAGTGAATAATCATGTCAAAACGAACGAAAAGAATACATGACAATGTGCAGTTGAGTAGAGTAATGAGTAGAGAGAGAGGGGAAAGTGAAGAGGATATGGATGATGCATCCCATGAGCTCAATGTGGGACAGGAGACATGTACAGATAATAATACAGTTATTGATTTAGAGCCGTTAGGAGATTTAAATACAATGATAAGTAAGGTAAGCAGCATGGGAGAACATAAAGATCTTGAGGTTTCGGAAGTAGATCAGCAAGTTGATCCTCAAAATGGAAATATTAATCAAAAAATGTTTGATATGCTGGTATCAATAAATACTCAAATGGGTGTAATGAATGGAAGACTTGGTTCACCAGAAAAAGATAATAAGCAATTAAAAGAGGACAATCAAAAGTTAAATGAAAAATTTGAAGCCAAATGTTGTTCATTAGAAGTTAAAATGGATTCTTTGGAAAGCAAACTGAACTCCTTTGATTATAAACTGGAAAATACTAAGAAAGAATTAAAGGCGGACTGGGAGACTCAATTAAATGCGAAATTTGGAGAACTAAATGTAGAGTTTTCTAACACCTTAGAAAGGCAATATAATAATTTAATGGGAAAACTTCATGACGTAGAAAAGAAATATGAGGTAGTTTCGAAGAGTTATGATGGCCTGTCCAATAGGAGGGTTAAGTGTGAAAGCAGCTGTTTCAATGCTAGCACACAGATAGAGGAGCTTTCGAAACAAATAGTCGAGTTTGAGTCCGATGCTCGTAAGGGGATTGACAAGTATTTAGTAGATCAAACTAAAAGACTTGACGAAGATCTATCTGAATGGATAGAAATAAAAGGAAATGAAATTGTAGACAAGGTTAAGACTACTATTGGATCCCAGCCAAATGAAAATATCAATGAGCACCTAAGTAGAAAAGATGAATTAATTAAGCTCTTCACTAGCGAAATTCAGAAAATAAAAGACAAAGTAGTTGATGAGTTACCTAAATGGAAAAAGGAAACCAATCATAAATTGGCGGAGTTAGAACGAAAGTCATCACAAAATTTGTTGACAGAGGACGAACGTTCGGAGAATAGGTCGAAAAACAACTGAACATGTGACAATACGAAGTACAATTGTGGTGAAAATTTGCATTGGGTAGTTGATGATTCGGTTGGTAAAGATGATGATTCTTTTGGTCAGCGAGGATATTTGTCTTCTTTAAAGGTGGAGAACAGCATTTTTAAAAGCAGACAATTCCCAACAGTCTCCACTGAAAAGAACAACCTGCATCCGAAAATATTTATCAATAATTTCAAAAGAATATTTCCACATAGCTGGTCAGAACACGACCGACTTCAATTTATAGTATCCAAAATTACCGGAGAAGCCACATTATGGGCTGCCGAAGTAAGTGAAAGTTGCCATACTTGCGCTGAGTTTGAACAACTTTTTTTGGCTACATACTGGTCGTCGAGTAAACAAGAGAAATTAAGAAAAGAGGTTTATCAACCTGAGTATTTTAACAGTAAAAGGAGTACTTTAAGGCAATATTTTGAAAAGTACATAAATAAGACACGTTATTGGAGTGATCCAATTTCTCACAAGGAAGTGATCAGAATTTTGAAGGGAAGGTTGCCCATAAATATACGTGAAAAGTTAATAAATGTTCCTGACCACGATGTAGAACAATTCTTGTCAGTGATTGACTCTATAGATATGATTATGGAAGACGCAAGACAAATGAGTAGTAATCAAATGTCGACTCACACTCATAGTAATACGAATAATTATAATAATAATTTAACGTATGATAATAATAATACCGAAAACCAGGTCAAACCTGCATCACAGGAGCGTGGACAATCTTCGTTCTATGGTTGCAATAAAAACAATGATTATAATAAATATAGAAGAGATACTTACTGTGCTAGAGGTAAACCTCGATATGGTGATGCGAATGTGCATGGAAAGGAGAAGGAAGGCAGGCATCAATTTGAACTGAGAGTATTAAGGTACAATAATGATCAGGATATAAGGAATGAATTAATTGAAGAAAAACCTGAAGTTTCTAATAAATGCGGACAAATTTTACAGGCAATAATTCCAACAAGTATAAATAATGTTGATGTTGAAATATTAATTGATACTGGAGCAACTATTAGTGTCATGACGCTGGACTGTTTAAAACAGATAAGCCGAGGGGTAAAAATGCCCACTTTTCCTATCACAGGATGTACCATGCCTGGCGCATTCAGCGCAAAAATGCAAAAGGTTGTGAAACAGGTACGTGTCGACGTTACAATACGGGGGGCTCAAATAGAAAGTACATTCCTAGTTGTTCCTAAAATTACAGTACCATGTATCTGGGGTTTGGATTTTTTATGTGAGACCGGTGCAATCATTAATTTAGAGAAAGGTGAATGTATATTTAATTCCAATGGTAATGTTTTGACAGCCACCCTGAGAAAGGGCCGAGTAATTCCAAATCAATTGTGTATGAATCTAATGGTAAAATAAGTCAGTATTGATGATGAAAATGTGTATGATATCTGCCTTATTGAATGTTCTGAAGAAATGATGGATAAAATGTCATTGCAGGAAAAGGTGTTAGAATCAGGATATTTATCTGTTATCCAAAGGGACGAATTGTACTACTTGTTGGAAGCATATCAGTCGATTTTTAGTAAACTTCCGGGTATAATAAAAGACTTTGAATACCATATAAAGACATATGCAGATAAACCCTTTTGTCGTACTTCCTATTCTATCCCATGGACAAAGAAAGAAGTAGTCAGAAAGGAAATCAATAAAATGTTAGAATGGGGTATTATTGAGCCCTCAGATTCCGAATATTGTAACCCTCTTGTGGCGGTAATTAAACCCAATGGTGACATCAGACTGGTGTTGGATGCCAGAGAGATCAATAAGATCATTATATCTGTACAAATGCGACCGGAGAACCTAGAAGAGTTAGTACAAAAGTTTTATGGTGCCCGCTTCTTAACTTCTTTGGATATGCGTAGTTCATATTGGCAAACTAGAATATTGAAAGAATCTCAAGAATATACTGCATTCGTTTTTCTGGGCCGAAGTTACCAGTTTACCGTTATGCCATTTGGGTTGAAAATAAGCGGTGGTGTTTTCATATCGGCATTAGATACCATACTGGGCAGAGACCTTTTGAATGAAATTATTTTATATGTGGATGATTTGCTAATTGCTTCTGAAACTTGGGAGGAACATTTGGACTTATTAAGAAGAGTTTTTGCGAAATTTTTGGAATACGGAGTTAATGTAAATTTGAGCAAATCCAAGTTTGCTCATAACCAGTTGAAATTTCTTGGACATATAATTACTCCTGAAGGGATAAAACCAAATCCTAAAAAGATGGATGCAATTAACAGATGTGCTTATCCAAAGAATAGAACGGAATTAAAGTCATTTATCGGCTTAGTTTCATTTTTTCGACGATTTTCACCCAATCAGTTAAGAAGCCAAGACTGTTTGTTACGGCTGTTAAGAAAACATGTCATGTGGGAGTGGAATTCCGAATGCATGCAAGCTTTTGATAACATCCGCAATGCTTTGACTAATGCTCCACTGTTACATCATCCGAGACTTGGTCAAGATTTTTATATTGCTGCGGATGCTTCTGAAACAGGATTGGGTGCCACTCTTTTCCAGATGGACAATCCAGAAGATATCAGTACCATCAAAATAATTGGGTTTGCCAGCAGAACACTCTCTAGCTGTGAATGTGCGTATTGTACTACTGAATTGGAAGTACTGGCCGTGGTCTGGTCCCATAGAAAGTTTCGCTATTTTGTATATGGAAAGAAGATCATTGTATTCTGCAACCACAAAGCTTTATCTTTTATTTTAACAGGAAGGATGTTCCATTCACGTTTAACCCAGTGGGCTTTGCTACTGCAAGAATATGATATTACGCTCAAATACATCAGAGGGAAAGACAACATCATAGCCGATGCTCTTTCAAGACTACCGAAAAGAAAGAATGACGACGGGTGTGAAGAACGGACTATTGACTTTAAAGTCATGAAATTATCAAGGCAATATTGTGAGAGGCAGATTTCACAGCTATGTCGAAGTCTTTCACAACTGCAAGAAGATGATAAGTTGTGGAAAGCCATTAGACATGCTGTTGAAAGCAAAACGCTAAGTCACTCTCAAGAACAGTATCAATTAAAATCCGGAATATTGTATCGGAGGAAGGATGAAGAAGATGTATGGAAAGTTTGTGTTCCAAATAAATATTTAGAATCACTAGTATGGTACACTCACTTGAATTGGGGTCATTTTGGTGCCGCTAATGGTACAACCAAAATAGCACAATACTGCTATCATCCAAATTTGGGACGTCTAGCTACAAATATTCTTAAGAAGTGCAAAATATGTCAGAAGGCAAAACCCATAAACTATTGTCGGAAGATAGAATTACATCCGATCATCCCACAACAACCTTTAATGTTGGTGTCATGTGATGTCTGTGGGCCATGTCCCATGACACGTGGACGGTTCAAATATGTTTTGGCTTTCTATGATCTCTTTTCAAAATATGTGAAATTATATCCTTTGAAAAATCTCCACGTTCGACCCATGTTACGCAACTTTATCAACAACTATATAACTGAGCTCGGCAAACCTATAATGATCTTGACAGACAATGCTGCTTATTATACAAGCAAAGTATGGAGAAACACTATGAAAGAACAAGGAATCCAGCATATTTACATCTCAAGATTTTACCCTTGTGGAAATCCGGTTGAGAGAATCTTCCAAGAGTTGAACCGATTTTTACGGACGTACATACCCAAACAACATTATAAATGGATCGATTGGATTTATGAATTTGAGAAAGTGTATTATGACTTACCACACTTATCGACAGGTTATTCACCTAACCAAATAGTATTTGGTGAAAATATTGTGCCAGAATGGATGAAGAAATTACCTGCGATAGAACAAAAGATTACCAAGAAAGAAGATATGGTGAAGAAGGTCTACGAAAACCTGAAGCATCAAGCACAATTGAGAAAAACCCGTTTTGATAAAAATGTGAAGAAAGTAGTCACATATGATGTAGGGGTAGAAATTTTATTGAGAAATCACCCAAAAGCATCAACCAGGAAAAGACTGAATAAGAAATGGCAATATTTATATACAGGTCCATACAAAATAATGAAAATACCTCATGAAGGGAGCTACCTCCTGGCAGATTGTGATACTGATGTAATTAAGGGCTTGTTCCCTCACATAGACCTGAAGAAGTATTATCAATAATGAGCAAAATATAGATTCAAGAAGCACTGAATGATACCAAGACTACACTCAGAGTGGACTAAATAAAAGCACCAGTGGATAAATACGTACTTATACTAACTTACAAAGAAAATTAAAGAATGTACCGAAGATTTCCATGAGATACCTTCTTTGTATCAGCAGCAATGACAACGCTGAAATACGATTTATCCTCTCACCGAACAGCGAGGATGGATGATTTAAAAGTGGAATTAAGAGGAAAAGAAAAGGACCAAATCCTCTCTGGTTAAACAAGTGGCCTGATAAGGGTTTTGGCCTAGGATGCCAATCATCGAACCTGGCTGTGATCCCTGCCTTGCACAGTCGGTTGAAGAACTGAGGGCTTCATCCAAGAAAAAAAATGTGGTGTGAATATGAAGTGATTAGTGCGAAGTGTCTCAAAGACAACCTATAAACAAATGTGGAATTTAGTTAAGGGCATTTTGTCTAGGCCCATTAACTAAACTTAAATATTGTAGAATGTATGTACTGACTTGTTGAGTGAATCTGAGAGTGAGTGTATTCGCCGAAACAAATACCCTCTCCTGTCACAGTACACAAAAAAAAAAAAAAAAAAGCCTGTTCTGTCTGGAACCCTCTTCAAGACATCACAGTCTGGGGGGGTCATGTAACATTATGAGTCAAGATAGCTGTAACGGCACTTGAATAGCGTAAAGTTATTGTTAAAAACGCACGCCGCACTATTTGTTACGATTTGGTCGGTCATAGTAATAGTAACATGCTTTCGAATACAATTAAAATATAATGGTGATACCTGTTTAGTGTTATTGGAAATAATATGTAGTAAATTAATGAGTAAGGTAGCCGATCCTATAAGAAGAGGTAAAATTGGGCATATTAAGGTGTTTTACTTTATATCGACTAAGCCGATGATACGGCGTCTTTTTTTTCCGTTTACTCTTAGAAATAAACAAGTAATGAAGTGCTAATTGCGCGTTGTGAAAAATATAGGGGCGAAATTTAAATAGCTACAGCGAAAGGTAAAGGTCCTGAGTTTGAGTCTCGGTCCGGCACACAATTTTAATCTGCCAGGAAGTTTCAGCACAGCATTCGTCAGGAACCACCTGAAGATGCCAGCGTGTACGTCTGCCGAAATATTGTGGAGAAATTACGACGCTACCTGGTCGGATACCCGAGAACTGTTCAAAGAGGTATGTGATTCACCATTCTCTTTCTACTCATTGTTGTGGCTAACAATCCAGCTTTACATTCTTCTGCCAAGCAGGTGTTTCCCACAGGATAAGCAGAAGTGTGTGTGTGTGTGTGTGTGTGTGTGTGTGTGTGTGTGTGTGTGTGTCCACCTACAGGGCGGTCAATTCCGGGATAAGTCTATTCGCATCTCACGAGGGACGCGGTATTGAGACCGTTTTTTTTTTTTAATTATATCGCGGAGAGCGGGCTTCAATTTATAAAAAGGAGAAAAGCTGTATCATTATCATTGACTGTTGGTGTCAAGCAACCAGAACTGTTCATCAAAGGGTTTCGGTGAATGAGTGGTGAACGCAAAATGAAACTGTGAACTAAGTTATGTTAAATAAAGCAGAAGAGACAAGACAGTTTGGTCGTATCTGTTATTATTCCATAAACTGTAACATTTCTTCTCGTTGTATGAAGCCTTTATAGACGATCGTTATGACAATTTGCTTTGAAGGGATCTCATTACGAGTTAAGTTTTGGGGACCTGGTCAAGAGGGGATAGTTCACAGATCCTAACTACTGCAGCTATTCTGGAATCAGGTGCTACCGTGACCGTTGTGTGTCGTCAATGGCTTAAGGTCATCATATCTCATGCTCTAAGATTGACGCGCCTTTTCTCTTGTATGACGGTGTCTCACGGTAACAACGACAAGGCCGACGGTGAAGGAAGATATGATAGACCCACACAGTTTGTACGATCACAATATGTACAAACAGTTTGGTCTCCTGGGATCACTTTTGAGATTTTAACTGTTTTCTGAGTCACTATGGTCTCTGATGATATCCTCAGCATAAGGAGACAGAATGTGAGGCAGATAAGTACGCCATGAAACATGACCTAATGCCCATAAAACAAATATCTCCATGGACAAAATTACCAGCTCTGAAAGCCTGCATTTTATGCTTTTCAATTAGTTCTCATATAGAAAAACACTGTCAATACATGAGTGTGTTTTCCTCAAATCACGTTTTCTTCACTAAGTTTTGACTCATTGATAATCTTTATCTTGCTGTATAATTTCTTTGACTGTAGCATTTCTGCTGGCTTTTTCGAAAGGCTGACATTTCTTTGTATATTTTCCACATTACTACTAGTCTTCTTTGACACCAGTAAATATTCACTCTTTCTTTGTGTTGTAATCTGCCATACTTTATTAATTTTATATCCAGGACGTTTCTCATTGTTGTACTTACTGAGAGCAGCTGTAACACCGACAGACGGTCTATTCCTTCTGATTCCACAATAAACTCTTCCTCAGCTTTTACTTCTTCATATTCAGACAAAACAGACACAGAGGGGAGAATCATCAGATAATCATTGCCATGGTGGAAGCAACAAGTTAAAGGGTTAAAAGCACAGTTTAATACCACAGTGAAACATAATGTGTTGGTAAATTCTACATTCACAGCTTTCAACACTGTACCACATTATCAACTGATAACCAAACTACAGCCTTCAACACCGTACCACATTATCAACTGATAACCAAAATATAATCACACTTCTTCTAAAACCATACATCTTCACAAGTATGACTGACTCCATGAAGTTTGGGCTACTAATATGCAGTATGTTATAATGGATGACAAATGTTCTACAAAAGTGAAAGTAATATTGGGTATACCCCCAGGGATCGTAAAATGGCTCTAATGTTCTCATTGTACTCCACAGGTAAGTATCATTCTTGGAAAATTGTATGGAAATGCAGGAAGACTTGGATCAAATTTTTGCTTGGATAAATGTTGGGTTGCTTTAAATGTGGTTAAATGTAAAATAATGCCTATAATTTTTTCACTGTCATCAGTTTAAATGTATGGTACTTTTCCAATTCACACCAATTCACATGTTGTGTGTGCTTTCTGTGTGAAGATACAGTGTTTTTGCCTGTCCTACGAAGTTCAAAGTGCCAACAGGGAAATGTCTTGTGAAAGGGAAAGATTTAGAAAATACGATTGAGGTGGTCAAAAGATCAAGAAAAAGCTACAACATGACCAGTTTTTGAACCAACAAAAAGGCACTTTCGAATGATTGCTTTGACCAACAACTTCAGACAGTGAAACTAATGCGTGGTTAAAGGACAATGGCATTAACAGTAGCCTCTCATCATGTGGTACTTTAGATACAAGTACACATGAAGTATTGGAATATAAACATCCTACTATTCTAAATTCAGGTACGCCTAGTAGCAGCAATGGTGAAGTAATCACAAATTCGGACCCACGCACTTGGCCTAATATGTCACCATCCTCCATGATAAATGAAATTGTACAGAAAGGCCCTACTAAAATTGTAAATTTTGAGTATCCCTTAAATCAGAATAGAAAAAAAATTAATTTATTTTTACATAAGAACACTGCCAAATGGAGGAAAAAAAAGGGATCGTAAATGACTTGTGTATTCGAAATCTAATGACAAAGTTTTTTTGTAAACTTTTTTGATCTCCTTCAAATACTCTGTCAAGTGATGGACTTTGTGACTGGGTTCATTTGGGAAATCGGTTTCAAGAGCTTGAACAACCATTTAAGCACATAAACTGAATACAGTTCGAACAAAAAAGTGGTATTGATCAAATTGACATTTAACTACTGGGAAAAGAGAAGGAACATGAGTTACAGGTTCTAAGAATAATTATACTCGCCATCAGGTACCAAGAGAACATAATGTAGCCTTAAGGGGAACCGGCAACAAGCTCTATCAACAAAATAATGGTAATTTTCTTGGTTTGATCAAAATGATGTAAGAATTTGACCCTGTTTTGCAGTAACATTAAGGCAGGCAAAAACTCTACAAATTCATGACCATATGACCATTACCTTGGGAAAAACATCCAAAATGAAATCATCAATTTGTATGTCAACAAACTAAAAAACATCATTGTTAATTTTGTAAAGAAAGCAAATATTTTTCTGTCATACGTAACTGTACTCTGGATAGAAGCTACAATGAACAAATGATGTTGATTGTTAGATTAGTATATTTATCAGAAGACGCAGTGACTGTAGACGAACATTTCCTCAACTTTTTACATCACTTCAACAATGGGCAAAAGTTTGACTGAAACTCTTTTGTCAAAACAGGATAAACTAGGTCTTAATATTCATGATTGCAGAGGCAAAAGTTACGATAATGGTCCAAAATGAAAGGTTATCAAAGTGATGTTCAAGCCAGAATCCTAAAGTGCAATCCAAGATCATTTTATACGCCATGTGCCAGCCACAGTCTTAATCTTGTGTTATCAGGTGCGGCAAAACCTAAAGCAAAAGCAATCACATTTTTTGGTGTAATTCGAAGAATATACATTGTTTTCAGTGCATCCACTCAGAGAAGAGAAATCTTACTGAACAGATTACCATCTTTAACAGTGAAGAAGCTTTCATACACTCGATGGGAAAGTAGGGTGGAGAGTGTCGCAGCTAAAATGCACCAGACAAGAGAAGTCACAGATGCCCTTCTTGAGGTCAGTAACAGCACTGCTGAATTGAAAACAAAGAGTGAAGTATACTTGCTTGCTGTGAATGAATTAGAAAGCTTCAAGTTTACTGTAGGCATTGTCATTTGGTATGACCTTCTCTTTGCCTTTACCATAGCAAGTAAGGCACTTCAGGCAGAAAACAGGGATCTGAAAGTAGCAACTAACAATATTATGAAAAGGAAAGTTGCTACTCATCGTACAGCAGAGATGCTGAGTTGCAGATAGGCACAACAAAAAGACTTGTGTCTATCTGCAACTCAGCATCTCCGCTATATGGTGAGTAGCAACTTTCCTTTTCATAATACTGTAACATTCCAGCCTGGATTTTCCATTGTTTGAAAGTAACAACTAAATCCCTTGAAAGTCTGGTGAAATTTATCAAGAATTTTCATGAAGAAGGTTTTCTTAATGCGCAGATAACAGCAAAAGAGCTAGCTGAAAGTTTACAAATTGAACCAAAATTTGGAGAAAATAGAATTGGCAAGAAGGTGAAGCAATTTGATTATGAAGGTGATGACATGGTTTGCAAAGCTCAACCTTCAAAGGAGAAATAAAAAATCGATTTTTTTCTACCCTGTCATCGACACAGTGTTAAAAAGTTCGAAAGAATGGTTTGGTCAACTGGCTAAGTATTCTGAAATATTCAGCTTTTTGTTTTCTCTGAAAAGTTTAAAATACATACAAGATGAAGAACTAAAAATGCTATGTAAAAACCTTAAGAAAGAGCCAACTGTAAACATAAATGGTGAATGTTAAAAAGACATTCTTGCATCTGGCCTTTTGACAGAAATTAAAGTATTCAGAGAAATGGTGCCCAAGGATGTGAAAACACTTATATTAACCCTGCAGCGGGTGCGTGGCGGCATACAGTGCCACCAATTTTGTTTTCGTTGAATAATTACATCAGCGAGCCGAGCACACAACAGTGGTGCTAGATATGCTTCGATTGTTTACTCACGCGCCAAACCACATTACTGCGCCGTCATTATACCCACCATACCAGCTGTGTTTTACCTGTGAAGCGGACGACTGCACCGAGACAGCACTGCGTACCGTACGCGCCCGGTAATGTAAGTACATGCAGCTGTACCACTGTTGGATGTTTTGATGATTAGAAGCTTTCTTTTACAACTCTGTGGGTGAATGATGATTTAGTTATTAACATTGCTTTGGTATTAGAATTATTTTATTGTCTCCCAGGTCCGCACAAAGGAAAGAACTAGCACCAGAAGAAATTGAGTGTCTTCTTCTGCAATCATCTGACAAAGAAGATTACGTAGATTTCTCTGACAGCGATGAGGAAGCAGAAATAACTGAAACTGCAGATCATTCCAGCGAATCTGAGCAGTCATGCGTTGATGGGAATGAAGTGAAAGGAATGCCACATGATTACTGCCATTTTTATATTCGTAAGGACCAAGAAACTTTGTGGATAAATAATCCGTTAGCACTATCAGGGAAACCAAAATGTAAGAATATAATCAAAGTCCTACATGGCCCAAAACGCAATGGTAGATAAGCTAAAACTGAAATTGAAAGTTTTCTCAAATTGTTTGATCCTGGGATAATTGATTACGTCGTTGCAAACACAAACAAGTACATAAATAACAAGAGATCATCTGTGAATTACTCGAGGGCTAGAGATTGCAAAACTACTTCTGCTTCTGAAATAACAGCTCTTTTAGGAGCACTGTTACTCATTGCTGTATAAAAAGGGGCACGCACAAATGTATTAGAACTGTGGGTATCAAATGGAACAGGAATGATTAGTCTAAGGGCAACATTTAGCTACAAGCACCTTCTGTTCTTGCTCTGGTCACTCAGGTTTGACGATACTTCTACAAGAAAAGAATGACTAGCAACTGATAAACTTGCTGCCATCCGCAATCTCCACTCAGCATTTCTGAACAACTGTAGAAATAATTACAGTCCAGGGGAGTTCACAACCATAGACGAAATGTTTGTCACATTTCGCGGACGATGTGGTTTTGTTCAGTACATGCCCAATAAACCCGCTAAGTATGGATTGAAGTTGTATGCATTGTGCGATAGCAAGACCTTCTATACTTTTAATTTTGAAGTATACTGCAGCAGACAGAAACCTGGACCATATGTTGCATTTAACCAGCCAATGGATATTGTGAAGAGATTGGTTGAGCCAATCAAGGGAACTCACAGGAATGTAACTATGGACAACTACTACAGTATTTACCCTGTAGCCCTGCATCTTTTAGAAAATGGGCTAACGTTCATTGGAACATTTAAAAAGAACAAGAAGGAAATTCCTCCAGAATTTTTGCCCAACAGATCGCTAGAAATTGGAAATTGTCTTTTCGGATTTCAAGATGACTTCTGTCTTGCACCCTTTGTGCCAAACAAAAAGGAACAAGTCTGTGCTTTTCCTGTCATCAACGCATGAAACTGCTGAAATCGACACCACTACAGGCAAGTCTGTTGTAAATTTGGACTACAATGCAACAAAAGGTGGAGTTGATACTGTGGATTATATGTGTACATCCTACTCTACACAAAAGACCACAAGAAGATGGCCCTTAGCATTGTTTTTTCGTTATGTGGATACTGCTGGGATAAATTCCCAGGTCTTGTTTTTTGCAAACAATCCAGAGAAAAGATTCAGAAGAAGAACCTACCTAACAAACCTGGCCTTGGCTCCGATGGACTGCCATTTGAAAGAAAGGGCTCAGCTCTCTACTCTACCACGAGATATTCAAGGATTTTTGTCACCTCAGTAATCAATTCCCACCAATTACGATGAGACTGTAAGAAGTTGTGGGAGGTGCCATATTTGTGGTGGTAAATAAATAATAAAACTACTGTCACTTGCAATAGCTGCAAAAGATTCGTTTGCAAGCAACAATGCCACAATGTTGTCACATGTAATGATTGCACAGCTTCTCCAGAGGAAGAAAATGTGTGATTCTTGATATGTATTTACTGACTGCCTTATTATTACTACAAAGTTTTTATACATATTACACATTTTTGTAAAACTTGCTTTAACAATGGTAAACAATCGAATCATATCTGTGGTTATAATTTATTTAGAATTTGTTATTAAAGTAGCACTTAGGAAATATCCTGGAAACGTATGTCAGATATCCCGTAACAATTTTAATTTTCCCATGCACCTTGGATATATGTGTACAGATCATATTAAAAGTTGCTGTTAAGAATGATGTTATAAACAATAAATAATTAATTCCACCAAAAAAATAAGAAAACTGCTTTTTTATGTATTTAAATGTAGGCGGCACTGAGTGCCGCACGCGCCCGCTGACGCAACAGTCTTAAGCACGCCTGCCGCAGGGTTAATATGGAAATACTTGTCTCACTGGAAACTCATTTTCTAACATTTATATCCTTACAGAATTTTGCTAAAAGTGCCAGTGACTCTTGCCTCTGTTGAAAGGAGCTGTTCACATTTAAAGCTTATCAAGAATTATTTCAGAAGCAGCATCTCGCAAGGAAATCTGTCTTCTTTTATCATGCTGTCAGTAGAACATGACATGGTTTCAAAATTGAATTTTGAAGATATTATGGATGAATTCGCTTTTCAAAAAGCAAGGTAAAGGTTAATTGTGTAAAGTGTTTAAAGCAGAAAACCCTTAGTAGGTATAACCTACAACTCATTTAATTTCTTGTAAATAAAGAGCACAGTCAAGTGATGGAAACGTTTAAGTATATACCCTGAATAACACTTGTGAACCTTACTTGAATTTGAATTTCATTAAATTGGAAGGATTCCCATAGCTAAGTTGGTTTTTATTATTAACGTTTTAGTAATTACCATACCTATTAAGATTCCATCTCCAAATAATTATTTTCCTATCACAACAGTAGTTTTGCTGCAGTAACAGTATTTTGATATAGTGGTATTATGTCGATGACAAAACTTGGGATACTTTTGAACATGACAAAGGTGTATAACCTGTCTTGGAGGAGGGGCAGAAAGGAGGGGAATGCGGGAGAGCCCTGCTCAGAAGTTTAGCACATGGTCCCTTGCCAGCTAAGGTGGGCCCTGGTTCACTATTTTACCTACTGTTGTACTGTGTTTACCCATGTGAGAGAGAGTGAGAAAACTGCTTAAAATCCACACTCAGACTAACTACTGCACCAAACCAAGGGGTATGACGTCTAGTATCAATCCAAATCTGTATAATATGTGTGTGTCTTGAAAGCCACTGCACAAAATGTTTTGATTTAGGGGCAGGTTGTTTCAACATTACCAGCATAGTGACGAAAGCAACTGTCATTCTTTTCTGAATGGTAAGGATTTTTGCATTGTTATAGGTGCACCCTCAATCTTCACACAAACACCTGCTTTTGAGTTTTGTGATTTGGTCACATCATTGTATTATGCCAGGTTTTGGTGCCTACAATAATGCTAGTCACACAGCAACTAAACCACTTTAGAATTCTTTCTGCCCCTAGCACTTCTTTGCATTACAAAACATCATGTGATTCACCTCAAACCTCACACAGACTGTTTAGAAAAACAGGTAAACTGACAACAGCCACGCACACTTTTCTTTAAGGTACCATCTCTTGTTGCCAACAGATTGATACACCAAGAATCTCATATTCAACAACTTCCATACAAGCATTGTTCTTGTACAATTACTGGTATTTATCTTTATAATAATTATTAGGCACATTTTTACAGTAGCCATAAATGTGAGCTGTTTACATTTCTGTTGTTATCCTGACTCATTTGCACCATATATATTATTAAGTGACTGTTGCAGCTTAATACACAAAACAGTAACTTGTTTACTTACCAGAAAACAGACACAAAAGTTTCATATGAGCATTACAGACTGTGTTAAGTCTTACACTAACATGCCAATGTAAGTGACAAAGAGTGTGAAGAATTACTGTTTATCAACATGTAACTTCACATGCTTGGATTTGGAATAAATAAATGATCACAACAAATTTGTAAAAGATAAAGTGCTCATACATTTTTCTTCACATCAATGTTGCTGTCATATTTTCTTTTATTTATGTTAGATGTTGGTAATGCACAATGATACATTTGTTAAATAAATGCCATAAGAAATGTCTCCAATCTTTCTTTAATTATCTCCAAACGTTGACAACTGATTCTTTATAAGACACAATACACAGGATTAAATTATTGCAAAGGTATATTAATACCAGTAAAATTGTAAACCAGAGTTACTAGGAATTCCAGAAAAGACAAAAATGAACACTTACAAAAGAATCTGAGACTTTTACAATTATGTCTATTGAGTGCTGATTTCAGTAAAAGAAGACTTAATATAACTCCTCAGCTAATGGCATTTTAAAAACATGTTCATCCAGACAAAATTTCTGTATGTGCCCAGCGGTACCCTTCAAACATGCCTAATAAAAGATCAGCAATTTATGACTTGATATATAATTTCTGTCAGTATTGCAGATCAAGGTCCTTCACACACACAAGTATTTACATGTGATAACAAATAGTTAAGTCATCACAAGTCAATACTGTGTATTTATTTCAATAAATTTTTATAAGAAAGAAAATGATAGTAGATTGAAGTTGCACAGCCTGAGTTTTACCTACTATACAATTACAGTTTTATATTTTCCTTTGATTTGCACCAATACTGCAGAATTTACATTCTTTCTTCACTAATGTGTTTTCCGTTTTACAAAGCTTTTATCTTTAGTACTGTATGAAACATAAATATATTACTAAATTTCATTCAAATCATCACTCCAGCTAAAACAAAAGGTCAAGTTTAAAATATCACTCAAGTAACTATCCTGCTAAGAAGCAAGTGATGCACTATTACTTTTTGCATTCTCTTCACTGTCACCATTCATTGCAACAGGTAAAAGACCATTCTTGTGATCGTTTACATGTAAAACAAATCCTTCTCGATTTACAGTTTTGAAGGGGCAGTGAATGCAGGAAAACACACCACTCTGTCCAGGATGTTTTGAGCTTAAATGATTTTTATATGAACTACTCTGTATTGCTGTGTATGGGCAATGTGGACATCGATATGGTCTCTGGCCAGTATGACGCATTATGTGACGACGCAAAGAGTTGTGGTCACCTGTCCGATATGCACACATAGGGCAGGCATGAGGTTTCTCACCAGTATGCTGACGGAGGTGCATCTGCAGCATAGCTCTGCGAGCTGAAGCATGACCGCAAACCTAAAAAAGAAAAGACTGACTGAGGAATACGATCTGCGAACAACAGCTGTGAAGTGTAATTCAGTATAACTGACTTTTCCACCCATGTTATTTTTATGGCTTGAACTAGCCAAAAGAGCAATGGTAGCACAATAAGTTATTGAACACCAAACATCTGACCAGCTTGCTTAATTTCAGTAAATTAGAATTATTCAATCTACTAGTTTGTGGTGTGTTCTTTACCTCATATGCTGGATAACTTTTTACAAGGTGGTTTACAAAAGTAACTGTTTTTCAAAAAGATGCAATAACTTTGGTGCATAGTAAAGTGCAGAGTTGTAATGTGACAAATTCATAATTTTTTATTTATTTATTTTTTAGTTTTGTTCTGAAAGTCTTTAGTCAAAACAGGTACCATGCCAAGAACCACAACCTACCTAGCAGGTGTTTCTACATACAACTGCAATACTGTATCAACTTGATGGGTGATTACATAAAATAATAACAAAATAATAAATCTGAATTAATTTCTAATAACAAAATAAGTAAAAAATAAAGTAATATAAATTTTCTTACAAAATGGAACCTGTAGATCAAAATATTACTAATAATTAGTGTCCTACTCAAATGTCACCAAATAAATAAAATCTAATTATGTACAAATATCAGACTCTATGAATACATGACAGGATGATGATTCCAACACATACATTGCTTTCCATGTCATTCATCCAGTACTGAACTCACAAAGTGTTATGTACTATAGTGACATTCTATTGTTTATTGTTAATATAGTGTAAAGGTCAAATTTGTGGGAGATGTCTGGTTTTTGTTAATGTACGCCTCAGTTCACATGAAATGCCCTCAGTTGTTGTGAAGCTTGTGAAAATGCCAAATGCTCGAATTTTAATCTGAAGTAGCAAGATGCCTAAACATCTTATATACGGCTAAAACTGCAAGAAACTTTATTCTTATACCATGGAATGTAGTGCAATTTAATCGGGTGATGCTACGGGTATTAGATTAGGAAATGAGACACTTAAAGTAGTAAATGAGTTTTGCTATTTGGGGAGCAAAATAACTGATAATGGTTGAAGTAGAGAGGATACAAAATGTAGACTGGCAATGGCAAGAAGAGAAATTTGTTAACATCGAGTATAGATTTAAATGTCAGGAAGTCGTTTCTGAAAGTATTTGTAAGGAGTGTAGCCATGTATGAAAGTGAAACATGGACAAAAAATAGTTTGGACAAGAAGAGAATAGAAGCTTTCGAAATGTGGTGCTACAGATGAATGCTGAAGATTAGATGGGTAGATCACATAACTGATGAGGAGGTATTGAATAGAATTGGAGAGAAGAGAAATTTGTGGCACAACTTGACTAGAAGAAGGAATTGGTTGGTAGGACATGTTCTGAGGCATCAAGGGATCACCAATTTAGTATTGGAGAACAGTGTGGAGGGTAAAAATCATAGAGGGAGACCAAGAGATGAATACACTAAGCAGATTCAGAAGGATGTAGGCTGCAGTATGTACTGGGAGATGAAGCAGCTTGCATAGGATAGAGTAGCATGGAGAGCTGCATCAAACCAGTCTCAGGACTGAAGACCACAACAACAACAACTTGACTTTTTCCACACTCCTGTAGGGAATCTACAGAACACGACAAATGATAGCCTGAATGGATGAATGCTAGCTACATGGAATGACAGGCACAAACAGGGAAAAGAAAAGAAAGCTTCACTTTAAGGACATTTCCACAACACTTGGACAGTTCTTAGTTGGAAAAGTATTTAATGAGTTGGAAAAAAATCAGTAAATTGTTTTCAGAAATCCCTGTTTTGAAACTTTCTGCCAGAATGGGACTTGAACCTGGAAACTTACCTTGCTGCAAAAAGGCAAAGTTTCGAGTTAAAGCCCTGACATGGAGGCACTGGCAGAAGTAAGGCAGTGAGGGCAGGTTGTGAGTTGTGCCAGGGTAGATCAGTCAGCAGGAGTATTTTCTGCTAAACTCAAAGGTTTAGGTTTTGAGTTCCAGTCTGGCACACACTTTTCTTTGACCACGCAGTTCCAATAAACCATTTGTCAGAAGCAGAGACAGAAAAACAGTATATTATAAAGGAAGAAAACAACCATAAATGACTGCTCTCAGGCAACATCTACATGCAGATACCGTACGCACAAGGTGTTTAGCTCTTCTTTAAATTATTTCTATAATAGTTTGGATTCAAATTCCACAACTATATCAAGCTAATAGCAGTAATAGGAAAGATGACTTAACACAATATGGCACAGAAGAGGATGGGAGAACCCCTGTTTAATTATGAAAGTCCACTACAGTCAAGATACCAAACTACATATCTAGAACTACATTCATATAATGAAGTGTAAACAAAGTTGAATCTCTTCCTAGTATTGAACACAGAAAAAAATACAGATAAAATCATACGATGGTAATCCCAAAAGTAAAGTCTCCTATTTTTTTACAAGTACATAGACCTGTTTATTTCCACAATGGTTTACATCAGTTTACAGCATGAACATTCAGCTATTTTTTGACATAATCACCATTTCTGTCAATGCATTTTTGTAGACGCTGTGGCAGTTTTTGTATGCCCATGTCATACCAGCTCGCCGCCATGCTGTTCAGAAAGTTATGAACCTCTTCTTTCACTTTGTTGTCGAAGGTGAATCTCTGGGACCACAATTAACACTGACAGGTCCTGTGAGACTCTGAAAAAACTCAAATGGGCAATTCAGAACCAGAGAAGAGGAATGCTGAACAAGGGCGTACACATTCTCCATGACAATGCTCACCCACACATCGCTCGGCAAACTGTTTCTCTCCTGCAACAGTTTCAGTGGAACATAATCACCTACCCACCCTATAGTCCTGACCTGGCAACCAGCGACTATCACCTGTTCCCTAGGTTAAAAGACCATTTGGCCGGAAAGCGATTCAGCTCCGACAACGAGGTGAAAGAAGAGGTTCATAAGGTAATTATGTCAAAAAATAGCTAAATGTTCAAGGTGTAAACTGATGTAAACCACTGTAGAAATAAACAGTTCTATGTACTTATAAAAAAAAAGTAGGAGACCTTACTTTTGGGATTCCCTCGTATGAACAAAATTCGCTTTTCTGAGAAGGTTAGTGAGAATGAAGAGATATAATGAAACAGTTAGAACCAAATTCAACGGTCTCTTTCTAAATATAACAAAATGCATTACACATACTGACAAAGACAAGACCTGCACCAATAAAGGTTTCAGTTTCAATACAGAGATTGCGAAAACTATTCAATCAGTAAGATATAGTTATTTGTCTGGCAACAAAAGTGTATCTAGCAAAGCACTGGTAACTCATGCTAGTTTTATTGGTCCCTTTGATCCATGATCCACCTCTCCATAATAAACATGTGAAAATAATACAGTAATAACAGAAAACGTTTGAGGTGTGTGTAGCAAGAATTTTTAATTACTAATATATTTAAATCTTTCTGTTCAACGATATCCAATAAAGTACTTCAGAGTGGAATACCATTTTTATAATGACAGGTTTTTAACAGTATTAAGTGTGAACTGAGTGAAATAGAAAAATCAATTAAACACACAAGTTTTGATGGCGGGGTTCCAACAATATTATGAAATGGATAGACAGCTACTAACATAAAGATGACATGTCGCGTTGTAAACAGGCAAAACAATAAGACTGTTACACACAACAATTTTGACCAATTCCTTCTCTGGAAAGGAAAACACACACACCTTCACATAAAGCAAGTACAACTGTGTTGTGGCCAGTCCTGGGTGAGCACTTTGCTTTACCGAAGCCCCACAACACAGTTACTGTTTACAGCCATTGCATGAATATGAAAATGTCTGATGTAGAATATACGAGTGTAGAATTGAGAGATAACTCCACATACTCAACAGAGAAAAGGCTACTGCATATGATGAGTTGCTGTTAGATAATATATCAAATGCATGGAAAAAGCGGAACCTGTTTGATGACAGTCCATTGTAGGTTACATCGAGTCTAAGAAGAATATCAAGAAGTTTCACATGACAGATGTCTGCAATCATCAACCATGAGAGGTTAAGCTTTTCCACTAACAAAAACTAAACAAACACACACACAATGAAACTCTGCAAGGAAACAAACTTCTCCAACCTAATAGTCGAGGGTGGATTCCAACAAATTCACAAAATTTTAAATGCTTAGCACACTTGTGTTGCTAGCTAAAATAAATGGCACGTCCTCCATTAAACTCTCTACAGCCTTCTCGACACACTGCACTTCATTAAAATATGCTATATGTACATCATAGACACCACAAAGATCTGAATCCTCATGATGGAGTAAAAAGCCATGGATCAGAGGAATTTTCCCTCCTTTGGAGAGAGATTGAATCTCTATGACCAAATGGACGAATGGTATGGCGGAATGGTTGGTTTCACTGGGTAGAGCTTATAGATAGTAAATTCAGGCCAAAAATTAACCTAGCAGGGCATAACTTTCCTTTCAGCTAAAAGACAATGTCTTACAGAGACTGGGCATCATTTTCTATAGCGTGTCACCAGTACATCACTGAATGTCATTTCAGATTTCTTGTTATTAAGAATACTGATGTGCTCTGACATTCAACTGCTGCTATTTCCTCACCTTAATTTTGTAGCAAGTGGAAGAAGTGTTCTGGGTCACATTCTGTGCTGAATGCTCTTGACGAATTGCTTGGAGAATAGATGAGAAAATTCATCCCTTTTTTATGCTTCACTTGCTCCAATGTCTTAAGGATCACATAGCTCCAATGTCTTAAGGATCACATACAGTTATGCAGTGTAAACTGTTAATTTGTCTGGTAGGCAGATCCTGAAGTCATGGTCACAAGAAATGACAGTGTAGCCAATAATGTCCCCCTGCTTAGATCTGACTGTATACACTGTGATAAAATTGCAGTGCTTGCATAAGAAACTTAAAAAAGACACTTGAGAAAAACTACATTCAGAATGCTCTCCTTTTCAAAAGTTGTAGAATCTGAAATAACACTGGGCCTCGTAACAAGCAAAGGTGGTGATTTGTTCCAGTCTTGGCACAAGCCATTAAATTAGGAGTTTGGAACTCCCAAAATGTATCTGTTAGGCAGGATCCCAAAGGGCCACATTGTTCACTAATGTTTATTAAGCTGGCACTGCATGGATGCATAGGCAATATCACTTTGTGATGTGAACTGATAAATTTTATACTCTCTTCATACCTTAAGGAGGTGCTACCTTATGGAAAGTGATGGACCCAGACCTCAGCATAGAGACTAGTCTTCAATAACTCAGTGTCTAAGCTGACTCCCTCATGACACTTCTTGACAGATTAAAACTGTGTGCTGGACCGAGATTCAAACTTGGGACCTTGGTCTTGGGGCAAGTGCTCTACTGACTCAGCTATCGAAGCATGACTCACGACCTGTCCTCACAGTCTGACTTCTGCCAGTACCTCGTCTCCTACCTTTCAAACATCACTGCCCCACAAACCTTGCATGACTAGCACTCCTTGAAGAAAGGATATTGCAGACATATGGTTTAGGTACACTCTGGGGGAGTTTCCTGAATGAAATTTTCACTCTGCAGTGGCACACAGATTTAATTCACCAGAAAGCCTCACATCAGTGCACACTCCACTGCAGAGTGAGAATTTCATTCTGTAAAAAACCCCAGGCTGTGGCTAAGCCACATTTCCATAATATCCTTTCTTCTGGGAGTGCTAGCCTTGCAACATTCACAGGCGAGCTTCTGTGAAGTTTGGAAGGAAGGAGATGAGGTATTGGTGGATGTATAGCTGTGAGGATGGGTCATGAGTCATGCTTGGACAGCTCAGTTGGTAGAGAACTTAGCTGCGAAAGGAAAGTCCCGAGTTCAAGTCTCAGTCTGGCACATAGTTTTAATCTGACAGGAAGTTTCATATCAGCACACACTCCACTACAGAATGAAAATTTTATTCTGACTCCCTCATAGTGGATTGCACCAATGGTTTTCAGGGAGGATGACCAAGCAGACCTATTCACTGTGGAACCACAATGAAGCCAAGACCATACAACAGTTCTACAGAATTGGAGCAGATGTGCTGCCTGCTCCCGTCACCTTACAACAAACACCCTTTTAAATGTTGAGATCATCGAGTGAAAGCTATCAGATCCCTCAAGTGTTGTAACCAGGCAAGTTTATCACTGAAATTGAGACTTGGAAACCTTGTTGATTCTTTAAAGTTTAAAACTGTATGCCTCATTCTGAATTTTGGAAGATTAAAAACACAGTGTGAATGTTTAAAAGCAGCACACAGATTTTTCAGCTGAAAATTTAAAGCCAGTGTTTTCCACCTACTTCTCCAATCTCTTAACTATTAGTGACAACTACCATGTTGATGCAGGAATACTGGAAGAAGAATAGAGAATTAGGATATAAATCTACAAATAAGGAGCACTGAAAAAGAATGCTTATTGTTGTTTATACTATTTACAGCGATTTTTAAAAAGGTTCCATTTCAACTATTACCTTGAGGGGCAAATGATTTTGGACATTACCAGCTCTAACCCTAAAATAACTAGGAGGGAGGGCTATATAATAACAGTGAGAAGTCCCTTGAAGCCCTGTATCTGATTAAGGAGATTATGTCTTGAAGTAGCATTGTATACTTTTTCAAGGTAAAAGAAAATACCAATTAGGTAATATATGCACAGCCAAGTGCACATAACAGCCACCATCTACAAGATCAGAATATTTAAGGCAGAATAAGATCTTCAAAGCTGCACTGATGGAGACTAAGAAACTGTCTCAGATCCAGACAAGGTGTACTTTGATATTTTGCACCATGGTCTGCCCCCACACAACTGGTGCAAGCAATGCTATAATGCATACTCAAACATATACAGTCCATCCCAGGTTACAGAAGGGGAATTAAAGTGACTTTTCCCATGAGTTGGGGAAGCTATCTTGCTTTTGAAGTTAAAAAGTGATCACAAAATGCTGCAGTGCATTTTATAATTAACTGCATTAGATATGTCGCTTGCTACAGACAATGCTGAGTCCAGTTCCCATACAGAGGAAGGAAAGTTGTACATTTTGTCATTTACAGAACTGGAATTCCAACTGCTCCTCTCAGTGATCACTCACTCACTCATGATAGAAGGCTGGATTCTGACAGGCAGTAGTGTTCATTGAAGTCTTTTGCTATGTCTCCTTTGCTGGTCTGAAGAATGTTGTTCCTCACCACAGCATAAATCGGGCACCATCTCTAAAATCCTCTTCATGGCCTCTCATATCTGTTCTGGTTTGATGGAACAATTGATTAAACTTGCAAACTGTTGCCATGATCTATACTTGCACTCTTTAATGACATATCAAAATTGTGCCTTCTTGATCCAAATAATTGTGACGTACTTAGAAATCAAACTGTATTTAAACCTTCACAGACGTTCTTGTTCACCTGCCTCTAGTAGCAGAGTAACATTCCTCAAACTAACATGAAAGAGACTGCCTTCTTATCTGTCCTGAACAATTTGATACAGATGCATTCCCAGGAAGGTGAATCCATACAAATAATGCTATTAACCCATTCCTGGATGCTGTTTCTACATTCACTTAGCTGGCTGTACAACATCTTGCTGAGCACTCACGTTGATGGATTTTTACAGACACTGCTCTGTTTGATAGGTGTACCCAGATTGGGAACTGATTACTGCACTGCAAATTGCCAACCACTCCCAAATCAGCAGTTTTGGAAAACATATTGCAGGTGATGGTGGAAAACAGCCCTAGACCAGTGCTGAAGTGCAAATGCTGTCCCATTTCCATGAGGTGTGAGATGTCTCATAACATGAAACTTTCAGCAACTTGACCTGAGGAACAGGAGGTAGTGGAATCCTTCATAACATGACATAAATCTCCCTGCCCCCATGCGCGTGCGCGCGCACGCACGCACGCACGCACACACACACACACACACACACACACACACACACACACACACACACACAAGGAATGGGTGAATCAGCTATTTGAAAAGATTAGTGAGATCATCTTAATCAATTTGGTGATAAGGGGGCATAAGGATCAAACATGGTTTCTTGATGCATTTTTACTGTTACAGACACTGCTTGTGGGTTGGTGGTGGGGAGATAGGAGAAGAGTGGCATACAAACTTTGCAAAAGTAGCCACTTCTACTTAACCTTTGTCACACTGAGGCATCCTTACTGTGGTGGTCACAACTCCTTAGCACAGGGATGACAGATAATTTAAAATAAATCTCATGCAAACACAAGCAGAAGGATTTATACAGTGGTAGGAATCTCAAGTGCTTAAAAAAATGTTGCTCACCAGAAATTGTCCGGGAAATTGATTGAAATGGAAGGAAAGGGATAGTTCTAATGGCAGCTTGGACTAACAACTGTAAATAACAAAAGTGCACTTGACCATTCAGTAGTGAATAAGCAGTATACAGCAGTGGACATATTGCGACAATGTATCAACACTGTTGTGTCAGATATCACAATGGAGCAATATCTTTAAGTCAAGGTTCGAGATATTCTCCAGAATGTTCTGAAAAAGAGAAACGTATGTGCAAAGTCTGCACTGAACATTCTTGCCTCCCCAACAAAAATAATGCATGGACACCAGCTGTGACTTAATTGAAATGCAAAATGTGGCAATTTTTTTCTGGAAAAATCATCATGGCTGACAAGACTGATAGATTACTATTGTCACCTCACTCATGACTAACAATATATTTATGGCAAACTGACCAGTATGTTTGAATAATGAAAAAAGCTACTTTTGATGACAAATGTAAACAGAAAATTACAGCCCCGTAGGAGAATAGTTTTCAGACTGGACTATTACCCAGCAAAAAGAGGTACACTGTCTTGTATCCACCTAAAAGCTGTTACGTCTAGGGCTCAGAATGCCTGCTCTGAACTGAAGCTGGTTCAGTAATTCCTAGTGGTAGAAGTCTGATCCTTATTTATGTTGTAACCAGCTTCTGAACTTATACACATGTCATAAATGTCAAAGTAGTAGGGAAAGGAAGAGGGTAGCATCCGACAATGTGCAATTACTATTATTTGTTGGTGGAACTGACACACTGAAGTGAGAAAAGTAGCACAAGATTCAAAAAAGGGTCTGGTGAGTATTTATATGAAAATGAGTTCAGATGCTGTAGCAGTTCAGTCTCATCATGAGTCCAAACAGTGAAATATTTCCAGTATCTTAGAAGTAAATGAGAGGCTGAGTATAAATGGAACTGAATGGAGCCCTCTTTCAGTGACCCATCTAAATGATGGCATAAGAGATAGCCAGCCAGTTTCTCCTTGTTGTAAAATGGTTTTTGACTGATATATAACTAACTAATTTAAAAGAAAGTTTCATTTTAGGCTGTTCTGGGTAGAGGAGTAGCCAGTAGCATGTGTATCGTGAACTTTAGACTGAATGCACACAAATTTCAAATGCTTCATAAAATAGTAAGTGTCTATAATACACAGCTCAATCTTTTGTCCAAGAAATAGTAGATGGCATATTATTAATTTTAGCTACTTACTTCTATTACTATATTCCCTAATTTGTTTTGCATCCCTGCAAGTTTTCCTTCATGCTATAATCTATTTTTGTGAGGGAGGTAAATTTTGGGTAAGTTGTTTAATTTATATGGAATCCAGAAATTAACCATGAACACAATTCACTGTACAAAATAAATAGAAACAGGCACACACATTCATATAACGCAATGTAATGAAACCCACTACATTCACCATTATATTGAAAACCATTAAAAACACACATCCAATCCATTCCTCAATATTTACTATGTTAAACAGAGAAAGAGAGAGAGAGAGAGAGAGACTGTGTGTGTGTGTGTGTGTGTGTGTGTGTGTGTGTGTGTGTGCGCGAGCGCACGCGTGCGTGCACACCCTTTGAAGTAACATGCACTTCACTAAAGTGATTTTTTGTAACACTGTTTTTGAGAAGGGGAAAAATTGGCCAAATGTATATGCATAAGCAACATGATTATTTACAATGAGGTTAAAAGCTTGTCCTAAGAGTTATCTTTGAGGACCTTTTATGGAATAATTTTCTCATTTATACGATCAGTTTTGGAGCTCTGTAACTTACAGAGAGTGATTTTCCTCTTTCTAAACCAGTTACTTGCATCTTTGCATCATACTTTACCAGTCAGCTTCTTGCCTATCTGACAGCACATTACCCATTTCTACTGTCTACTGGGACTACTCCCTCCCTCTTTGACAGTGTACTGGCAGGAGAAAGGGAGCTTGTTCTTTGTAACTTCCTTATGCTTTGTTGGGAATACAGACATATTAAAAAATGGCATGAAATGCACTGTCGAGAAAAGTAAGATCATGTTAGTAACCACAGAAGATGAAGAAGACAACGGACAAATTAATACTGAAAGATAGAACATTGAAACTGTGGACAACTTTAAATATCTAGGATGCATGATAATGGAGAATGCAATGATTAAGGCAGAAATAAGCAAATGGGTACAACGGAGCAATGCATTCAACCAATGTGTGATGGGTTTAGTCTGGCGAATGCCAATGAAGTGTAAGCATTTCATGTAAGTGATGTACTTTACACCCATATTGACATATGCTTTCGAGACTGGGACAGCGATAAAAAAAAAAAAGCAAGGAGTAGAATCCAAACCAGTGAAATGAAATTCCTAAGAAGTTGTCAGGGAAAATGAGGAGAGGCTGAGCGAGAAATGAAGCCATTAGGGGGCAATTGGAGTAGAAAGGTTGAATGACAGAAAGGAGAAGAGTAGGTTAAAGTAGTTTAGACATGTAAAGAGAATGGAAGATGAAAGAAAACCAAAATAAACGAATCTGAGAGCAAGAGAGAGACTCAGAGAGAATTGGATGACTTGATAAAGACCATTTAAAAAAGGAGGAATCTGAGCTGGAACAAAAGAGTTACAGAAGAAGAATGGTGGAAAGATGGGGGAAAGAGGAGAAGACCATAAATGCCCAAACACAAAATGATGCTGGGTAAAGGGGAAATAATGTGGAAGATAGCATATTATGTTATTCCTTCATGTCTTTCATCATAAAATTTGGTAAGTACAAAAAAAGAGGTGCTGTTCTGATGTGAACTTATACTGTGCTTTCCAGACTACTTTGAAAATACAGCATTATCTGACACTTGACTATTGGTCATCAGTTATCCTCATAAGCTTCCCTCACCCTTGATGTTCCACACTCTCAAGAGTGTAATAATGACAATGCTTAATCCTGAAGTGACTTGATGTCCACCTTCCACTTCTGATTCTATGACAAAATGTTGTACTTTAAAATAAAATAGTGTTGGAACTATGTACTGAATGCACTTTTAACTGAGATTTCAGTACAAATGTCAAGTATAAATATGGCAAGGGAAGTTCTGGCAGAATGTAAATACAGCTGAACACACAATGTCAGGACTGCAGTTTGGCAGGTGGACTGGTTGCCAGAAAGTAAGTAATTTAGGACTAAAGGTCCGGTATAATGATCTCTATAGTCATCTGCATCATATTCCATATAAAATAATGTCAGTTTTTTCACAATCATGAGGTAATGCTAAGCAAGTTTGACAAGCAGCATCTGGCCATGATGCATATCCATGCTTCTTCAGTGTTTTCATGCCATCTAGCAATCAATATTTGAACTACAGCCTCTGCTGATGAACACAATCATGTGGGAAACACTGACAAAGTGCGGACTTTCAGGATGGCCAAACATGCTTCCATTTTTATGAGTATTGACCCCAAACTATTAATTACAAATGATATGACTTTTAGCTTGAAACCAGTCCCATGAAAAAAAGCAGATTTCGTGTCATATCACACCTTAATGATTCTAGTGTGTTTAACATACTGCCACTGAACAAACATAGCTGGTACTAGTAGGCTTTGTTTCTTCAAGTTTAGGATTTTAATGTATCAAACAATGGAAACTCCAGGGCAGAATAACAACAACATGGAATGGATAAATTGCAAATCACCACATAGAGGAGGCACAGAGTTCCAGATAGGCACAATGAAAAGAATGCTATAAACATGTCAGCTTTCAGACAAGGTTGTTCTTCAGAAGTAGAAAACACACACAGTCATGCGTCAACAACTCTAGTGGCCATATATGGGTGAACTGTTCTTGTCTGATTGTGTGGAAGTTTTCTACTACTGAAGAAGAATCTTGTCTGAAAGGTGAAATATTATAGCATTTTTTTTTCATCGTCTCTCTCTGCAACTCAATGACTCCTCTATGTGGTGTGCAGTAATCTATCCGAGCTTTAATATATTTCTGTCAGGGTTAAATTCAGTTGAGGAACATTCAAAAATTTTAATGTCCTCAAAACACAGATGTCATTTAAGACGCAGCATGAGTTAAGAATGAACAATGATGTGAAGAGGTGCTCTCTATGACCTTCCGAAACAACTGCAATGTCAGTTGTATAACATGATCTAGGGATACTGGAACCTTGGCTGAAAGCAGATTTCAACAATTGTGGACCACATTTTTGGTTGTAAATAGCTAAAAAATGAAATTAAATTTATGTGGTGGCATTTGTAAAAGAGGAAGAAACGGTGTGTACTGGTAAAACTTACAGAATCTGAGCTACTTTCTTAAGGCAAGACTGGCCAAAAAACTGGCAGTGGACAGCGAAATAAGCTCTACTAATGCCTGTATTATAATCAGGATGATACAATTACTTGAATGTACATTCACATGAATGTATTGAAGAGTATTACATGTGATTTGTGATGTCTGCCCCTAAGTCTATCTATTTAACAATTTTACGTTTGATTTTAGCTCTATATTGCTGTAAATTGCCATCCACTGTGTAAGGGTACAGATGTCGATCATGTACTTGATGAATCAAATCTATCCTTAAACTTCTTTTCCACAGTGCAGCAGCATTGCTGATGCAGATGCCCCATAGTTCTAGAAGGGAGAGGTTGGCACCTGGAGATCGTTTGGTGTGAAGAGTGAGTTAGTCACATGAGGACCATCATGCAAGTACAATGTGTTATGTATGTGCGATCATGGTTAAAGTAATAATTTTGAAGCGTACGATTAATTTCATATCAGGGGCGTTGTTATGTACATTAGTTAAACTGTAATGAATCAGCAATGACAAATGATAAATGAGTGAATGCAACTGTAATGTGAGTGTGATCAGAACAAGTAGGGACATAACACTTGAAATTAAAGTAAAATAAACTAACCGTGTTGTATAAAACATATTGCAAACTCTTCATTATTATTATTATTATTATTATAATATTTTGGAGGGGACTTAGTAATAGAACTGCAGGAGAATAGGTAGGCTTGCATCATATGCTCACAGCCAGAACTTCAGTTATAGGCATATTTACCTTGAGAGCAAGTTCGTCCTTCAAAACTAGCCATTTATGAATGTCCAATGCCTAATTTTCCAATGAGCCAAAATACAGTGAATAATAATCATGTGTAAATCAACAAATAATATGGAGTGGCACCTTACAACTGATTAGAAAGTTGTTTCAGCTTATCTAAAATAATTCAAAGAATATGCAAAATGCCTAAATCAGTACATCTCTACAGGGATTTTAAAATGGCTCTTTTCGAAGATGAGTTCTCATGACCTAAAAATGAAAGTGGTATTTGTTCACCTTTCTAGAGTAATGACAGGTCAAACAAGATACTAATACAAACAGCCCTTCATGTAGTGTAAAGTATTGGCACTTTGAAAGCTAATGTATTTGCAGCATTGATATTAAATTCTAAATTTGAGGTTTATTTATGAATGTACTCACATGACAAACATAAGGCCGCAGCTTGCTGTGGACAGCCTGTATATGTTTCTTTAAGCATTTTGAATCGGCATATGTTTTGAGACATATGTCACATTGTTTGGTTGCATACCTTAAAACCAAGAAAACCCTGATCAAAATCAACTTATCTGTAAATTAAGTAAAATGCTAAAACACTGAGACTTATTACACTACAATCAGTAAATAAACATTATTAATAATTTAGAGTGAAGAGCCTCAAATACGGCACACAAATGGTACCAAGAATTACTTGATGTGGAGAGGAGCTGTTATGCCCATTTGTTCTAGGAAGCCATCTAACTTCACAAGCATTACCATTGTCTCAACAAGAAAGAGGAAAGACTCAAGAAAAACAAAACCTGGATTCTGCTGCTACAAAGAATGGTTATTGCAGGCAACAAGGAGAAAACTACAACAGTAACAACCAGGGAAAGGCCCTTGAACAATGATTAGATGTCCAGGAACTCAACTCCAGTGTGCCACCAGCATCTGAGGGTGAATCTTTGACAAAGCCAGCCATGAAACAAATGTTGGTTGAAGATCCCAAGATGAGTGCTAACAGCCAACATGTGCTTAAATTATTAGCCTTTTTTTTAAAAAAAAAATATGTAAAACTGAGGAAAATACTAGTAAGTCCATTCTCTACTGGTGTTCTACAAAATTCATGAAACAAAAAATTTGTCCAGAAGAATGGGAGCAGATAAAATAATTTAATAAATTAAGTGCAGTGCAGAAAAAACTAAGAAACAAATTTAAGTGACTAGAGTAAAAATCTTCATAGAATAATATACAATGACTGAAAAAGGATTAAGTAAACACCCTGATGAAAAAAATATAATGTGTGGCACAGGCACACAAAAACTATGGAATGGGAGATACAAGCTGTCATACCAATAACAAACAGGACTAAAATAGCAAAAGTATTTTTGTTCTTTTGTAGGGGGAGAGAGAAAGTTGTTGGCAAGGTGGTATTGCTGAGGGAAGTAAGTATAGATGATAAAGAAAAGCATTTGCCAATGAAGAACGCATGAATAGTTTAAATGCTTCAAAGACAGCTGGGTGTCTGTGAACGACAACAAGCTTTTCGAACAATTTTTGTATGGCTTCCTGTACGATCACTGTCCACAAATCCTACTCCACTGGCCCTGACACTTGTGATTCCTATTTCCTTCATAAAATCAATTTCCAAGAGAAAGAATAGCATTTTAATTCCACGAAATACAAGTGAACTGAATACTATTTAGCTTCTTCCATAACCCTACAGAGAGTTCAAAAAAGTTTAAATTCCACATCCTGAAGTCAATAAGTTTCTCTCCAGTCTTTCAGATGAAAACTTATCAAACATTGAAATGCACCTTTATGTCATCTACTCATTTTCCCAATACTACTTCCATCAATCAGTTTGGAATATATCTGTCCATTATGCATTATCATTTATTTAAAATTATCTTTGTTAAGTGTTAAAAAATAAGTGCTACAAAAATATTTTGTATAAGATGTTAGCATAGTAAAATTATATTAGGCAGAATTTAAAAAGATCACATAGAACATGGAACTAATTTTGTCTTCTGTAATAGTATTCTGCTATTTAGCCATCAAAACTGCACAGTATGATAATATAGCGGAACAGTAAACTACATTAAAACATTGAAAGTAACCAACCAACGAGGAAGATCATCAGTCTTGCGATTCATATGTATGACCCGATGGTTGCGTAACTGGGCTGCTTGCTTGAAACCTTTGCCACAGTCTGGACAATGAAAAGACCGAACTTCGCCATGAGTCTGCATATGTGCAACCATCCGTGTAATTACTGCAGTACGATACTTCTTACAAACAGGGCACACAAGCAGCCCAGCATCTTGACTGTGTGCAACCCACAAATGCATGGCACATCCTCTCCAGCGGTTGAACATCATTTTACATTCTGTGCAACGAAACTGTTGCTGGCTTCCAGTCACACGACTTTCTGGCATGTGACATTCTAAATGAATAGCAAGTGCTTCAGCTGATGCAAATTTGTGGTGGCAGCCATCTTTCGTGCATCTGCAACAACAAAAGTTTGCCCGTTACTAGCGGAAAAGAAACAAGTACAATAAATGTTTGAATATAGTCTCAAGGCACAATATTTTAATACAATGTGTCAAGTGGTACAAACTCTATGAGATTTGGGCAGAGTACTTCCTAGCCATTATATAGAGATAAATACTTTCATGTGGTTGACAGTAACAGTACTGCCTGTCAATGAGACAATCCCATGCCATATGTTTCCAAAAATTTCAAATCTACTTCATGGCACAACAGGCATTATTTATCCTCCTTCTATCATATTATATGTGTAACACATACGGTCACTCAGAAACTATAACATTGATATCATTTTGTAATCAGTAGTGATGAAAAAGCTTATAAATGTTCAGGATGTAATCATATGTACAAATCAGTTTGTGATATGACTGTAAAATGGCTTGTTCCACATTATTTCGACCTATCTACAAAATGATCCATGGAACATGTGACTAACTGAACATTCTACTTGAACCAAATCAGTATGTTATTTATCAGGTCATGCACACAAACCAAATATCTGATTCAAAGTCACAACTGGAAAGAGGGGAGGTTTGCAATTTTTCGTTCTATCATGCAGTGTAATGAAGTGCATGAATAACTTCCCAGATTTTCTCCTTTTTAAGTGCATAAGTACACTGTGAATGGCAAACAATTAGTTAAAAATCTGAAAAAGTTGCATATCTACTTGTAAGTGCTGAAAGAAAATGCAATTAGAAGAACTCATTGATAGGGTGGAAGTTAGTAAATGAGTATTGTAGTGTTCCATCAACACATCTCAGAAGAAATTTGCCAAATCTGATGTAAATGGCATAATTTTTATGTAAACATATCTTGCACAGTCAGAATTGGTATCAGTGGACTCTTATCAAACAATTTTAAAGTGTGGTGCCATGTAAGTTGTCTTTTTTCCCTTTTTGCTTTTCATACACAGGCACCATACAAGGAATGGTAACCAAAAAGAGAAATTAACAGGAGGAGATCATGTTGGTTGGGCAACATAAAAATATTTGTATGATAATTACTACATCATTCATCAGTAACAGGGCCATGCAGAGAGGAATAATGCACAGCTTTCCTTGTCGAAGCAAGAAATGAGCATTATACTTCAGTTACCTAATAGTCTGCTGGAATGTCTCACATTATTCGTATGATTCTGTTCTGGCCATCATAGCCAAAGGATTCTACCATACTAAAATTATGAATCATGAGCACAGTGTGGTGTCTCCTGTCGGTAACTTATATTTCTCCTGTAGTGTCATACAAATACCTGAATGAGGGTCAAGACTGTTGGTCTTTTCAGCAACTTTGGCTTAAGGCTAGAAGTGAATTACAGGAGTATCCACTAAACTTAGTATGTGACTGCCTTCACAATGCATCATGATAGTAATATGATGTTACTGCTTAGTGATAATGATGGAAGAACTTCTTCGTGGTTATTTAAAAGGCTCTATAAAAAAGATGTTGCATATAATGTGGGTACAGTAAATACATGCAACTTCTAAATTTTGTTTCCAAAATATATTTGTGAAAAGTGTTCTGTGAAGAAAGTCATTTCTTCCTTGTACAATTTTGCAAGATCAAATCACACATGTTCTTGCAGTTTAGTCAAATAAGGCAACAATCATCTTGTTCTTCATCCCGTATTGGGTGTATTGATGTTTATGTCAAGATAGATACAATAATTTGGGAAGCATGGTGTGCTCAAACAAAATGTGTACGATTATAGGCAACAGGTATGTCATAATTTTCTTTAGGAGCAGAATGTTATTTCTAGTAAAATGAATTTATACCTTCTACATGCCAACTGATATACTGAAAATCTACAGTACTTTTAGAAACTAATTGATAGTGGGAATAAGTGACTGATATTTCACATTGATTCTCATCTTATTTGATTTTCTTCTGAAATGACAGGAGTTAACTCAAAACTATCCTCCATTTTTTTTCTTCTGGTAAATAAAAGTAATTTACTTGATGAAGAAATGTGTGTCCTTGATTTGAACAAAATATTTTACGTACTTTCAACTTGAGCAATGTATTGAATTAAAATAAAAAAAAAAGATCTAACGCTGACACAACATTTGATGGAGAACAAAGACAAAGTCACAGTTTCGAAATTCATTTTGTGTTTCATCAGCATATGGGCTGAAATTAAGTATTGAAGACTAAATGGAACAATACTTTAAGTAACTGTCTTTTCTAATAATTGATACTTGTTAGCTCCTCCCAAATACAAGTCCAGATTCTACATGACTGTGCCATATTACTAGTGTATTGCAAGGGTCATCATCATGTTGTGCTTTCTTTACGAAACTGTTTGTCCTGGACATAAGACACTGGCTGACCATGCATCAGGAGATTTTCTAGTCAGGATTTTATTTATTGGTCCCTTTAATCTATGAAAATATGGTGTATTACAAATATTGGAGAAGATGTGCATATTAATTTTTAAAGACATATAAAATAATATATAACATAAACTACCAGAACTAAATGAATGATATAAACTTAGCTCGTACATATACAATGTAAATAAATTTGTTATATTGTACATTGTAATTTATAGAACCATGTATTCAATCACTGAGTAGAAACAAGGACACTGTAAATCTGGCTGTAAGAACTGTTTACTGGACTCTACATCCTGATTAGCTTTTGTTTTCACAGTGAGTTTATTGAAAAGTTTCAGTCATATGTGGGTTGGACCCTTATAATAGGTGGTATTTGTATGGGCTGTACACATGACTTTTCTGGGTTTGGTGTTATGGTAATGGACATCACAATTCCTCTGTAAATGTTTGTCACTATCTGTCACATTTATTACAAAAAATAAAATGATTTCTCTTACATAAACACATAGCAGCAGAAGTATGTTAAGTGTTGTGAAGGCCTTATTTTATTTCCTTTTATTATTCTAGGGCCCTTATTTTGAATTTAAAGTGCCGCTAGAGTGTTTCCCTAGATTGTTACTCCATAGTGTAGAGGCGACTCGACACAGCACAGTAACAATGGTAACTTTTTCCTTATTGCTGCTTTGCTTCAGGGCTCCTTGTTTGCAAATTTGATTTCTATTAATTGATACACTTACTTACCAGTATTAGTTTTAAGCAGACAATAATTTTACTAAAAATGCAACAACAGAATTGCATATTACTCAGAGTTGATTTAACAAACATCAACAACTTCTACCCACACTGACCATAATGAAATTAAGTGGCCACTTCAAAATGAGGATTAAGATTGGTTTACAAGCAGTCCTACCAAATGTAACAATAACAGTTTAGTCTTGGTGTGTGACATTAATGTTAGCATACTTTTTCTGTTTAAAACACTGTACTTAATATTACGTCTGCATGAAATATTCTAACTTATTGGGCTTAAATAACAGTTTTGTGTTGAATAACAACAATATGGAAAGGACAGATTGCTACTCACCATGTAGAGGAGGGTTTGAGTCACTGATAGGCACAGTGGAACGAATGCTAAAATATTATAGCTTTGCAACAAAGTCCTCCTTCTGCAGCAAAATACACCCACATTCACACGATCACAACTTACACATGGATGCCACTATTTCAGGGTGCTAGACGCCGACTGTGTCTGATGGAGCAGCAATCAGGGATGGATGGTATGTGTGTGTGTGTGTGTGTGTGTGTGTGTGTGTGTTGGGGGGGGGGGGGGGAGTAAGGAGCCAGCATGATGCGAGGGGGGGGGGATAGCAGAATATGTGTGGGGGAAGATGCCAATGCCGCCTGGTGGAGGGTGCAGGGACTTGATGGGGACAATTATCAAACAAACACAAGGAAGCACAAGGAAGGCTGACACCGTGTTTAGTGTACTTGGGATTGTAAAACAGTTAAGATCCTTAGATGCCAGGAAGGAATCTGGCCCAGACGGTATCCCTGCAAGATTTTATGCTAACTAAGCTACAAATATAGCACAATGCTTATCCATCATCTATCAGAAATCATTGGAACAGTGGAAAGTTCCATGGAACTGGAAGAAGGCCCAGGTCATAGCAATCTATTAAAAGGGTAGAAAATCGGATGCACATAATTATCGACCAGTGTCACTGACATGGACTCGTTGTAGAATTATGGAACATATTTTGTCTTCAGATATGATGACCTTTCTAGAATCCGAGAAGCTCATCTGCAGAAACCAGAATGGTTTTAGGAAACAGCGGTCATGCGAGACACAACTGGCCCTCTTCGTGCATGATATACAACAGGCTCCAGATATCGGCTCCCAGGTGGATGCCATAGTCCTCAACTTTTGAAAGACATTCAACTCAGCTCCGCACTGTCGCTTGCTCCAAAAAGTGCATGCTTAGGGTCTATCTGATGGCATATGCAGTTGGATAGAAAGTTTTCCAACAGACATAGAGCAGTATGTCGTCCTGAATGGGGAGACTTCAACAGAAAACAAGCATAACATCAGGTGTGCCCCAGGGCAGTGCAATAGGTCCGCTGTTTTTTATGGTTTACATAAATGATCTGGTTGATAGTATTGACAGCGGTATTAGACTGTTCGCCAATGATGCTGCAGTCTACAGGAAAGTAGTATCACACTAAAGTTGTGAAAAAATCAATGAGGATTTGCAGAAAATAAATGCATGGTGTAATGACTGGCAGTTATCTCTCAATATTAGTAAGTGTAACCTACTGTGTATAACAAAGTGAAAATCCCCATTAATGTACATGTACAAAATAAATGCCCAGTCTTTGGAAGCGGTAACTTCTGTCAAGTATCTGGGTGTGACTATTCGGAATGATCTCAAATGGAACGATCAGATTACACAAGTAACAGGTAAGGCAAACTCCAGATTGTGGTTCATTGATAGAATCCTGAAGCGATGCAGTTCTTCAACAAAGGAAATCGCTTACAATACTTTAGTTCATCCAGTCTTAGAGTATTGTTCATCTGTATGGGACCCTTACCAGTTGGGTCTGATTCAAGAGATTGAGAAGGTCCAAAGAAGAGTAGCAAGATTCATGACTGGTACATTTAGCCATCACATGATTATTACAAATCTCTTAGAAAGTTTGAAGTGGGACACTCTTGCAGATAGACGATGCGCTAAATGGAAGCGGCTGCTCACTAAATTCCAAAATCCGATCTTTGCCGAGGATGTAGAGCATACCACCAACTTTCATATCACACAATGATCACCATTGAAAGGTAAGGGAAATTAGGGCTCGTACTGAGGTGTTCAAACAGTCATTTTTCCCTCGCGCTATTCGTGAGTAGAACAGAGAGGGGGAGGGGATATGACTCTGGCGCGAACAGTGCCCTCCGCCACACACTATTTGGTGGCTAGCGGAGTATATATGTAGATGTAGATAAGAGTATTAGATGCAATGTCAGGAGGCTGTGCTGAGAGAGGAGGCGGGAGGGAGAAATGAGAAGAGAGTAGTAGAAGGGGAAAGGATTTGTACGTGCGTTGGTGAGATAGACAACATGTGGAGTATTGGAGTGGAAGTAGGAAAAAAGATAGGCAGGTGGGAAGCAGGGACTAACAAAGTTATCTACAAGGGTGGTTATGGGAAGGAAGGGTATGTTGTAGATAAGAGTTCCACCTGTGCAATACAGATAAGTTGGAACTGGCACAAAGAATCCACATGGAATGGGCTGTGAAGCAGTGAATAAAGTGAAGCACATCATGTTGGGCAGAAGGAAGCTGATGTTACCTTGTTGAAAAAAGAACATCCTGTCATCAACTTGGAGGGATTTAGGAAGCAGAAAACTACCGGAAGCCTGAACCAGGACACCCTGATAATATTCTGATTGCGAGTGGGATGTGGGAGACTGCCTACAAACCACATCCACACTTTTTTGGAGACCAGACAGCTAATCTGATCAGTCTCCTATTCAGCCCTCCCCCTCCGGGCTGAAGCAGTGTACTCAATCTGTCTTTGTATAGAGTAATTTCTGTGTGAAAATGTGAGAAAGTGTTCTAAATGTTTGCGAGGTGGAACACGAGAGCTAGCTCGCTATACACCTAGTGGGATGTGGGAGACTGCCTACAAACCACATCCACGCTTTTTCTAAATCATTTTAAGCAAATGGTTCCTTAAGGAAGACCATAGCTGACTATATCTGCGCCAGCAAAACAGTGCACTTGACAGTTCGCGTTATGTCAAGTTAGGTTGCCTATACTGCAACAGCGACTTTGCAACAGAAGCCTCTTTACACATAGCAGACTGCAAGGAGTTCCTTTCCACTTTGTAAATATAAGCTACTGAGCAATAAAATTTGTTTTTCAGTTGCTACCACAATGACATCAAATAAACAGCTGCATAATACTACTGAAATCAGGACAACAAAGCACACGCTTTTGATAAGGAGCAAAGAAATACACAAAATAAGCATTTGATGATGACCGGTATCTTAAAAACAATGTGGTACATAGTTTAGAAAATAAATAATAACTGAGATAGTAACTTCTCACTGTAGGTAATTCCATACAGCTCCCCATCATCACTCTTGTTGGAATTAATGAAAAAACCATCTTGATTGTTGTTATACTGGCCATTGTGGCTGAGCGGTTCTAGGCGCTTCAGTCTGGAATCTGGCGACCGCTATGGTCACAGGTTCGAATCCTGCCTCGGGCATGGATGTGTGTGATGTCCTTAGGTTGGTTAGGTTTAAGTAGTTCTAAGTTCTAGGGGACTGATGACCTCAGATGTTAAGTCCCATTTTTTGATTCTTGTTATCACCAAGACAAATCATAAGTTGATCATAGTCACTAATGATACCTTCCACTGTCTGTGCTGCTCAAATAAAGTTTTCAATATGCTTGACCTTTTTCCTCCACGAGGCTGCATCTACAGTCACAAGAGCTTCACACAGCAGCTTTCGAGGTCTGTTATTGTAAAGGACTTATTACTGTTCCTTATGTATGTCTTCACACCAGTCCATACTAACTCATTGGGACCAAAATGGCAGTTGTATGGTGGCAGCTTATTACAGTACGATGCAGCTCCATGGCGATTTCATCTACTAAATATGTAGGCATCGTAATATATTTTCTTTAAGAAGCAAACATAGCCGAAGTTTCATCGTGGTCATAACTACAGCAGTATTTTGTGCCTGTAACCACTGCACCACAACTTCTTTGCGGTCATTTGTGGGTAGTGCCTTACTCAGTATCACTGAGTGATATGGAGCATTGTCTCTTACAATTGTTGTAGGGGCAGAAAACTGTTTTAAAAGGTTCCTGAAGCACTCAACAAATTATGTGTAGTCCCCATATCTTCATGGTAATCACCTGTCGTTTTGGACCAAAAAACTAAAAGTTCATCAGGAACAAAACCGCTGGAAGAACCTGCATGGACCACAATTAATCTTGCTCCTGTTCCCATCAACTGATGACCACAAATACGTGCTACTTGGAGTGTCATCCATCCAGCACTTACTAACAGCTTCCCCAGCGTTAAACCACATTTCATCTAGTGATATTATGGAATGAATGTCCTCGCCCACAATTTTGTGCAAGAATATGCTTCGAGCTGTTACAATATGCGACTTTTCTAACAGGACTTTGTGTCTGTCTGGCATTTTGTAATGGAAACCCATACTTTTCAGCACAATTTTTTGTGACAATTTCCCACCCCTGAAAAGTTCACTTTCTTTTAATGACACTAGCAATTTTGCTATGGTAAGATATCCTTTTCTGCTGTAGTAAGCATAAATATGCCTGGGAATAGAATCAGTGTGGAAAGAATCTAAGTCAGTGACAGCATGAGCATACTTTTTCTTCTTTCCAGAAGTCGCTAAAAATACATTATTAGATCAAGATGCCTCAGAACCATTACACCTCATGTCTACATATCTCATGTTTTGCAGTAACACCCACTCACTTACTACTGTTCTTGCACTAAGTCCAAGAGCTTTCGACATGTGTTCCATTACTTCATCAGCGGGAACTGATGGCTGTGCATGAATACTTACGTATTCTTTCTTCTGACTGTAAAACTCACAAGTCCTCCATAGTAACTCTAGTGACTGGTTGTTTAGCAGCACACTTTGACGTAAAGGATTGTCACTAGGCGAGATGTGTGACATTTTTCACTTATCAGAATTTTCTAAAGCATCTACATCTACATCTACATTGATACTCCGCAAGCCACCCAACGGTGTGTGGCGGAGGGCACTTTACGTGCCACTGACATTACCTCCCTTTCCTATTCCAGTCGCGTATGGTTCGCGGGAAGAACGACTGTCTGAAAGCCTCCGTGCGCGCTCTAATCTCTCTAATTTTACATTTGTGATCTCCTCGGGAGGTATAAGTAGGGGGAAGCAATATATTC
Source organism: Schistocerca serialis cubense (assembly GCF_023864345.2). Classification (NCBI taxonomy): domain Eukaryota; kingdom Metazoa; phylum Arthropoda; class Insecta; order Orthoptera; family Acrididae; genus Schistocerca; species Schistocerca serialis. Next base: position 483,412,659 of record NC_064641.1, on the reverse strand, counting down.
GATACATCATCCAGAAACGCACCCTCTCGAAACCTGGCGAGCAAGCTACACCGCGATGCAGAGCGCCTCTCTTGCAGAGTCTGCCACTTGAGTTTATTAAACATCTCCGTAACGCTATCACGGTTACCAAATAACCCTGTGACGAAACGCGCCGCTCTTCTTTGGATCTTCTCTATCTCCTCCGTCAGACCGATCTGGTACGGATCCCACACTGATGAGCAATACTCAAGTATAGGTCGAACGAGTGTTTTGTAAGCCACCTCCTTTGTTGATGGACTACATTTTCTAAGCACTCTCCCAATGAATCTCAACCTGGTACCCGCCTTACCAACAATTAATTTTATATGATCATTCCACTTCAAATCGTTCCGCACGCATACTCCCAAATATTTTACAGAAGTAACTGCTACCAGTGTTTGTTCCGCTATCATATAATCATACAATAAAGGATCCTTCTTTCTATGTATTCGCAATACATTACATCTGTCTACGTTAAGGGTCAGTTGCCACTCCCTGCACCAAGTGCCTATCCGCTGCAGATCTTCCTGCATTTCGCTACAATTTTCTAATGCTGCAACTTCTCTGTATACTACAGCATCATCCGCGAAAAGCCGCATGGAACTTCCGACACTATCTACTAGGTCATTTATATATATTGTGAAAAGCAATGGTCCCATAACACTCCCCTGTGGCACGCCAGAGGTTACTTTAACATCTGTAGACGTCTCTCCATTGATAACAACATGCTGTGTTCTGTTTGCTAAAAACTCTTCAATCCAGCCACACAGCTGGTCTGATATTCCGTAGGCTCTTACTTTGTTTATCAGGCGACAGTGCGGAACTGTATTGAACGCCTTCCGGAAGTCAAGAAAAATAACATCTACCTGGGAGCCTGTATCTAATATTTTCTGGGTCTCATGAACAAATAAAGCGAGTTGGGTCTCACACGATCGCTGTTTCCGGAATCCATGTTGATTCCTACATAGTAGATTCAGGGTTTCCAGAAATGACATGATACTCGAGCAAAAAACATGTTCTAAAATTCTACAAGAGATCGACGTCAGAGATGTAGGTCTATAGTTTTGGGCATCTGCTCGACGACCCTTCTTGAAGACTGGGACTATCTGTGCTCTTTTCCAATCATTTGTAACCCTCCGTTCCTCTAGAGACTTACGGTACACGGCTGTTAGAAGGGGGGGCAAGTTCTTTCGCGTACTCTGTGTAGAATCGAATTGGTATCCTGTCAGGTCCAGTGGACTTTCCTCTATTGAGTGATTCCAGTTGCTTTTCTATTCCTTGGACACTTATTTCGATGTCAGCCATTTTTTCGTTTGTGCGAGGATTTAGAGAAGGAACTGCAGTGCGGTCTTCCTCTGTGAAACAGCTTTGGAAAAAGGTGTTTAGTATTTCAGCTTTATGCGTGTCATCCTCTGTTTCAATGCCATCATCATCCTGTAGTGTCTGGATATGTTGTTTTGAGCCACTTACTGATTTAACGTAAGACCAGAACTTCCTAGAATTTTCTGTCAAGTCGGTACATAGAATTTTACTTTCGAATTCAATGAACGCTTCACGCATAGCCCTCCTTACGCTAACGTTGACATCGTTTAGCTTCTGTTTGTCTGAGAGGTTTTGGCTGCGTTTAAACTTGGAGTGGAGCTCTCTTTGCTTTCGCAGTAGTTTCCTAACTTTGTTGTTGTACCATGGTGGGTTTTTCCCATCCCTCACAGTTTTACTCGGCACATACCTGTCTAAAACGCATTTTACGATTGCCTTGAACTTTTTCCATAAACACTCAACATTGTCAGTGTCGGAACAGAAATTTTTGTTTTGATCTGTTAGGCAGTCTGAAATCTGCCTTCTATTACTCTTGCTAAACAGATAAACCTTCCTCCCTTTTTTTATATTCCTATTAACTTCCATATTCAGGGATGCTGCAACGGCCTTATGATCACTGATTCCCTGTTCTGTACATACAGAGTCGAAAAGTTCGGGTCTGTTTGTTATCAGTAGGTCCAAGATGTTATCTCCACGAGTCGGTTCTCTGTTTAATTGCTCGAGGTAATTTTCGGATAGTGCACTCAGTATAATGTCACTCGATGCTCTGTCCCTACCACCCGTCCTAAACATCTGAGTGTCCCAGTCTATATCTGGTAAATTGAAATCTCCACCTAAGACTATAACATGCTGAGAAAATTTATATGAAATGTATTCCAAATTTTCTCTCAGTTGTTCTGCCACTAATGCTGCTGAGTCGGGAGGTCGGTAAAAGGAGCCAATTATTAACCTAGTTCGGTTGTTTAGTGTAACCTCCACCCATAATAATTCACAGGAACTATCCACTTCTACTTCACTACAGGATAAACTACTACTAACAGCGACGAACACTCCACCACCGGTTGCATGCAATCTATCCTTTCTAAACACCGTCTGTACCTTTGTAAAAATTTTGGCAGAATTTATCTCTGGCTTAAGCCAGCTTTCTGTACCTATAACGATTTCAGCTTTGGTGCTTTCTATCAGCGCTTGAAGTTCCGGTACTTTACCAACGCAGCTTCGACAGTTGACAATTACAATACCGATTGCTGCTTGGTCCCCGCATGTCCTGACTTTGCCCCGCACCCGTTGAGGCTGTTGCCCTTTCTGTACTTGCCCAAGGCCATCTAACCTAAAAAACCGCCCAGCCCACGCCACACAACCCCTGCTACCCGTGTAGCCGCTTGTTGCGTGTAGTGGACTCCTGACCTATCCAGCGGAACCCGAAACCCCACCACCCTATGGCGCAAGTCGAGGAATCTGCAGCCCACACGGTCGCAGAACCGTCTCAGCCTCTGATTCAGACCCTCCACTCGGCTCTGTACCAAAGGTCCGCAGTCAGAACAACAGAACAACTCAATCACACAATAGAAACCAACTGCAACACATGCTGTTTATGTACACACAAAACAAAGCCAGCAATGCAGGAGCTCTGACATCAGAACTGGAAGCAACTACTGAGCCAGGATTGGTTTGTCCCGCATGCCAGTACCTCACGCTACTCATTCTTCACTTGTTATAATGCTACACTGCCAACCAGAAATGCATATGTCAAGTGCAAAGTTTTAGCAGTCTTGGTATAACTGTCCTACCCTTTGAGAAACATCCTCATACATACAGTGCAACCCCACTTTTACACTTTCCAAGGGACATAAAAAAATAGTGTAAAATGCGGGAAAATGTAAAATGTGGGAAATTACGTTTTAAGCTGTAAAAGTTACGTACTGCACGCACAATCAAAGTTGACACATAGCACTGTAGCTGATCGGAGTGACCGTAAAGGCATTTCCATTTACAGTCGTACCCATCAATCACCACGCCAAGTGTCAACTTTGTTTGCGCAATTAATATAGGATACTCCCTTGCATTTTCACACTTTATGTATGATATATGAACATAACATGCATCAAAAGGCTTGTCATGGACTTGTTCATTATCAAATAAAAGTTTATTATCTAATAAAAACTGCTGATGTAACTAGAACTGATAACTGTCTGGGAAGTAGGAACCTTTGACTCAATTTCATATGTCATAATCGACGTTTTGAAAGCCTGCAGCTGTCGTTCATTATTTAAGTAATGAAATACTGCACTAGTTATGTATTTTTCCATGCTTAGCATGACACGTTCCGAGAATTTTTTCTTGTTGTCAAGTGCAAATATGAGGATAAGTATTCTGTGTGGTGTTTTGAATATGTGTTAGTCTGTGTCCCTTGCACTGTAGTTGTCTTTTTGGGTTATCTGGTGCTGTGCCTTCTTAGTTATGTGGACAACCACACATACGAAAACTATCACTCACATTGTTTGTTTGTGTAACATCACAAAAACTACATACATAAATACTGCACTTGACAATGAGAGTAAATTCTCGAAACACATTTTGCTCAGTGTGAAAAAATTATGTAATCGGTGCTGTGTTTAAACTAAAAACATCTGAGCAAAACAAAGTGAATGACAGTGTCAGCTAGTGCTACAAGTGGCCGAACACCAAAACACGCTAAGTATGCTTCGACAAAGATGTTACAATGATCGCAACAATCACAAAACTGCAATTGCGCAATAGAGACAGTTTGGAAATGGTTGTCATTGGTCATGATATCTTTACTCGAGCGAACCTAGTTACTACCATCAACCACCACACCAGGTGGAGCTTGGCCGCAGGGGGAGATACGGCACAAATTGTTCCAACTTTTAAATGTTCACTGGTTCAAATCCATTGAGTAGAGTGCCCTGGTGTCAAGAAACTTAACCATGTAATATTTGTAAACATTATTGGATGGCCAACATCATGCCAGTGTCATTTATTTCTCCACGAACATTCTTTTTGTAATGTGTAAACTGCGGGAAAATTATAAATATGTTGATGCAAAGTCGGGTGCAAATTAACGTTGTGGCCATAGGAAATTTGATGGGAACAATAAAAAAATGTCGTAAAGAGCGGGAAAACATTAATTCCGGGAATGTAAAAGCAAGGTTAAACTGTATTTTGTGTGTGTGTGTGTGTGTGTGTGTGTGTGTGTGTGTGTGTGTGTAGCTAAGTTATTTACCTTCGTTGTATTATGATTTCAAATTTTAGCTAAGTTATTTACCTTTGTTGTATTATGATTTCAAATTTTATAACATTATCAGATGATCCCTGTATGAATAAACAAATAAATAAATAAACTCAAAAACTTCTACTTAGCCACATACACAAATTTACATTCAGGCTGGTTCTTCTTTATGTTGAGCAAAAATTCCTTTGTTTGAGTCTGTTGAATCACAGTTACATCCTGTTTTTCCTTCATAACGGGAGCTTCATCTGCTGATGATTCTTGGGTAACTGTTTCATTTTCTTCTTGCAAAATCAAATCATGATCCTGCAACAAAGGAAAAAAAATTGAAGCTGTTCATACAATTTTTTTTAAATCGCAATAATAAATGAATGCATACACACTTATAGCATATGAAAGACTGCTTACAAACTGATACAGCTGCTGTAAATGATTTATTTTTAACAGTAATAATCGCTGATTGCAGCAATTAGCAGTTTTTCAAGCATTTCATCTACATTCTATTTCCTGTCAAATACTGCATGATATAGCAAATGCAAGTATTTAATTGACACCCCATCTCTAGATATGAAAAAATTTAAAGAAATTTTAAAAGCAGAGCAAAACTTTACTTTCAAACTAAGAAGGCAGACAGAGATCTGCAAACACAGCAGATTAAACTCAGTCAATCAAATGGACTTTCATGGAGAAAGTAAACACATCTCTGTTAAAAACATGGCAGGAACAAATTTTTACCATAACATATTAAATTTATCTTACAATATATCAAAAAAGAAAAACTTGCACTTATTTTCAAACAGTTGGGGAACATCACCAATCAAGCCGTGGAAGGTGTATAATAATAATAATAAATCAGCCTTTTGTACAAACCTTTCTTCTTTTATTGTAGGTCAATTAACCTATTTTTTCCTTGATACTGCACAGCTGTCAGATTACCCTTGAAACATCTAGAGGCTTCCAATATCAGTCCATGATACCACAGGGTGTGTATATGTGGACAAGGAAAAAAAATTCCCGGATTTTTCCTGGATTTCCCGGTTAAAAGTACACTTTCTCCCGGATGAAAACACACTTCTTCCGTGTTATTAAGTGACAGCATATTTTCCCTCAGAACTGTAAAACTTGTCCTTTGAATGGTTATATTTTTATACATGGGTGTAGAATTTCCCAGCAATTTAGAAAACGAGTCAGGGAAGAAAACTCCTTTTCGAAAGATTTTTGATGTGCAGCAACATGTACACTCCATATTTTTGTATTATGAAAGTATAAATTCAAATTCCACCAAACACCGCATGTTAATTTCCGAACCACTGTAATCGAGATTGTGATGCGCTTTTGTAAGCCAGTCATAGCCCACCAGCCGATGACAGCGGATATTCAGATCACAGGACACGTGATGTAATTAACTAACAGTAACATCACTGTTAAGTAGCGCGGATACACAAACAGGAAAAGTTAATGTTTTCAATTAATATGCATAGTGTTGCTACAAGAAAAGCAGAGCTTTCACATATAATATTATGTCTCTAAGGTTCATAAGCTGCAAGAGAAGCTAAGCTTTCACATATAATGTTGATATTTTTTGCGCATGTTACACTTTAGGATATATTGCACAAATGTGCCAGTAAAATTTTTAGCCGAGTCCAGTGACTTGTCCTCAAAGTTTTTCACAAATAAATTAGCTACCACAGAGTACAAAGAGCTTCCTATAGTACTACATCAATGTGTTCATAATAATGACATGAATGTCTGATCTTATGGGCTCGAAATACTTCTAAATGGATAGTCATCAAATGCACTGTGATTTAAGAAATTCGTCGTACATACTCGCACATAGTTCAACTTGCGTAAAAGGAAATTTACTCCGAAAGTAACACTTTTCAAACCACCTTTCGCAATACTTTCCTGTGACCTGTTAGAAATAGGTACGCTTCAGTAGTCGTCAGAGAGCACCAGACAACGGGCGCCACCGTGCCTTGGCAGCTGCTATGAGACAGGAAGCCCATATGTTCGTACGTGTAAAACATTAAAAGATCTTACATTATGTCATAAAAGAAAAAAAGACATCAGAGGATATTCCAAGAGCATCAGAATTTCGTGAACCATACTAAAATGGCACATTTAAAGTGCATACTTAAAGAGCACATTCGTATGTCCAGATTCCCAATGAAGTAAGTCTCGACCTGATATTAAGCTTTTCGGTGTGGGTTTTGGGATGTAAATTTTCTTGGAGTACCAGTAATGTATTAACTCATTTTTGATTCCATCTTATGGCACAATGCCATACGTGCTAGAAGATGAAAACGTGCTAGAAGATGAAAACATGCACTTGAAATTAGCCAATAGTGTGGAACTAAACACTTTGTTTCAAACACATTGACTGCCTCAGTGTAAAACATTGATAAAAACCAAATTTCTTTAGCAAACCGACAAAAACAACTTCATTGTTCTACAAGGCGATTAATGCATGGTTGTCAGAAAAGTGGAAATCAAATAAAATCTGAAACTAATAATGTATATTAGCCTTCTGTAATTATGTGAATGTATTTTAAGTCACTTGATAGCTCCACACCACAGAAACCCACTTTGTTTTCATTTGACGTGAGAGCAGTAAACGAAGAGGAAACAGCAAAATCACTAAATGCAAACATGGGTCACGTGGAGACTACACACATCCCAACTATAACTCAGACTGCTCTGCGCATCAGCCTCGGATCTACAATACTACCGAACTGGAGCAATACTAAGATAGTACCCCCCCCCCCCCCCCCCCCCAGCCCAGCACCCTCCCTTGAATTTAAAAAAAATCAAATTTTCAAAAATATGTTCATTTTGTAGTGCACATGTTCGAGGAAATGTAAGATATGTTATTTGGTCTTAAGTGTTCCAGAGTGCAGTGACACCCCTCTTCACACAGCATTCTTCTATCGCACATCGCTGTATTTCGCTCTGTGGAGTTGAAACGTGTATATTTTGTATTGGATGCCATCAATCTATATTCAGAACAGTGGAAATTAAAATGTCCTGTGGTGCCTCTCTTGCTACCAGTCGCCCGGTTTGACATCCTGCCCCTCTTTTAAAAAATCTCACGATTAATACTGGATGGGATTATTTGTAGTCGGGAGAACAAGAACTCTTCAGAAAATTTGCACTCTTTATTGCCTGTTAGTTAATAACTTTCTGTTTTGGGTGAAATAAAATTAAATATAGGATACATAAAACCAGTAAAGACAAGAGACAAGGAATACAGTACACATTTCTTCAATCCTTAGCTCCTAGCATTGTTTCCTCTCTAATCCTGCAACAGCTTTACATGGCGTGCTTTCCTTTCTGCGAAAGAATCAGTTACCTCATCAAAGTTCATCGAATGTTTTGCTACATGAAAAATCGAAATAACACTGTCTAATACTGCGTAAGCTGTTAATACAAATAGTACCCAAGACTGGTGTGGTTTCTCGATCTGATTACATCTATTTTGTCACTGTCTTCTAGGCAAAACAAAATAGATCTTTTTAACACTGCAGAAATTGTAACACACACCAAATAAATGAGACTGTTTTGGCACAAATGGTCATTTTTATAACTCGACAGAATATAATTCACGAAGACCAACCTATTACGCCTGATACAAGCAAAAAGCTTTATGTCAGAAAACAGTTTCACATTTCATTCATACACTCCCATTTCTCAAGCATGAGATTGAAAAGTAGTAGTATGAGATTTTTATATAAATTTGGAATCATCATATTCTTCCCTAATTTGTGCGATGTCCACATTTCTTCTCCTTCTTCGTTCTAACAAACAATCTCGTCATGAGTAATTCTGGAACTATCCCCGCCTTTGTCAAAACTTATTCACCGGTTAACTTCACTAACCCTGTCAGAATCACCAGTTTAGTTATCCCTGACTGTTATCTGGTTAGGCGTTGTTATGTTCGTACAAACCATTTTCTGCACTACTTCCAGAATAGAACTTAAGCGGCTGCTAGATGGGGACTGTACAACTCGTCCTTACTAGTGTAGCGATCTGGCCAAACATTTTCTGACAAAATTTCATTTTCATGGATACACCGAGAAGATAATAGGTAATCTTTCTTGCCTGTTATTCCTGTTAGTCATTTATTTCCAGTCTGGTTGTCTGAATCCATGGATTTCCCTAGAAATTATAACAACGTTGATCATTCGCAAACCCAAACAACAACATAATCAGACAGAAATTGGCATTCACTCGTTCGGCTTTACTCCGCTCAGCTTATATAGCCCAGTCCTCTTTTGTCTGCAGGAAACTTTATTTCTAGATGCAGCGAGGATTCCCTGACAGAGATATCACCTACACTATGCACATATTCAAAAATTTACTTATTATTGATTTTTTTTTTTTTTTTTTTTTACTATGGGAGGATTCGAACCTCCGACAGAGGGAGCCGCGTAAACCATGACAAGTCGCCTCAGACCACATGGCTACACCGTGCGGCTTATGATTAATTCAGAAATCAACTTACAGTGTGTGTTCATAAACCAACAGGGATGCACATCAAAATCATATGAGTAATGGATAGAACAATGTGCGCTGGATGCTAGGCGCTTTGTGAAACAAGGTTTTTTCTCCTCAACAATATGAATTTGGCACCCCCTCTCCCTCACAGATCCAGGCCCGCTGCACATGCGTGAATCTGGCAGCTTTGAGGCAGCAGTAATATTTTTCCCGGTTGCATCTAGCTGCTTCCTGCGACTGCTTACACAGCCAACAGCCACATTTATGTAGTCAGAAATAGGAGAGGGTACCACTCATACGCCACTCAACTGCGCATGCGCATGAGTCCACTCGTAACTGCTAAAATGAATCTAATGTAAACCATTGTGACGTCACGCTCATCAGAGGCAATTTGTTGTTATGAAGCATTGCATAGTCTTCCTAAAGCCTTTTACACACTTTGCTGTTGGCAAATGCTTGTATGAGCACTGTGTTTTGTTGCTGTATATGGCACATTCCCTTTTTAATTTATGTTTTATTTTCCTTTTTTTTCCCAGTCACGTTTTCTTGTTGTACTATTATTCTGCAGTAGCAGGATACAGTAATATCCTTTGTTAGAGTATTGAGTCTTACCAGTCAAAATTACAAAAATTTAACTGCAAACTAAAACAATGAAAAATTCCCAGAATTCTATAAAATTCCCGGGTTTTTCTCGGTTTTCTCCCAGATGAAAAAATTCCCGGGTTTTTCACGGATCTCCCAGTTGTCCCGGGTCATATGCACCCTGTACCAGTCCAAAGCATTATGGACCCAACTCCCTGCAGAACCCACTGAATCACATGCCTGAGTTGCATACTACATCTTTCTATTATGATCATCTGGTGTCAGACAAATCCTCCACTTGTTAGTAAAGATAGTCCAACGCAGTCAATTGAGGCACCATTCCAGATATTTCCTTACCCACCAACTCATATGCCATGGTGCTGAGGGATCAATACTATTGTTCATAATGGATGCCAAGAGACCAAATGGATCATGTGAAGATGGTTTCACACAGTCTGGGTCAACACAGCCCTTTCATTTGGTTTCAAAACGGCAGCACACAGTTCTGCTGCATTTTCATTGAGGTACATTTGAGACGTAATTTGAAGATAATGGTCATCAGCTGATGTCATTACACTGATGTTATTTGTTTTTGTGTGAGCAGTCAATTACAGTCGTAGAACTCAGCAGCTCCAATGTCGTAAGCAGCACATCTGAGCACAGTGTTTCGTTTGTGAGTTGAAATGAGCTTCTAACAACAAGAAGCGACTTATCTTTTATTTACTGCATGCATTTTAGTCTGAACTCTCACATTTCTTGCATATTTGTGTATCTAGTAGTCAAGTCTGCATCTTTTATAACTGTGTAATGCATATTTCTGCAGTTTTTAGCATGCTGGTTTCAGTCACATAGTTTGAAGCCGTTGCCAATGAGCATCACTGTAGGGACTGGCTGTGGGGACGCAAGGTATGTCCAGCACGTCCCTTGTGCCCCTGATCAGTCCACTACAGTGATGGCCCTGGTTACTGCTTGCATTGAAGATGGCCCCTCACCCATGGTCGAGTGGAAGTTGTGGCACGCAATGAAAGACTTTCCAGGAGAGGTCAACTGAAGGGCCTCCCTAGTTCATCTGACAAACAGCTTTCAGGCACTATCTGTGGCTGACAAAGATCCTTAGCCAGGTGCACTCACTCACTCTGTTCCAGAGAAAGCTTCTTGACCCACAAGATCTGGGCATCCACAAAGGATGTGGGATTACTGGTAGTTGGTAGTTCCAACATCAGGCATGTAATGGGACCTCTTGGGGGTATGGCTGCCAAGGAGGGGCAGAAATCCATTGTGAAATCTTTGTGTATACCATTCCAGATCTGGAACAAGTAGTTCCAGATGCCACGAAGAGCACATTGAGCAGCCAACTGCAGGTGGTGGCTGCAAGTAATTGCTTTGGATTGGAAGAGATTTTCTCGTTTTGGGCAGCTAGCTGAAGTGGTAAAGACTTCCAGTCTTAGTGGACGAGACAAAGGCAGAGTTCACAATCTGTAACATTGTCAACAGCAACAATTTCAGACATTTGGTACACGCTCAGACGTGATGTGAATGTGTAGGTTGCAGATTTCTAAACTTAGTATTTCACAGAGTGGTCAGGTTTGCTTAATAGGTCAGATGTCCACTATACACAGGAAGGGCCTACATGGGTAGCAGGGGCTGTATTGAACAGATCGAACAGTATTTTAGGGTAGAGGGTCTCAGGAAAACAAAAAAAGATTTCAGTCTTAAAGAGTGCAGAATGAACAATGAGAAGAGGGTAAAACATAGGAACCATCAATATTGTAGTTGTAAATTGTTGTAGATGTGTTTGGAAAGAAACCGGGCTCCAAGCACTAATAGAAAGCACTGAAGCTCAAATTGTTACAGATACAAGCTGGCTAAAGCCCCAGGGATCAGCTGAAAATTTTACCAAGACCCTAGTGGTGTTCAGAAAGGACAGATTAAATACAGTTGGAGGTGGTGTGTTTGTTGCTATCAGAAGTAGCTTACGTACGTACTTCGTGTTCTGCCTTACGGCAGGTCTTGTTATGGGGGGAAGCCTCGTCAGAGAGGTCCACCACATGAGCGTCTACGGAAGTGATTCCAGTGGTGGTTTCCTGTTGCCTTCCACTGATGATGATGAAATGATAATGAGGACAACACAACACCCAGTCCCTGAGCAGAGAAAACCTCCGACCCAGCTGGGAATCGAACCTGGGTCCCTTGACGTGACAGACCGCCGCACTGAGCACTCAGCTATCGGGGCAGATGAAGTAGCTTATCTTGTAATGAAATTGAAGTAGACTTATCCAGTAAGTTAGTACGTGTAAAGGTTATAACTCACAACTGGAATAAATTAATAACTTGTTTCTTTTACTGACCCCCTTACTCAGATGATTCAGTTACTGAATAGTTCAAATAAAACATGAGTATCATCTCAAATTGGTACCCAACTCATACAATTATAGTGGGTGCTGACTTCAATCCACTCTTGATATGTTGGGAAAAACAGATGCTCAAAGCTGGTGGCAGATATAGAACATTGTCAGAAATTTTACCTTTCTCTGAAAATTATTTTGAGCAATTATTCTAGGAGCCCACTCAAAGAGTAAATGATCGCAAAAAAATACTTGACCTATTATCAACAAATAATCCTGAGCAAAATAGGGAGCATCCTGATGGATACAGGGGGTTAGTGAGCACAAGGTAGTTTTACTGAAACTGACTATCACAACATTCAAATCCACCAAAAGTAAATGCAAAATGTATCTATTTAAAAAAGCAGATAAAAATCCATTTGACAACTTCCTAAGAGTTAGTCTCTAATCCTTCCCAACTATGTAAGTGTACACCAGATGTGGCTTAAATTCAAGGATAGTATCTGTAGCAAACGAACACTAAAATCACATTCCAGAATTGATTACACATTTAACACAATTTTCAATTGCACTGTTCATTTAAAATGCTGAACTGTAGGGGAACAAGAAGCAGGATGACTTTCTTGCTATTGCAACTCAAAGCACACTGAGTTAACATGAGTCAGTGTAATGATGATTCTGTTCTCCTCATCACTTTCCGTGTGTGTGTGTGTGAGTGTGTGTGTGTTTGTGTGTGTGTGTGTGTGTGTGTGAGAGAGAGAGAGAGAGAGAGAGAGAGAGAGAGAGAGAGAGAGAGAGAGAGAGAGAGATATAGAGAGACTATTCAGAACATGCTTCCTAAAAACACTGAACTTAGTCTAGACCACAATTTTAATGTGTTCCAAAAATGTTAATTGTAGTGTACACTTAGTTAAAAGAAAACAATGTTATCTCAATACCAGGAATCACGCCAGGAACTAAGAATTTGCTTCTGTTTATTGGCTTCGATTTTGAGTCCAACTAATTCTTCTCTGCTTTTTTTAAGTACTTCATTAAAAAGGGAATTGGTCGCAGATAAGAAGTGATTAAGACATCATTTTTCACTTAAAGCAGAATTTCAAATGGATATTAATTCATTTGTTAACAGTAGTAGAGGGTCTATACAAGGGCGATGCACTTGAGGACAATATTATGGAAATGGAAGAGGATGTAGATGAAGATGAAATGGGAGATACGATATTGCGTGAAGAGTTTGACAGAGCACTGAAAGACCTGAGTCGAAACAAGGCCCCCAGAGTAGACAACATTCCATTTAAACTACTGACGGCCTTGGGAGAGCCAGTCCTGACAAAATTCTACCATCTGGTGAGCAAGATGTATGAAACAGGCGAAATACCCTCAGACTTCAAGAAGAATATAATAATTCCAATCCCAAAGAAAGAAGGTGTTGACAGATGTGAAAATTACCGAACAATCAGTTTAGTAAGCCACAGCTGCAAATTACTAACACGAATTCTTTACAGACGAATGGAAAAACTGGTAGAAGCCGACCTAGGGGAAGATCAGTTTGGATTCCGTAGAAATACTGGAACACGTGAGGCAATACTGACCTTACGACTTATCTTAGAAGAAAGATTAAGGAAAGGCAAGCCTACGTTTCTAGCATTTGTAGACTTAGAGAAAGCTTTTGACAATGTTGACTGGAATACTCTCTTTCAAATTCTAAAGGTGACAGGGATCGAAAGGCTATTTACAATTTGTACAGAAACCAGATGGCAGTTATAAGAGTCGAGGGACATGAAAGGGAAGCAGTGGTTGGGAAGGGAGTAAGACAGGGTTGTAGCCTCTCCCCGATGTTATTCAATCTGTATATTGAGAAAGCAGTAAAGGAAACAAAAGAAAAATTCGGAGTAGGTATTAAAATCCATGGAGAAGAAATAAAAACTTTGAGGTTCGCCGATGACATTGTAATTCTGTCCGAGACAGCAAAGGACTTGGAAGAGCAGTTGAACGGAATGGATGGTGTCTTGAAGGGAGGATATAAGATGAACACCAACAAAAACAAAACGAGGATAATGGAATGTAGTCGAATTAAGTCGGGTGATGTTGAGGGTATTAGATTAGGAAATGAGACACTTAAAGTAGTAAAGGAGTTTTGCTATTTGGGGAGCAAAATAACTGATGATGGTCTAAGTAGAGAGGATATAAAATGTAGACTGGCAATGGCAAGGAAATCGTTTCTGAAGAAGAAAAATTTGTTAACATCGAGTATAGATTTAAGTGTCAGGAAGTCGTTTCTCAAATTATTTGTATGGAGTGTAGCCATGTATGGAAGTGAAACATGGACGGTAAATAGTTTGGACAAGAAGAGAATAGAAGCTTTCGAAATGTGGTGCTACAGAAGAATGCTGAAGATTAGATGGGTAGATCACATAACTAATGAGGAAGTATTGAATAGGATTGAGGAGAAGAGAAGTTTGTGGCACAACTTGACCAGAAGAAGGGATCGGTTGGTAGGACATGTTCTGAGGCATCAAGGGATCACCAGTTTAGTATTGGAGGGCAGCGTGGAGGGTAAAAATCGTAGGGGGAGACCAAGAGATGAATACACTAAGCAGATTCAGAAAGATGTCGGTTGCAGTAGGTACTGGGAGATGAAGAAGTTTGCACAGGATAGAGTAGCATGGAGAGCTGCATCAAACCAGTCTCAGGACTGAAGACCACGACAACAACAACAGTAGTAGATAATCAATGGGCAGTGAAGTATCTATATATTGAGGTCTTTTGTTGCTCATGTGTATGAAGACTGGAAAGTCCTCCATTCTTAACACCAAAACCAATCTTATCAACAATGCACACCAGAAGACACTTAATTTCATGATGCTTCTGGTTTGCTGAAGCTTTTTGGCCATTATCACTGCATCATCCTTAAGTTTCAGTTGCCTTTGTTGCCTAGCTTTCTCAAATATTTCAGCCAGGCATCCTCACAAGTATTGTCATAATTTCCAATACTTGGAAAAATTCAAATGTACAGGAAAGCTCCTGCTGAAGTTCAGCTATGTAAATGACAATACAGCTAAATAAAAATACAAAATTTTGATTAGTGGTGAGTAAACCTGCATCATGTGTTGTTTGCATTCATCAAGGCTGCTGTAAGCATGTGTGCACTGTCCACAGAGGTAGATAAGGCACTCACTCGCTTCAGTTCTTGAATCTAGAATGGGTGAGAAGAAAATATTTTTTTTTTAGTATTTTTTGCTCTCAGTAAGGACTGAAGTAAAATTTTATGTTTATGGTACACTACTACAAAGTTAAAAAGTTTATATAAAAAGTTCCCAAAATTCAGAAAAATGAATGATACCATCCATGTTACATTAAAAGCTTTTAAAATGCACTAAAATAACAAATAACATGATTAAAAATAAGTAGAACTTACACTATAAAGTACACACTGTAAATAATAGACAAGCGAGGGAAAAATAAAAAGCACAACTAAAAATAAATTAAAACTTCTTGTTAAATTGCAACACAAAAGAGTCTACATAAAATGTTGACAATACAAGGTTATTCTATATGACGAATCCATTTCAAAAATTCTCTAAATACCTTCTCCCAATAGAATTTCGCCAGGTCCTATTTCAAATCCCATGCTACTTTCCTTGATGTTGATCTCATCCACACCGAGGGCCAGCTAGACACGTCTGTCCATATCAGATTGGTTGTTTTGAGGAATAAAGGGACCAAACTACAGGGCCATCAGTCCCTTGTTTCACACGCAAACAAGGCTCAGGGTAAAACAACTCCCAAAGTACATTTGGAAAAGGGAAAGGGGGAAAATGAATGCAGAACCACACCTAAAAAGAAAACAAATGGGACAAACAAAAACAGGGAAAACATACGCCATAAGGAAAAGCACAAGACTGTATTAAAACCATAGAGCAGATGGTCTGGGATGGCTGATCACAAGAATAAAAGAGGATGAGCCAGCCACTCTGCAACACATTAAAATGTCCACCCAAAAAGGACAAGGGGAGATGAACACATGTAGGGAAAAGACGAACACAAAAACAAACAAATGAAAAGAAAGGGTGACAGAGTTAAAATGGAGGGAGGGCGGAAGCCCCAGAGAGAATGCCAAACACCCACCCTTAGACGGTACGATAAAAACCCCCTTCACAAATAAAACGTAGAACTAAATCTGCCGCTGAGGCATTGTCACAGAACGCCGAAGGCAGGGTGCTGGGCCGGTTAAAAGTCCGCCACAGAGCAGCTAAAATTGGGCAGTCAAGCAAGATGTACACGACAGTCAGAAGGGAGTCACAGCGATGCCGAGGTGGGTCGTCGTGATGAAGAAGGTAGCCATGTGTTAGCCACGTATAGCCAATGCAGAGCCGGCAAAGGACAACAGATTCCCCGTGAATGGCTCGCATGGATGACCGCCACACATTCGTAGTCTCCTTGATAGCATGCAGTTTATTTGGTGTACTAAGAGTGCGCCACTCCGTATCCCAGATTGTGAAAACTTTGTGGCAGAAGACTGCTTGCAAATCGGTCTCCAGTAGGCCAATCTGCAGAGATGGTTTATTGGTGGCCTGTTAGGCCAGGTTGTCAGCAAGCTCATTGCCTGGTATCCTGATATGGCCTGTGGTCCAAATGAAGGTCACTGAGCATCCACTGGTGCAGGTGGCATAAAGAGACTCATGGATTAACATTACCAAAGGATGCCTAGAAAGCACTGGTTGAGAGCTTGTAGGATGCTTAAGGAGTCACAACAAATGACAAAGGACTCACCAGAGCAGGAGTGGATGTGATTAAGAGCATGACAGATGGAAACCAACTCTGCAGTGAAAATGCTGGAGCCATCCAGCAAGAAGCATTGTTCAGTATGGCCAACGTGAGCATAAGTGTAGCCAACAAGACTGTCAACCAATGGTCCATGGTGTAGATTATTTCTGAGCCCTCAAACTGGCCAAGAAGAGAGATAAAAGGCCATTGGAGGGCCACAGGTGGAAATGAGCCTTTGGGGCCTTGCAATAGGTCCAGCCGAAGCTGTGGCTGAGGACCATGAAGGTGTATGGAAGTGGGCCTGCAGGAAAGGTGGTAAGGGGGAAGAACTGAGCTCATGAAGAAGTGACCGGATACGGACGGCGAAGGGAAGCCCATTTCCAAGCCGCCGTTGCAGGAGAAGGACCGCCGTGTTGGGGAAAAGAAGATTGTAATTTGGATGGCAAGGCAAACTATGTATGTGGGCGGTATAATTTGCGAGCAACTGCTGCCGCCGGAGCCGCAATGGAGGAACGCCAGCTTCCACAAGTAGGCTGTTCATGGGGCTGGATCGGAAGGCACCCATCGTGAGGCAAACTCCACAGTGGTGGATGGGGTCTAGTACACTCAGTGTAGGGGCTGCTGACTGCTGAACCATATACCACGCTCCCGTACCCAATACGGGGCTGTACGAGGGCTTGGTACAGCTGCAGCAGTGTACGATGATCAGCGTCCCAGTCGGTGTGGGTCTTGCATCGAATAAGATTAAAGTGCCACCGGCACTTGTCCTTAAGCTGAAGAAGATGGGGAAGCCAACTTAAGCGGGTGTTGAAGGCCAGTCCCAGAAAGTGGTAAATCTCCACTACACCTAGTAGTTGGTCATCGAGGTAACGTTCTGGATGGAGGTGGACGATATGACGATGACAAAAGTGCATCACAGAAGTTTTGGTGGCAGACAACTGAAAGCTGTGTGTGAGGGTCCATGATTGCGCCTTCTGTATAGCTCCCTGCAGATGGCATTCAGACGCAACAGTAGACGAGGAGCAGAACGAAATACAAAAATTGGCAGTGTAACTGAGCGGAGATACTGACGATCCTACTGCTAATGCGAGACCACTGAAGGTTATTAAAAAGAGTGGACAGATCCCTGCAGGGCCCCATTCTCTTGTATATGGGGTGCACTATGGGAAGCACCGATGCGAACTCTGAAAGTGGGGTGTGATAAAAATTTCTGTATAAAAATAAGGAGTGGGCCTCAGAGATCCCACTCATGCAGAGTAGTGAGGATGTGGTGTCGCCAAGTAGTATCATGGGCCTTCGTGAGATCAAAAAAGATGGCAATGAGGTGTTGTCGCTGGGAAAAAGCTGATCGAATGGCAGACTCCAGGTACACCAAGCTGTCAATAGTGGAGCGTCCTCGGTGAAAACTGCCCTGGGACGGAGCCAGAAGGTCCCAAGACCGGGTCAACACACATTCAAGCAGCTTGCATAGAAAGTTGGTGAGGCTGATGGAATGATAGCTGTCAACATCTAGTGGGTTCTTCCCACGTTTTAGCACTGGAATGATGACACATTCCCGCCATTGCGATGGGAAGTCGCCATTGCTCCAAATGCGGTAATTATAAGGGGTCAAATAAGGAGAATATGGCAGGTGTATAAACCTGGAACCACTTTTCGGTAATGGCAGCCCAAGTTTTCTTACTCATCTGAGCGTGGGTGTTGTCTTCATGCTACCTGTGCGAAGCCAGGGCAGGTAATACATTATTTAAAACAAGGAATCTAACCATGATGACATTTGTTAAAGCACACAGCCTCAGCTAATAATGCAATATACGGATGAGAGCCCATTACTCATCAATCAGTTCAATGTCTGAATATTAACAAACTATAATACCAAAAATTAGTAAGGAGCTTACAACTTCAAAAAGAATGTAATAACCCAAGTACCTCAAAGGCATGTGCTGAGAGGTGGGAATGTTACCCAACCACAAGTTTAATTAGCCTTGGTTGCAAAATACTAACATCAAGAACAGACAGAGTTGTTGAAGGAGAAGAGATCAGTTTAGATTTTGCTGGACTGTAGATACATAGGAGGCAATACTGACCCTATCAATTATCTTAGAGAGAGGATCAAGAAAGGCAACACTGATTAGAATACTTTCTTTGAAACTCTGACATTAAGAAGGATAAACCACAGATAGTAAAAGTTATATAAAACTTTTGTAGAAATCAGACTGTAGTAATGGATGAAAGAATATGTGCACATTCACCAAGGCTTGTCTACAGTAAGCAGTTTCAAGTGGATGTAGGCTGTAATACTTATGCAGAAATGAAGAGGCTTGCATAGAACTGACTAGTGTGAACAGCTGCATCAAACAACCTTTTGGCATGAAGACCACAACAGCAACACCACCATTAGTTGCCTGGTCACATTTTTAGAGAGGCCTATTTATAATACAAATTAACAAATGATGTGTCAGACACATTGCTAATAAGTACTGACTTTAATATTATTTTGAATCTGGTAAGATTGCCACTTCTTGCCTAGCAAGAAATCGTCTGCACCAGAATACAGCTGTCCACTCAGAGCTCTAAAAAAGGAGGCGCAAAGTTTGCATGAAAATTTGTTTACCGGCGTCTACGCGGTTATGGTAAACAATTCATTCCCCTGTTGGGTCAATTCACTACCGACGTGACTTACAAATCAGTCACTCAGCCTATTACTTTTACTGTTGTCAGTGCTGCGAGCTCCACTAACCTTTTTGGCCTGGATGCCTTTCAAGCTTTCGGTTTTTCTATCACTGACACCCTACAGTTGGTCTCCGAAGACCTTCCCTATCAATCATTGGAATCTTTGATCTCAGACTTTCCAGATATTTTTGAGGAGGGCCTGGGGCGTGTTTCAGATTTTGAAGCTCACTTAACGTTGAAGGCGTCGGCTCGCCCGCGTTTTCTATGCGCGAGGCAGATCCCCTTGGCTCTCCTCCCTCAAGTCAAGGAAGAGCTAGACTGGCTGACAGCCCTAGGGGTCGTTCTTCCCATTTCTTCCAGTGAGTGGGCTTTGCCCCTCGTTATTGTAAGGAAGCCCTCGGGAAAATTACGTCTTTGTGGCGATTTAAAGGCCACCATTAATTCACAATTGGTGGTGGACACCTATCCTTTGCCTCGTGCTGATGAATTGTTCTCCGCTGTGGTGGGAGGCCAATATTTTTCGAAAATCGATCTGTCGGAGGCTTATCATCAGATACCACTTGATGAGGACTCCAAACGGCTGGCGGTCGTCAACATTCCGTATGGCCTTTACCAACACCAGCGGTTGCCCTTTGGAATATCCAGTGCCCCGGCGATATTCCAGCGTTATCTTGAGCATGTCACGTCGACAATCCCTCATTGTATTAATTACCTGGATGACATAATTGTCACAGGCCGAAGCACGAAGGAACACTTGCATAACCTTCGCACCCTCTTTCTCAAATTCAGGTCTGTGGGCTTGCGTTGCAACCTGCATAAGTCAACCTTCTTCCAACCGTCCATTGAGTATGTGGGCTACACCATATCTCGGCACGGCATCCAGCCACTAGGAAGTTTGGTCCAAGGTAACGTCAACCTTCCTCGGCCCGCTTCGCTGGAAGAGTTACAAGCTTTTTTTTAGGCAAGATAGCCTATTACCACCGGTTCATTCCCAGGGCTTCCACTATAGCCCACCCCCTGTACTGCCTTCTGCACAAGGGTGTTCCTTTTGATTGGTCGCCTGCATGCGAGCGAGCATTCACCTCGTTGAAGGGCCTCCTCACGTCAGCCCCTTGTTTGGCTACTTTTGATCCCCATAAGCCGTTGGTCCTGGCTACAGACGCTTCGCAGAATGGGGTGGGGGCGGTCCTGGCCCATCGCAACGCAGATGGTTCTGAGCAACCACTGGCATTTGCGTCTAAAACGCTTAGTCCCGCGCAGGCCCATTACTCCCAGGTGGAAAAGGAGGCTTTGGCCATTGTTTACGCTGTTACCAAGTTTCACCCTTTCTTGTATGGCACGAAGTTTCAGTTAATCACTGACCATAAGCCGTTAATATCGTTATTTGGCCCCGCCTCTCAGATTCCGGATAGGGCGGCCCACAGACTACAGCGCTGGGCCTTGTTCCTCTCTAAGTACCATTATGACATTCATTTTCACCCTACAGGACAGCATGCCAATGCCGATGCTCTTTCCCGTCTTCCGGTGGGCCCGGATCCTACGTTCAATCGAGAGGAGATTATGTGTTTTCATTTGGATGTGCCGTCCCGCCAAGCGGTTGATGGCTTCCCGATCACTAGTTCTCGAGTCGCCAGGGAAACGGCGGCTGACCCGGTTCTCCGGCAAGTAGTTCGCCTCATTCAGCAGGGGTGGTCTTCCTGCCCTCCGGGCCGGGCCTCGGACCCTCTTCGTAATTATTTTCTTCTACGAGACCGCCTCTCGGTCTTGGAAGGAGTTCTCCTTCTGGCTACCGATGATACAGCTCCTCGCGTGGTTGTTCCTGCAGGTTTACGAAGGGAGGTCCTCATGTTATTACATGCGGGGCACTGGGGTGTTTCCCGTACTAAAACCTTGGCTTGCAGACATGTGTACTGGCACGGTATTGACAGAGAAATTGAGCACTTGGTGGCCGCCTGTTCCCAGTGTGCGAGCCAACAAGCATCTCCCAGGGCAGCGTTCTCTTCATGGCCGCCGGCAACCCAAGCATGGAAACGTGTTCACATCGATTTTGCGGGCCCGTTTCTCAATGGCTTTTGGCTCATTGTCATTGACGCTTATTCCCGATTCCCATATGTGGTTCACTGCTCCTCAACCACTTCAGAAGTTGCAATCCAGGCACTAGCAAAAATCTTTTCTGTGGAAGGTCTGCCAATCACCCTGGTCTCGGACAATGGACCGCAGTTTATTTCGCAGACCTTCCAGGATTTTTGTAGGCACTTCGGTATTCGGCACATTTGCTTTCCCCCCTTCCATCCACAATCGAATGGGGAAGCCGAGCGCATGGTGCGCACATTTAAGATGCAGATGAAAAAGTATGTGCACGAATTTCCTGCGGAGGAAGCATTGACGTTTTTCTTGACGGCATACCAGACCACACCAATGGGAGAACGCAGCCCCGCAGAGCTCCTCCATGGGCGTCAACCTCGGACTCTGCTGCACCTCCTCCGGCCTGGTCCTCGCCAGTCTTCACAAAACGGAGTGCCTGGCTTTCCACTGGGTACGTCAGTCTGGGCCCGTGGATTTGGTCGCAATCCACGTTGGATACCGGCGGTGGTCCTGTGCCGACAAGGCCGCCGGCTCTATACCTTGCAGGCGGGGGACCGGGTGGTACGTCGTCACCAAAATCAGCTACGTCCACGTTTGGGCACCCACCCTCCGACCTCTCGGACACCGGCTTCCCCATTGCCGGCACCTGTGTTGGTTTCACAGGGGACGTTACTTCCTCTCCCCGCTGTGACTCTGCCGCACTGTGATGGTTCTCAGCCTTGGCAGCCTCCAGTAGCTCCAGCACTGGCATCACCATCGTTCGGGATGCCACAGCGAGAGCCAGCCCCCCTAGCAGGACCGGTTTCTCAGGAGGCTGGTTCACCTGGGGTCGTCCCTTCCCCTTCGTCCCCGCCACTGGGTCTTGACCCTCTCGAGGTGGAACAGGATCCGGCGTTCGACAGCTTGTCGCCCATTCTGTCCCGGGCTCCGGTTGTGGGACGACAGGGGCCTCTTCGTGTGGGTCACTTCCAGCCGTATTCAAAGGTTCCGGCTCAAGGGTTGGCAGATCCCCTCGACTCCGGCCATCCAATGGATGTGGAGGTCATCGCTCCGGCCCGACGCTCCACCTTCCGACGCAGTGGACCACAGTGGCTGCACCCCCCGAAGGAGGAGGAGTGCTGTAGCCACCAGAAAGATCGCGGGAGGCGCACATTGGCACGGCGCGTCACGGACGGTAGTTGCTGCAAGTAGAGTCCTGTCCACCAGAGGGCACGCGAGAATTCGGACGCGACCTCTGCCGGCATAACAACAACAACAACAACGACAACAACAACTCCGGCAGCACGGGCCGGGCCCAGTCAGTTCACATAGGGCAGGTCTAGCAGACAGTTCCCGGTCTACACTAGGTGAAGTGCGACGGAAACGTGAATCGTGTTACTACAAAAACCTATCAAAAGAAGTAAAGCAATGCCATCAAGTTTCTAACACACAAAGCAAAATCAGTAAATCTATATCACAATGAAGTAAATTTGCTGTTCGTTTGTACTCATAAAGATGAAGACAGTGGCACTAAATTCTGCCACTGCTGTAAATTCCGAAAATACATCTATCATTGGGTTAAAAAAGCTAACAGCACCATCTACTGGTTGTTTGGTGCACTATGTCATGATGATTAAACATTCTAATCACTAAGCTGAACAGACAATTTGAGATAAAACTTTAAATAATGATATCATTCTTTACAGTGGAAAATCCAGGCTGGAATGTAACAATGCCAGAGAAGGAAAGTTGCTACTCACCATATAGCGGAGATGCTGAGTCACGATGGGCACAACAAAAAGATTCACACAACTGTAGCTTTCGGCCATAAAGGCCTTTGTCAGCAGTACACACACACACACACACACACACACACACACACACACACACACACACACACACACACACACACACAAACGTAACTTGCACACACGTCTGCAGTCTCTGAGAGCTGAAACAACACTGCTGACAAAGGCATTTATGGCCAAAAGCTACAATTGTGTGAATCTTTTTGATGTGCCTATCGCGACTCAGCATCTTCGCTATATGGTGAGTAGGAACTTTCCTTCTCTGGTATTGATATCATTCTTTTCTATGTTCTAATTCTGATAAAACAAAGCCTATATGTTACCGCAAGCTATGCTCAAGTTACTGGTGGAAACCCCATGAAAATTCGTCTAATAGTTTTGGAGATTAACGTATACAAACAGACAGACATGACATTTTAATATAAAACTTTAAATCATGATTTTTTCCCTGATCTTAGTTTGTTGAAATAAAGTTTGTATGTTGCCCCAAACTAGGCTCAAATTACCTGTGAAAAACCCATGAAATTTCATCTAGCAGTTTTGGAGATTAGGATGTTCAGACAGACATGACGGTTTTACAGTTTTATTATAAATGACTATGCAAACTTTCCTTTAAACCAATATCATACCATTTCCACTAGTAGTAGAATGATCCTTAGGTATTTCTGCTGTAGAAGCCAATTCTTCAGAATTTTCACCCTTTAATGAATGTTGGGCTGAACTGGATTTGCGTTTTGTCTGAAATATAATAAACAGAATAGTCCTAAAACGTGTTTTGTTCATCCACAAATTCCATTGTGAAGGAGGACTTTCAGGGATATGGAATGAGTCAAGTTAACAGGCAAGAGCAGTCACTGCTAGCAACTTCTGTAAAACATACTAACAACAAATTATGACTAGATCTAATCCACTCATGAAGACAATTATATGAATTTCTTGTAGATTACTTTATAGAAGTACAGATATTTTAGGAAAAAGCAGTCAATTATAGAAAGAAACATTGCTCCTCTTACATTACTCAGATGCTGTTTTTATCTATTACTTTGTATTAAGTTTTAATTTAACTTGACTAATTCTTACATAAAATCAGGCATTCCTCTGTGGAAGTCGACTGACCAATTGGAGGTGTGAATTTTTATTGCTAATTCAAAATTATTTTCTACTTAAATTTTTCCCTCCAGTATTCAAGTACCCAATATTTTGGTCTACTTGCCAAGTAGAATCATTATCTATGCAGAAGCTGTTTGCTCCTTGTGCTTGAATGACTAATGATGAGCGTTAGAAAGAGGTCACATGTTGGCTGCATGGCTTGCCAGAGCATTGGATCAAGTAAGAACACTCTCTCTGGTTTTGGCCTCTCCTCTCTCTCCTGATTGCTTTCAGACTTCGGTCAGACACAAAATTACATCTTATGATCACCAACTTAACTGGCTTGTGGTTCTATCATTTTGCTCTGGGAACATATTCTGTATCCCATGAAGTCAGAATACAGAAATTTGATTTTAAATCCCTCTTTTATTTTGAAGAACACTCCCTTTGGATGCCCGGAGAATGTAATTTTCATAGCAAGCTTTGCCATGAACTAGAGTCGAAAGTTAGATGGGGTCGGTAGCCAAAGTCCTGCATCACATGCTAGTGCCTGCTCCAATCACTGTTAGTCACCACACCACTGGGGAGGCACATTCAGTTGCTGCCTACACCATCTGCCCGCAAGCCAATAACAGGTGCGCACAGTGACATGCTGCTCTAACTGCCTGACCTTACAGTCCATCTGCCACCCAGCTTCACACAGCTGGTGTTTGCTGCCTGCCCGTGGGATCCATCCATTGCCACGATGGTCTGCTGTTTGTTCTGGGATCGTTAGCATTGCACCATGTTGACAGCAACACCACGACACAACTACTGTGTCACTAAACTTCACTTTACAGCTGGCAACATGTCAGCCTTTGCATTTTAAATACCTGTAACGCATTGGGAACTCTTTAGCATACATGGATAGAGAGCAAGGGCATTACAGACCAGCACCAGTCAGCACTTGTTGTCTTTCACTGGAACGTGATAACAACCAAATACGGGCTCTGGTGACACACAGCACTCTTAGCTGCAGCTGTTTCTTGTCTCACCTCAGTACCCACAAATTCTGCCCTTGAACTATGGCAAAGCTACTTACCGAACTGGAAATATCATTATTCCAAGGCAAAGAGAACTATTCTGTCACCTGCCACAATACATAACCTCTAAAAAACAATATATCAACGTATTTGTTTTCTTGGATTCCTAGTTTTAGTTCTAAGTGTAAAACATGAATCCTAAGTAAGTGTGCAATGTTTCGGTTTTTGACCAACTGCTGTGAGTCGAATGAGTGCTCATGCCCTTTTAAACCCTTGCTGAAACAAAACACCCTTACATAGTGTGCCTTTCTTATCTCTGTAATATCAAGCTATAGTCCACAAGTCAGTCAGTTCCATTTCCTCTTACTATCATATATTTTCTCATGCATTATGCTAGGTGGGTTAGAAAAGTTTGCTATGCAGCCAAGTTTGAGTTGGAGCAGTGGCCACATTCTTCGGTGACAGCATAACCCATTCAAATAACATTGTAATGGATGCCATTACAGAGCACACACTGCTGAAAGAACAAATGTGGCATCACACATTACGGGAGCCAGTTCTGTACCGTAATGTAGTTACACGTAGGCCTGCCTGCCCTGTGTCTTTCAGTTCTGCTGGACTGGCAGTCCCACCCCCTCCCAACTACACTCTCTCTCCCACCCCTCTCCCCCCCACCCCCCTCTCCAATGGTGGAATTTCTACACAATTCCTATGCAAACAGGACATTGTTAAAAAAACCTTTGTGGCTCTTCACAGGAGGTTCTCTCTTTCTCCCTGAACCTCACCCCTCCGGTATTCACCACAAATAGGGTTTGTCTCAGTGCTAAATCTGCAACCCCAACCTTGACCTCAGCAAGTCAGACAATTTTAGGCAGCTAGAATACCTGTCTAATTTTACATTTGCTTTATCTTATTGCAAAATTTTGTATTAACATTCCTAATTAATTATAAATGGGTGTGAGTTCCTTCCTTTGGACTTTACATCTTTGTTCTAATCGAATCGTAGGATGAATTTACGGGTATGGATTGTTAATGATTAGTTCTGATTAGGAATAACAATTTTAACTGCCTTCTCACTACATATTTTGCATTTTATACATTAAAACACACGTTTTAAGAGGTCTTGCAGTGAATATGGGATCAAACAATTGAAACAAATATGACATAAGCAGTAGAAACAAAATTGTGTGTGAATTCCTAAGGGACCAAACTGCTGAGGTCATTGGTCCCTAGACTCACAAATAGCAGTAGAAACAGTAATAGCTATAGCAGAAATTAACCAAGTTGTACTCACTGGTGAAAAGTGGAACAACAATTGTCACAGGGTAGCTTGTTCCACAGGCAGACAATAGCGACAGAGGAGTCTGTAAGTGTTATTGTTTTATGGATGGGCACAGCAGTCAGATGTTGGGTAGCAATTATGGTGAGATGACAGGTACCTGATCTCTGATGTAAGATACCAAGGGGCGCATACACTCCTCTGTTTCCAGATATTCTAATGAATTTTAGAAAGCAAAGCTAATGAGACACTCTCTTTTACTTTGTCTCTGAATAGCTGGAGATATCCAATTTTCTGTATGATGTCTACAGGCAGCCTGTAGACATTACACTGATGCATAGTCTTAATGGAAATTATTTTTACTTCTAGTATTGTACAAGTGAATTTCACAGTTCTTCCTAAATCAAGATCAACACAATGAGACAGATTTCTAAGTGAAAAGCAGACAGAACTTCTTATTGTTTAGATATGACACAGATGGGGAAGAAAAATGGCTACATCTTTTCCAAAAAGAATCACTTCAGCATCCACCATAGCTGACTTAGGAAACCATGGAACTCTAACATTAGTATGGCTAGATAGGGATCTAATCATCACTGCTCACAAATATTTGGAATAAATTAAGTACCTGAAATAAATGTGACAGGCTGCTGTCATTCTAACACAGCCAATATAAAGGATTGATGTTTTGCCATAGGCAGCATCTGGCCTGTAGATTGTATACACTTATCTTACACAAACAAACAGTGCATTACAAATGAGAAAAGTGTCATGTTGGCTATGTACACTTATCTTTCCAAATTATGATAGCCAGAAACATATGCTGAATCCATGTATTAGAAGGTGGTGCTTTCTTAATTAACATGAAAGGAAGCACTAGTTTTCATCTGTTGATAAGAAAATGAAATCATTCACAACATTGTGTACAAGCATTTTCAGATATTATTAAAGATAGCTACATAATCTATATTCACATCAATAAATATTTTACTCACATCTATATTGTGTGATTTTAGGTGCTCCACCAAACTTGGTAACTGTGCAGCAACGAAAGAACATTTTCGGCACTTGTACCAGGTCACAACTTCTGCGAAGTCATCCAGTCCTTCAAGTTCTGTGGGCTGAGTTATGAAATGCATTACTATTGCTCTTTAAATTACACATGTGACATTCAAATAGAAACCAGCATTTTTGAGTGTTGAACTAACGGAGAATGGTATGTAGGTTAGAATACATACATTACTCAAATGCCACATATAGGAGAGGTAACGACAGTCATGATTCTGCAACCAACTGAGATTTTGACCAGTCTCAATAAACAGTTTAGGGATATTACTCATCAAAAAACAAGTCATGATAGTGTAAAAGACATTGTAGGAGAAAAAAAGTCATTAATACCATACTTTGTCGCAAGTGTTGCAGAAGGAGATGTCAGCTGACTGTTTTTGAGACCTCATTTCTATTCAGAGTATTTACATCTGTGTCCTGCACAGTATCAGCCTTAGCAGGATTTACACTGTCTTGTGCTGCATTTTTGCTGTGGTTCTATGTCACAACACAGTTGTACTGTTGTAGCTAATAATAATCATCAGAGTGAAATCTCTCATGCAGTATGACTGAGCACTTCCTGCTATTTAGACGGGAGTGTAAGTATGAAATGTGACTGTGTAGCCATCCAATAGGTGAGTAATTGCAATTATGACAGAAACCCTTTGAAAGTGACAACTCTCAGCTCTTTAGTTGGTATGTTGGTTTAATTTTGCTACATTATTTACAAATGTGTAGCATTAAGCCTGCAATAAGCCAGAAAATGGCTGTGCTTAAAAAATACTGGAACTAAACAATAACGGAAATGCACAGCTTGACACATGCATGGTACTGATTCACATCTTAGATGCAACAAAATCTGATGTGTTTCAAGCACTATGTACAGAAAAATATCCAGAAAGACATATCAACAGCTACTGAAACTTCTGCAGAAGGCAAGGTATTTTTCTAATTAACTGCCATCTATGATGAAACATGGGTCCACAACTACAACCTGCAGAACAAGAGGTTGCGTACAGAATGCAGAGATGGAAGGGGGCTCTGCAGTGATGGCAAGAACTCACATGTCAACTGGAATATGTCTGTGATATAATGCCTTCTCCTATAAATATTTTGCTGTTGAACACAAGTTTCTTGAAAAATAATAGGTTGATAACAATGGCAGAAAGGTTCAGCAGTACACATGCAACCCGCTGTTGGTTAACCATTCTTTTTTGTGAGGGAATGAAGAACAGTCACTTTTATTGCCAAAAATACTCCCCTCCTCCAGAAAACTGAATAGAAAAATAACATATTGTTTTAGTACTTTCATTTGGCCAAGACATTTGAAGAGAAAAAAGACCAGGTTTATATCTAAATGACGTTCATACAGAATGCTATATAGAATTACACATCAGCTTATTGTTAATACACAGTGTGATGTTGGGAATGTGCTTAACTTTATACACAACATGAACATTTAAAACACACTTTAAAAAGTATATACCTCTGACAGGAGGGAGTCCTGTTGTCTGCTTTCTTCTGGAAGTTGAGTTTCAACCAACTGTACAGGCTCTAATGGTGCTTCTACTGTTACAGTGTTGACTATATGCATGTTTGGTAATATAACACTGTTTTCACCTTCATCTGTAGCTACTCCTGTGCCACAAATAACTAAAATGAGGCAATTTTATTAAAATTTGCACACATATAATATATTTAAAAAAATATGTTATAAATAAATGTTACAGTTCCAACAACTGAATGATTCAGTGCAAGGAAGTGCTAACACCCAGTTATTTTCAAATTACTCCGATCACATAAACTGTTGTGTTTTCAAATACATCACATTGTGGTAGTAAGTTGTTCCCTCTGTATTGCCTGAAAACACTGTTTGGTATACAAACTGCTTTGTCTTATTGTATTTGTGTTCTTGTTTCTGAATTTTGAAAACTTCTAACATGCAATACAAAAAATATGCTCCCATGGATTAGCAGAGTTAAAGTATTTTCCAATTCAAAAATAAATACCATTAACAAAAACAATTGAGGTGCTGAGAGTAGTATATGCAGATCTGAACCACAATTCATTTTGATAAAAATGGACCATGTTTATTCCTAAAATTCGAGAAACTGTTAATGCTATGATTTGATTTTTAGGGTCTGTTAAACATGATTATTTAAGTTAATCTTCCAAAACCTTGAATCAGATACCAAGTTCTCTGGTTTTGTGCTGTTTACATGTTAAAATAACTAGTCTAGCCCCATTAGCAATTTTAACACTCTTCATCAATAACAACATGCCCATGAACAAAATGTGACAAAACACATACTACCTTTATACATGTGTAGTATGTATTTCAAAATTGTAATCATGTCATTGTATTTAGCTTTTCTGACTATTGTAGATCTGCTGCAAATTAAAACAATGAAAAACATTAATTTCTGTTAACAATACACACAGGTAGTGACACTGCCACATTGTCTTCAGTGCCATAAATTCACACCTTACATTAATGAAAGCATATGAAGTTGGGATACATCATTTGTTCTCTGGGAATAAGATTATAAGTTATAATCAGTTATTTTAACGTTAGATAATGATATTTTTGGCAATGTCATTCAATTTGATACTTCAGCGCATAAAAAGTAGGGGGCGGGCAGGAGCATATCATAAAGTTGCAATCTTTCAATTTCAGGTTGGCTGTGACCTTGTGTTGCTGTTGAGATTTTCAACTTTTCTTAAAATTCTGAGAAACGTGAAGTGTTGGGAGGCTAGACAAAAAGCTAGGGACAAGGAAAGGGGTGCAGCATTCACATAATTTGTAATTAACTGAGGGTTAACACTTTCATGTTGTAGACAGTAAATTGTTGAAAAAGCTTAATAAAACTCACCATCTTCCACAACCATCACTGGAACATTATCAATATCTTTGCCTTCCAGTGAATTGTTACGAATCAACACGTGAGTGCCATTTGGTAAAGTGTACATCAAAACGGACTCACTCATTGCCACTCTAAAAATAAATGAAAAAGGGAAAGTGAGTAAAAGCAGCAATTAATAAGAAACTGCAAAAGGTGACAGTGATTACAGTAATTTCCTAACAAAAATAGCATACCATATTAATAAACATTATCACTGTTCTTTAGCAGAAAATTTACAGGATACTGAATTTTGTACATCCTATTCGTAGTAATTTATGTTTCACACAGACTTAAAAAGTGTTAGAAGCTTTTTTCAATGCTTAGCACCTGACTATGTCACTGTAAACTAAAGACCAACTTGTAATCATTAATAATAATAATAATAATAATAATAATAATAATAATAATAATAATAATAATTCAAGTTTCCTGCAGTGGCGATTTTTACAGTAGCTGCATACAAACTGCAGCAATTTAAAAGAAAAACACCTCTTGCTTGCGCCACACAATTAATCTTCAAATTAATACATGCTTATAAGAGGTCCCAGGGTTCAGTACAATAATACTAAAACACTTGCAATAATAAAGGGAAAAGAAGACAGAAAAAAATGGAATTTGTGTGAATCTTAAACATTACAGAAACAGCACTAAATAGGTAAATGAGATTAAGGGCTTACTCTTAAAATTCCTGAAATCTGCCTCCTGAGGAGGAGGGAGACAATATATATGAAACTGTGACAGATTACAACTGTGTGCCACA
Organism: Schistocerca serialis cubense; assembly: GCF_023864345.2. NCBI lineage: Eukaryota > Metazoa > Arthropoda > Insecta > Orthoptera > Acrididae > Schistocerca > Schistocerca serialis. The sequence continues at coordinate 483,381,244 of NC_064641.1, read as the reverse complement.
AGGGTACTAAAAACTGGAACCATACCTTTCATGGGCAAGCTCATACTGAGTGAGCTTACTGTGGTAGGCTATTTCCACTGAGTGGCTTAACATTTGATTTCCCTTTATGTACTTATATTGAATTAATGCTGCAATCTCGACTTTTCACAACTATGTACAAAATGGACTTGAGCCTGAGGAACAGTGTGAAATAATGGATCTCTCACACGAAATGTCTTGTGCATTCCTTTTTCTTGTAGCTTCATTCCTATTAATTCATACATATTCTAGAGGACTTCCCAGAAAGACAATTTTTTCTTTAGTAACAATATTTCATAGCTAGTCTGGGAAAAACAGTTGGCACTTATTTCTACAATAAATTCTATATAACGTATTCTCCTTGGATCACAAAGTCTTAAAATTCCAATATGATCATTTATCAGCCATTGCTCACATGGAAAAGACAGCAGTGTCACCAACACAAATGCAAGACACAATACTATTCAGGCACAACTAACAACCAGCCCTAAAAATTTGGAATTTTAACTGGCAAGAATAAGAACAAACTGATACTGGTGCACCATACACACACAGTAGATTGCACAGCAAATACTGAAACAACACCAATTCAAAACAGCTTTTGTCATATATCATACCATTAGGCTTGTTTCCTCCAAACTATAAATTTGTATCTTGATAGTCACCAAAAATACAATCTTTTTCTGTATAAACATTTACCAATACACAACTTTTAGATCACTGAGCATTTCTGACCATTTGGGATGTGACAGTTAAGTTAATCCATAATACCTTTCCTCCTTATGTTATGCCACTCCTCACCAGTAATTGTTTCATCTCTGAGCAGTGAAAACAGCCTTTTTCCTCCTTACTTTAATCCTGTCTTCACCAACAATTATTTCATATTTGAGAGTGTGCTCGTGCATGCCCCCCCCCCCCCCCCCACACACACAAATTCACTGGAATTCTGAAACTGCCAACCTCCTTGCCACTCCCAGTACACTGATAATTCACTAACCTAAAAAAAAGCTTAATCTCCTAAAAAGAATAGTCAAATGCGGCAGACACACACAGACATAGCAGTAATAACCAACCCCTCTCTTCTTAGGTGACTGGAAAGGTCAATGTTACACAAAACTTGGTAATTGACGAGTTGCCAACCTAAGAATGTAAGAGAGATCAATGGGGCAAACTGATTGTTCTCTACTGAATGTGTGTGTCATAGTGTGACACTCTGGCTCATATTGCGTCACCTGACAGAAATGCCCGTGTAGGACCAGTGGATAAGAGAAGGTCACAAGCAAACTGATTACGGGATACTGGATCATGAAATACTACCACAGAACGGGATGACGCCTTTTCATTTGCATAGTGTTAATGGACTGTGTTGGTTCATTTCTGGAGTAGGAGCACTGATATTGGTGCTGACAAGTTTGCAGCACTGTTTACTACAGGTTGGACTGGTGGCACACCTGCCAATGCATTTGCTGGTAGTGAGTAGATATCACAACCATCTCAGATTGCAAAGAGCACATGAACACTTCCACTGATCTGCTGAGTAATGAAATGGAATGGTTTTGGACAAACAACACTTCAAACTGTCCTATAATGGTACATGCATACATGTTAGTTGCTACCATAGTCACTGAAATCTGGCACCATGCCCTGTTGATGGAACATGGGGTACTGCTGCTTTATGGTAACATACTGAGACTGGTTTGATGCAGTTCTCCATGCTGCTCTATCCCGTGCAAGCTTCTTCATCTCCCAGTGCCTACTGCAGTCTACATCCTTCTGAATCTGCTTAGTGTATTCATCTCTTGGTCTCCCTCTATGATTTTTACCCTCCACGCTGCCCTCCAATACTAAACAGGCGATCCCTTGATGCCTAGCTGGAGCACATTGATCTCAATAGTCTATATACAAAATCTATCAGAGTAAAAAATACTTAACTCCTTTTGATTTCAATATGAAATAAACAAGTAAGATGTTTAAAATGTTTACTTGGCTCTCAATCTGTTAGGGAAATTTCAAATGTTGGTAATTTTTTTTATTGTTACAAATAAGTGCTGTCAACACTGAGTATGCCATATGTTGTTCCTAGAGAAGCCATTGTGTTTACGTAAATGCTCTCTGTTGCGCTTAGAGAATCTATTTACTCTTCGGCTTCAGTAATTATTTGTGTTTGTAGTTAAATTTTTGCAGATAAATAAGAAATCAAGCCCAAACTTTTATTTATATTGATGTATACAAAAGAAATGTTCATAATCTAATTTTTTTGAAGCAGATTTATTATGTTGTAAATAGTCTTCACGTGTTTGCCACCGGATCACGTTGTGCAAAGTCCCCAATATTTCCTCAGAGCAATTGTCCCACACCTTCAGGTGGTTCAACCTTGCTCGTGGCTAGGTATGACTGACGGTATCCACACACCGATGCCCCATTTTTAGAACATGCAGTCGTGGAAATATTTAAATGGTCTTTAAATATGTCTGCTTGTGTCTGAATATGTGTGGATGGATATGTGTGTGTGTGCGAGTGTATACCCGTCCTTTTTTCCCCCTAAGGTAAGTCTTTCCGCTCCCGGGATTGGAATGACTCCTTACCCTCTCCCTTAAAACCCACATCCTTTCGTCTTTCCCTCTCCTTCCCTCTTTCCTGATGAGGCAACAGTTTGTTGCGAGAGCTTGAATTTTGTGTGTATGTTTGTGTTTGTTTGTGTGTCTATCGACCTGCCAGCGCTTTCGTTCGGTAAGTCACATCATCTTTGTTTTTAGATATATTTTTCCCACGTGGAATGTTTCCCTCTATTATATAAATAAATATGTAATATATAAAGTGGAAACATTGTTACCAAAAATCTCAAAAAGTTCTTGAACAAATTAATTCTAATTTTTACACCACATTAATTGTAATGAACAGACGTGTGTGTGTGTGTGTGTGTGTGTGTGTGTGTGTGCAAGCACACATGCGCCTGTGTGTGTGTGTGTGTGTGTGTGAGTGTGAGTGAGTGAAAGGGAAACGTTGTTACTAAAAATCTCAAAACGTTCTTTACAAATGTACACAAAATTTTACACAATACCCTAATGGACATTCAGACAGACAGTAGGCTGTATATTTTATTGATGCATATAATACACTGAGGTGACAGAAGTCATGGGATTCCTCCTGATATCACAGTGGATGTCCTTTTCCCCAGCATAGTGTGGCAACTCAACGTGGCATGGACTCAACAAGGCATTGGAAGTCCCCAGCAGAAATATAGAGCCATGCTGCCTCTACAGCTGTCTGTAATTGCGAAACTGTTGTCGGTGTAGTATTTTGTGCCTGAACTAACCTCACGATTATGTCCCAAAGATGTTTGATGGGACTTATGTAGGGTGCTCTGGGCAGCCATATCACTTGCTTGAATTGTCCATAATGTTCTTCGAACTAGTCAGGAACAGTTGTGGCCAAGCAATGTGATATTGTTGTTTGGGAACATGAAGCACATGAATGGCTGCAGATGGTCTCCAAGTAGCAAAATATAACCATTTCCAGTCAATGATTGGTTCAGTTGGACCAGAAAACACATTCCATCCCATGTAAATACAGCCCACACAGTCATGGAGCCACCACCAGCTCAGACAGTGCCTTGTTCACAACTTGGGTCTATGACTTCGTGGGGGGGTCTGCACCATACACAAATGCTACCATCAGCTCTTACAAACTGAAATTTTGACTCATCTGGACAGACCATGGTTTCTCAGTCATCTAGGGTCCACCCGATACGGTCATGCGCCTAGGGGAGGCACTGCAAGCGATGTCATGCTGTAGGCACTAGCATTGGTCATCTGCAGCCACAGCCCATTAACACCAAATTTCACAGCACTGTCCTAACGTATATGTTCATAGTACATCCCACATTGTTCTCTGAGGTTATTTCATGCTGTATTATTCATCTGTTAGCAGGGACTACTCTAAGTAAATGCTTAAAGTTAAACATGGCTGCACGTTCAGAGACCATGTCTAGGTTACAATTGCAAGAAATGAGCCCTCAGTCACTATTTTTAGACTTAATTAACCTTGGTTCGACACTACTAGGAGTGCCTTCATCAGAATTGAAAACACTTAAAATGGCCTATAACATAGTCACAGAGTTATAGGGTAAGACATTTTTATATAAAGATTGTAAGTGCTGAATAACAGTAAAAGACGGAGGCAGTACTTACATGTCACATATAAAATAATTAACACACCAAAAGGGCTTTAGTCACAAAATATTTAAGATGGAATAAGTGAAGGCGAGCCATTATGGGCTGCTGCTCATACCTGTACAGCCCCAGGATGCTACAGACGGAGGTGTCCTTGTTAACAAAATAACGCCTTCACTTATTCCATCTTAAATATTTTGTGACTAAAGCCCTTTGGTGTGTTAATTATTTTATATATGACATATAAGTACTGCCTCTGTCTTTTACTGTTATTCAGTACTTACACTCTTTATATAAAAATGTCTTACCCAATAACTCTGTGACTGTGTTATAGGCCATTTTAAGTGTTTTCAATTCTGATGAAGGCACTCCTAGTAGTGTCAAAACCAGGTTAATGAAGTCTAAAAATAGTGACCGAGGGCTCATTTCTTGCAATTGTAGCTAAGTAAATGCCACTGCTCTTGGTCATTAAGTGCAGGCCATCAGCCACTGCGTTGTCTGTGATGGGAGGAAATGCCTGAAATTTGGTATTCTTGGCACACTCTTGACAGTGTGGCTCTCGGAATGTTGAATTCCCTAATGATTTCCGAAATGGAACGTCCCTTGCATCCAGCTCCATCTTGCTCCAACTACTATTCCATATTCATAGTCTGTTAATTCCAGTCATGTGGCCATAATCACAGTGTAAACATTTTCACACGAACCACCCAAGTACAGATAACTTCTCCATCAACATACTGCTCTTTTATATCTTGTATATGTGATACTGCTACCATCTGTATATGTGCTTATTGCTGTCCCATGACTTTCGTCACTCCAGTGTATGTAAATAAATAATATATAAAGGAGAAGCATTGTTACCAAATATTTCAAATCACACTTGACTGATTTACTTCAAAGTTTTACCCATTACTATAATAAATATTTGGACAAATATGGGGCGTAAATATTTTAAGTATATAATATATAGAAATGTTTTAATAAAAATCTTAAAAAGTTCTTGACATATTTATTTCAGATTTTAAACCATAGACTATATGTATTTTTTAAACAACAGTGTACAGATTTTCTGTTCCCTGAACCAGTGTACTCCTTGCACCAGAACAAATATGAGTGATACGGGTGTTAATATCAGTCACATTGAGAAACAACTGAAATCACTAAAATTTAGCAAAGCCCGAGAGTCTAATGGAATCTGTGTCAGCTTGTATTTAAAAACTGCAGTTGATTAGCCCCTCTTTCAGTCTTAGCAGTCTGTAAGAAGGGTATCAGAACTAATATCATTGACATCCATTGGTTGTAGAATCTTATAACATATTCTGAGCTCAAACATAATGAGATATAAAAATATGATTCTGTTAAAATTGCCATAATCACACATAGTTCACTGGTTTTCACTGCTAACCTTGCAATTTGTATTGTTAAAAATAAAACTATAAAGTGCATGAATATAAAAAAAATGCCCTGTTCTCAGTTTTATACTTAACAGTAGCTGTTGCAGTTTTTAAAAAGTTGTGATGATGACTTCTTAACAATCGGAACTGGTCAATTTTTTTGTTTTTAGTGCCACGGAGACAGATTTAATAAAAACCTATTTGAATAAATTTGGCTGTGTGCTCCAAATGACGCAGGCTTGTTTCATGTAATGAGGTGTCTTTAGAATATTGGTGAAGTCTTTGGGACACATATTGATTAAGATTAACTGGAGATATTAAATATAATGAAAGGAAGCATATACTGTCGCAGGTTTGTGTTACTCACAGGAAGGCGTCACAGAAATGCTGAAAAACCAAATGTGCAACACTTGAAGATAGGCACCAGTTATTGTGTGAAAGCCATCTTATAACATTTCAGGATATGATATTAAGTGAGAAATCTACAAATCCTCATATGTGGTTCAATGGAAAGTGCCCTGTGCCATAAACTTCACAGTGGTTTTTAAAGTATAGATTTAGAGAAGGTATTATGCAACCAGTGAAGTTAGTAATAATCAAAATAATAAACATGTTTACTCCTAGTAATAAAGTTCCACATAAAACATAAATTTCAAGCTTTCAAAACCAGGACCACTGTCTGGTAAGAAAGTAAAATAAGAGAACCTTTTAATAGACTACTAGGAAAAGTCAGACAAGATAAAAGTGACAAAAGGGATGTAATGAAGTGGAAGAAAAATTAACTTTATACAGAAATTTTAACACATGTTGATACACAAATGAGTAAGACTGCTGATCTAAGTTTGAGAATTTAGTTGAGGATGAAGTCATATGTGATGCAATCAGTGCCTGCATGATGTGACTTACCATACGAAAGCGCTGGCAGGTCGATAGAAACACAAACAGACACATACATACACACAAAATTCAAGCTTTCGCAACAGACTGTTGCCTCATCAGGAAAGAGGGAAGGAGAGGGAAAGACGAAAGGATGTGGGTTTTAAGGGAGAGGGTAAGGAGTCATTCCAATCCCGGGAGCGGAAAGACTTACCTTAGGGGGAAAAAAGGACGGGTATACACTCGCACACACACACATATCCATCCACACATATTCAGACACAAGCAGACATATTTAAAGACCATTTAAATATTTCCACGACTGCATGTTCTAAAAATGGGGCATCGGTGTGTGGATACCGTCAGTCGTACCTAGCCACGAGCAAGGTTGAACCACCTGAAGGTGTGGGACAATTGCTCTGAGGAAATATTGGGGACTTTGCACAACGTGATCCGGTGGCAAACACGTGAAGACTATTTACAACATAATAAATCTGCTTCAAAAAAATTAGATTATGAACATTTCTTTTGTATACATCAATATAAATAAAAGTTTGGGCTTGATTTCTTATTTATCTGCAAAAATTTAACTACAAACACAAATAATTACTGAAGCCGAAGAGTAAATAGATTCTCTAAGTGCAACAGAGAGCATTTACGTAAACACAATGGCTTCTCTAGGAACAACATATGGCATACTCAGTGTTGACAGCACTTATTTGTAACAATAAAAAAAATTACCAACATTTGAAATTTCCCTAACAGATTGAGAGCCAAGTAAACATTTTAAACATCTTACTTGTTTATTTCATATTGAAATCAAAAGGAGTTAAGTATTTTTTACTCTGATAGATTTTGTATATAGACTATTGAGATCAATGTGCTCCAGCTAGGCATCAAGGGATTGCCTGTTTAGTATTGGAGGGCAGCGTGGAGGGTAAAAATCATAGAGGGAGACCAAGAGATGAATACACTAAGCAGATTCAGAAGGATGTAGACTGCAGTAGGCACTGGGAGATGAAGAAGCTTGCACGGGATAGAGCAGCATGGAGAACTGCATCAAACCAGTCTCAGGACTGAAGACAACAACAACAACAACAACAACAACAGCTATAAACTACGTTCAGACTGATTCAGAGATATGACCACTGGATGGGAAAACTTATACTGCTAACAGTCAACAGACAGTATCAAACTGATTCCTAGCAACTTCCATTGATAATCTCTACAAAGACAAATTAAAATATCAGTTCAAAGTCAATGGGTTGAAAGCTACATAAGAAAACAGCGCTTCGAATTTCCACAGAAACAACAGTAATTTATTGGCTTCTATAAGACCTAATCAAGTCTCCAGCTAGTTCATGGCCCCATGCTCTGATACGAGGCCTATGCCTACGAAGCATATGCATACTTACTAAACCTTTAATGCTGGCACCAAAGACTGGAAAATGACTCATCAAAACTAGACGCCTGCACACAGGAAAGCATCTGCGAATTCTTGCAGGCTTTATGCATCAGGACAGATGACTTTGTAGAGTAATTGTTAACTCCAAATTCAGAGACATTCGACACTTTTAAACAACATCTGTGAACCAATGGGACCACAAGTTGCCGGCAGCTAAATGTGTCGTTCATGTGAAAATGTTCTGTCCAGCAGAACAATGAAATACATGTCAGTACATACGGTTTGAAAACAGTAATCAATAAAACTGCTCAAATTATTATGTATTTAAGTCCACCATTATTTATGGGATAGTAAATATTCATACCAATGGATCAGGAGCACAATACCTATGCTGGAATAGTTAGATAAAATCTGCAGGAAATTAGCAATCTTATCTTCTGTTAGTAATAGATGACCCCCCCAAGAAGAAGACATTTCCCAAAGAATTGGGGTTCACAACCAACTTTCGACCATGTCTATAAATCCAGTTTGTAACCATCTCAGTATCAGAATCAGTTTCACGACTTTCATGAAGTGTTTCTTCAAGCACAGGATACAATCTACCATACCTGCTGTATCTGTACTAGACGTTTCACTCAATGGTCCAAACGACACTGTGTTGCTCGAAATACCACCACTTATTAGTAGTAGTATTTGATACTGTAGGAATAGCAACTACGTTATCTGCATCAGTCTGTTCCAAATTCTGAATCTTCTATGTGCTCTTCGGTAACCACTTTCCAGTAGTTCATTACGCAATCAGCCAACACTTCATCTTCCATGGAACCGTGCCAACTCCATGAAGCCATTCTTATAGATCTAAAAGAAATATTCATGAATGTCAGTATAATCCCTCTAACTACAAAAACCAACCAAAAGTGACTAAGTAATCTGCCTATAACATTCAAATGTGTGCATAAACTGTTTTACAATAAACATATACAATGCTGATTGGTCACAAACAACAGATCTTGGGTGTTTCATAGAAATGCTGTATTGATTCCTAAAGGAATTCAAAGTATATGTGCACCAAAAACCAGATCCTAGCATTGTAATTAATGAGCAGATTGCAAGCAACAGGAATTGGTTTTTTTAATATCTTCGATGATGTGTTACTTTCATGGTCTCATTTAGGACTGCTGCCTTCATGACTCGCATTTATCATGCTTCTGTTTGCTTCACTGGTTTATTTCTATATGAATATATACTGGTTTTTGCGATGGTCATGTGACCATTTGTAAAAATGTGTGTCTGGTAGCTTTTCTAGTTTGCCCAACACTTGGAATTTTGTTGTCTTAAGTATAAATATAGCTTATGACTGGGTATTGCCACCCTAAGCACAGCATGCTTCTCCTACAACAGTTTTTTGCTGTTTTTTAATAAAGATTTGGTGGTATGCTCATAATTTTCAACTGTTGTCCTCATAATTTTTGTTCACACCGATTTTATATTGAAGGGTGTCCCATTGAGATTACTACTTGCCTGTGTACTTTCATCAGTTTTGATTATTGTGTGACACACACACACACACACACACACACAAACACACACACACAAAACCTCTGACAATAAAGTTTGGTGAATGAAGGCAGAACGGTCAATCGGGCATCACTGGCGACTCACAATGGTGCACTTGCGCAGTGGCCGGTGTTGACAACTTGTCCCCACCGTAGAACAGTTGAGCATCGTGTGTGTTCTGTGTTCGACCTGTTGGACAAAGTGCTTGTTTACTGCGTTAGTTCAGAACTGATAACAGAACAATGAACTAGCGAAGGATCAAATTAAAGTTTTGTTTTAAGCTTGGCAAGACACCGGAAGAAACACATGCAATGCTGGTACATGTTTATGGGGATCAAGCACTGTCCATGAAGTGTGTGTACGAGTGGTTCACCCATTTTTGAGGAGGCCGGGAAGGCGTTTCCGACAATCTCCATAGCATATGACCAGCAACTGCCGTCAGTGACAAAAACGTTGAGAAAGTGAGGACATTAATCACGAACGACTGTCGATTAACTGTGTGCATGATAGTGGGTGAACTGCAGATGAACCGTGAATCTGCGTGACAAATCCTTACCCAGGAGTTAGGGAAGAGGAAAGCGTGTTGTCTTGTGCCATACCACTTGACTGATGATCAGAAGCAGGCAGGTTTAGAGGCTTCACAGGATTTTGTTAAAATGGTGGATGCAACACCCAATTTCTTGAACCATATTGTCACTGAGGACGAAACCTGGTGTCTTCATTATGACCCTGAAACGAAACAGCAAAGAATGGAATGGCACTCTCGTCGGAAAAAGATCAGAGCCGAAAAATCAAGCTTCAAAATGATGCTCATCACGTTTTTCAATAGTCAAGGCATTATTCACAAGGAATTTCTACCTGAGGGAACAACACTGAACGCTGCAAGGTACACTGAAATTCTGACCCATTTCATGCAACGTCAATACAGGGCACGACCCCAGTACACACATCAAGGTTCCTGGTTTTTTTGTTCATGACAACGCTCGCCAACACACAGCTAATATCATCAAACAGGTCCTGACAAAAAAAGGGGTGGTGCAACTTGAACATCCACCACACTTGCCAGATCTCAATCCTCCAGACTTCCTGTTCTCTTGACGCAAACTCGCTTTGAAAGGAAAGAGATTTGATGAAATTCATGACATCTAATAAACCGTGGTGCAGCTTTTGAACATCATCCCAATGGAAAACTTCATGCAAAGTTTCCAGGACATGCATCAAAAATGGTTCAAATGGCTCTGAGCACTATGGGACTTAACTTCTGAGGTCATCAGTCCGCTACAACTTAGAACTACTTAAACCTAAATAACATAAGAACATCACATACATCCATGCCCGAGGCAGGATTCGAACCTGCGATCATAGCGGTCGCGCGGTTCCAGACTGTAGCGCCTAGAACCGCTCGGCTAAACCGGCCGGTGGAGATGTATCGCAGAGCTCAGCAGTGCATGGTTATGGGAGGTGACTATTTCAAAAGAAAATAAGGTAACTTTAGTTCACAGTTCATCTACGTTAATGTTACAGTACCATTTACTGAACCTTATTGTCAGAGGTTGCATCTTGGTTTTTCACTCTTCAGAACGAGTGTGAGGACTGCATCTATGTTGTCCTGAGTGCAGCAAGCTGTTGTGTAGCAGCATTTGGCAGCTTTTTTACTCCTGATTTTATTATTTATTCCATGGTTTTATTATATGACTTCAAATTTGAATTCTTGTACTTATGTAAAAATAATATTTTTTTAAATATCCTCTTCCCTCCATGTCTTGTATCCCTGAATTTAGTTTGAATCATGTGCTTTGTAAATGCTACTGTTATTATTTATTAACTCCATTTCATACATATGTATTTTAATGTGCTACATGGGTTCTTCACGTTAATGCTGTTAATGTTGCTGCTATTCACCGTCAAACATCATCACTAACTGTAGCCTTTTTGTTACTTTCTGTAATTTTTTATTTATTTATTTATTTTGTATTTGATATCATTTGATGAACTAATTTGGCACGCCAAATGGTAGCCTTTTAGTTTACTTTGATCTGGTTAGCATGGTTTGTTAACTTTAGTTTTCATGTTCAACCATTGCACTTGACTGTTTTTCTCTGTGAAATCTCGTGCACTATGTGTCAGTGCTTATGCAACTTTCTTTATTATGTACACTGGTATGTATTCTGTAAATATGCCTTTCACTTATTTTTATCTTACTGTGTGGGTCATGAAGCATTTTTGTGCTCATGATATAAAAATATTTTTTAACAGATAGTCTGATGATGGGCTACACCTGAAACAGGTAATAAAGAGACTGAATTCAACACAACATTCCTATGAAACACCTAAGATCTATTATTAGTGACCAGTCAGCATTGTATATGTTTCCTGGATTAATCATAATGATCACATACCTCATGCACAACTTCAAGTCACAACTGCAATCAACTGTTTTTGTTATGTTGCATATTTTCAGTAACACCCTACAAAAGCACTGTCAATGGAGATCATTTACTTTACCTCAGCAGCTAACATTTTCTAGATAATTTGTGAAACAATGTTATCTGCAATGTTCATTCTTCATTAGAAGAAGCATTTCATAGCATAAAATTGGATGTAACTAGGAAATGTAACTAGGGACAGAATTTATGATAACCTACTTGCTTAAATGTATGGCACGGAAGAGAAATAGCTATAAATATGCTTAAAAATAACTCCCATATTGAATTTACACTTTACAATTCAGGAAATGCTGCTGTGAATTAAATTAACTGTTGTTTATACCAGAAGATATCAGAAGTGTAAATCCACAGGTGATAAATGCTAACTGAACACAAAACCAGCTCTGAAGGAGAGTGCCTAATGCCTATCAGTACGTATTCGTACTTTTACTCACTTGTTTGCTGGTATCTCTAGACTGTTGACTTAAAAACAAAAAATGGTATTCGTACCAATCAGAGAATTATTGTGAATATATTAATGCCAATACAATTGATCATTTGTAATAAATAAAGTAATTAAGAGCATTTAAGACCATTGGCAACAATATTTATGAGAATCACTTTCACCCTTTAAGATCAAACCACTTCAGCAATGTCCATAGTATCAACTTCTCCAGTGCCTGCAAGAGGATCAGTAAATTATTCACTGGCAAGCATAAAATCGCAATACGGTCAAAGAAAGTACTGGGAATGTAACACCCTCACTCAATATTGTAAATTTCTAGTGTTTTGCAGCTTATGAAGCTATGTTGGATACTGTAATAACTTCAGGTTAAACAAATATATTTCAAGGAAGACGCAATACATGAAAGTCACAGATCAAGTAAACAGAGTAAGACGTGTGTACACTTTAACAGTCAAATCATAACTGAGTCCAAGTCTAGCGGCCGCTGGCTGGCTGGCTGCTTAGGTGGCACTGCTACTGCATGGCTGGCAGACAGCGCCGCATGTATAGGACGCACGTAACTGCACGGCGGCACTTTGAAAGATCGGTGAGTCACAACACTTTTCCCCCCTTTGAATTTTTTGCACAGGTCTTGATGGAGGTGGCCTGTAGATTGCTAACGTCCATAGGTGTTGTTTGACTGGCCATAAAGTCTCGAGGAGGAGGCTTCCCGTACGGACGGAAGTGTCCCCGATGATAATGGGTCGAGATGACAGGAGACATGGGGGTCGAATGTGCTGAGGCCCCATGCACCAATCTGCCGATTGCGGCATGTCCGGTTGTTATTAACAGGAGACATGGGTGATGTGTCCATGTCCGTAGGAGAAGGAGGCGAGTAGAGTTGCTCCAATAGATGATGGTCATCGGGTTCCTGCATGGGCACGTCTCCTACTGGTGTCAGTTCTTGTGCTGGCACCGATATGATGGTGAGAGGGCTGCTTTGTGAGTAATGAGAGACTCCAGTATCCCAAGCATCAGGTAGAGCCGAACGCGGTGTAGCGGCATCCGGAACAGGCGTTGGCAGCACACGAGGCCGAAGCTGGTCCAAATGACACACTGCAACACCCGTGTCCGTCTGGATTTCATACAGGCGTCGACCACAGTGTCGTAATATGTGGCCAGGACTCCATTTTGGCCGTCTGCCATATCCCCGTACCCATACAAGGTTGTCGGCGTTGAACCGGCCAAGCGAAGGCACCCACAGCCGTGAGGTGGAAGGCCGCAGAAGATGAAGTAACGTGCGGGGGCTGTTGGCCATGTAAGAGCTCAGCCGGGCTGTGGTCGCCCATTGGGGTGAAACAGTAAGAAGCCAGACATTGGAGAAGCGCATCAGCAGCAGCAGAAGAAGTCAGGAGTTTCCTCATCTGACCCTTAAATGTGCGGACCAGTCGTTCAGCCTCACCGTTTGACTGTGAATGGAACGGAGGGGCCGTGACATGCATGACGCCGTGACGGGCACAAATATCCGCAAAATCGGAAGAGGCAAATTGCGGACTATTATCAGTAACAAGAGTAGAGGGAAGGCCTTCCAAAGAGAAAATGCAAGCTAGAGCATTGGTGGTTGCCGCGGTGGTAGGCGATGTGCAATGGACAATGAAAGGAAAGTTAGAGTAGGCGTCAGTAAAGAGAAGCCAATAAGTACCTAAAAAAGGTCCCGCGAAGTCAGCATGAATACGCTCCCAGGGCTTCTCAGGTGAAGGCCATGGTGACAAAGATGACTTCGGGGTGGCGGTCTGTGACGCACAAGGGCCGTAGGCAGCGACCATGAGTGCGATTTCAGAGTCAATGCCAGGCCAGTACACATGACGGCACACCAGAGATTTTGTGCGAGAGACAGCCCAGTGCCCTTGGTGAAGGAGGCACAAGACCGAAGCACGCAAAGATGCAGGTACCACAACATGCGGTGAAGCATTGTCGGTGGAAAGGAGGATAACACCATCCCTAGCCGTGAGGCGGTAACGCAAAGCATAGTAGTTCCGCAATGGATCAGAAGTCTTAGCGGACGGACGATCTGGCCAACCCTTCTGAATACAGTGTAAAATCCGGGAGAGGGTAGGGTCAGAACCCGTAGCAGCCACCAGGCAACCCGTCCACAACCCGCTGCTCGGCAATATCCAGGTGGAAACACGAAAGTTCGTCCCTATGGAATACCAGATCAGGACCCATGGGAAGGCGAGACAGTGCATCAGCATTCACATGTTGAGCCGTCGGCCGGAAATGAATCTGATAATTGAAACGAGACAAGTAAAGAGCCCAACGCTGGAGGCTGTGTGCAGCCTTGTCGGGAAGTGACGTTGATGGATGAAACAAGGAAACAAGTGGTTTGTGATCCGTAACAAGATGAAATTTGGATCCATAGAGAAAAACACCAAACTTATGAAGAGCATAAATAATGGCCAAAGCTTCTTTTTCAATTTGAGAATACTTTTGTTGGGCATCCGTGAGCCTTTTGGAGGCATAAGCAATGGGTTGTTCAGAACCGTCAGAAAAATGGTGCACAAGGACTGCACCAATCCCATATTGAGAGGCGTCCATTGCAAGAACAAGATGTCGGCCAGGTCGATAAGTAGCCAGGCACGGGGCCTGTCTCGGCATAGTCTTCAATTTCTGGAAAGCCACATCGCATGACGCGGACCCGTGAAAAGGCACGTTTTTATGCAACAGGCGACAATGGCTGAGCCACCAAAGTAGCAGATGGTAAAAACTTGTGATACTATGCTATTTTCCCCAAGAAGGCCTGCAATTCCTTAACAGATGCAGGGCGAGGAAGGGAATCGATCGCAGCGAAAGTTTGCTGAAGTGGACAAATACCATCCCGAGAGAGTTGAAACCCCAAGTATGTGATAGATGCCTGAAAAAATTTTGATTTCCGAAGATTACACTTAAGACCGACAGTCTGTAAGACATGAAAAAGTGTGCGGAGATTTTGAAGGTGTTCGTCAGTGGTGGAGCCAGTGCCAACAATGTCGTCCTGGTAATTTATACACCCAGGGATAGTGAGCAATAATTTCCAAGAATCACTGAAACAGAGCAGGGGCGCTGGAAACCCCGAATGGCAATCGTTGGCCGAAAGGCGTGTTAAGGACCAGAAACTGCCAGGAAGCAGCTTCGAGTGGAAGTTGATGATAAGCTTCTGACAGGTCAAGTTTAGAAAAATACTGGCCTCCAGCAAGTTTAGTGAACAATTCTTCAGGTCGAGGCATAGGGTAAGTGTCGATAAGGCATTGAGCATTTACAGTGGCTTTGAAATCGCCACAGAGACTAATATCACCATTTGGCTTAGCAATGACAATGACAGAAGAGGACCACTCACTGGAAGTGACAGGAAGCAAGACCCCTGAAGCAGTGAGACGATTCAGCTCCCGTTTGACCTGATCACGAAGGGCCACAGGAATGGGCCGAGCCCGAAAAAACTTAGGCCAAGCAGTGGGTTTGAGTGTGATATGAGCTTCAAAGTCGTTTGCACGACCTAACCCCGGAGAAAAAAGGGACGAAAATGTCGTTGACAAGGAATAGCATCAGAGACGATATTGACAGAGTCAAATATGGGAACAGTGCGAATGACAGATTTGTAAGATACCTCAGCATCAAATTGTCCCAAGAGAGAAATCTTCTGTTTATTGTAAGTCCGTAAGTGCCTAATGACAGGTGACAGGATTGGAGAACCCAACTGAAGATACGTCTGAGAATTGATGATAGTGGCAGCAGAACCAGTATCCACCTGCATGCGAACATCTCGACCAAGTATTTGGACAGTGACGAATAACTTCCCTGAAACGGAAGAAGTACAATTGACAGACAACACAGAATCCGAATCAGCATCATGTTCACAAACATCATGTATGTGGTTGGATTTGCAAACGGATGACACATGACCCTTTTTTTTGCATTTGTGACACACGGCCCAACGTTGTGGACAATCTTCTCGTGAATGTTTCGTAAAACACCGTGGACATGAAGGAAGTTGCCGTGGGTTTTGCTGCAGTTTCTTAGAGGTTTGTTTACGGTTAGGCCGAGGCTGCGCTTGGGAGCGTACTGCGGCCACGTCAGCCGATGGGGACACGCCACACGCTTCGTCAACATCGCACAGAGGTTGTATTTCCCCGACGTCGCCCCATGCCTCTATTTGCACTCCAGCGGTGCGAGAAATTTCAAAAGACTGAGCGATGGATAGGATTTCGTCTAGAGTTGGATTTGCCAACTGAAGAGCACGTTGCCTAACTTCTTTGTCGGGCACCGATCGGATAATAGCATCCCGTACCATGGAATCGGCGCAGGATTCTTTGTGAACTTCAGTAACAAATTGACACTTTCTACTGAGGCCGTGAAGTTCAGCAGCCCAAGCACGATAGGATTGATTCAGTTGTTTTTGAGAACGATAAAAGGCAACACGAGAGACTACCACATGCGTTTGCTTTTGAAAATAGACGGACAGAAGTGAGCACATTTCAGCAAAGGACAAAGACGCAGGATCTTTCAAAGGAGCCAATTGCGACAACAACCGATACATTTGGCATGAAATCCATGAAAGGAACAGAGACTTACATGTTTGTTCGTCCGCGACATGAAATGCTGTCAAAGACATTTTTCGTAATCAGACCAGTCTTCCGCGTCTCGTCGTAAGGAGGAAAAGCACGTAGAGACGATAAGAGATGCCCCGGATTTGATGCCACGACGAAATCACAAATCGCACTTGTGAGAAGCGTTTGCTGTTCTATGAGACCTCGCAATAGTTGCTCTAAAGTAGCCATGGAACATGTGGGTCAACGATGGAAAAGAAAAATCACTACCTCATCGCCAATTGTAATAACTTCAAATTGAACAAATACATTTCAAGGAATACACAATACATGAAAGTAACAGATCAAGTAAACAGAGTAAGACGTGTGTACACTTTAACAGTCAAATCATAACTGAGTCCAAGTCTAGCGGCCGCTGGCTGGCTGGCCGCTTAGGTGGCGCTGTTGCTGCATGGCTGGCAGACAGCGCCGCATGTAGAGGACGAGCGTAACTGCGCAGCGGCACTTTGAAAGATCGGCAAGTCACAACAGATACCAGTCTTTTTTTTTAACTGTTTAGTATAGTTGCAAGATATATTAGCCCCTCTTATGATTATTGCAGAAACAACTCTGATCCTTGCTGAGGTTCACAATTAATTTCACATAATCCATATAAGATCATGTATCACATAGATCCAAAATGACAAAGTAATTCTAAGCTTTCAAGCTGGCTTGCTCCACAATTCTCAAAGATATATGCCATATTGAATCAGACAGACATAACTGAGCTGTGATTGTGTACAAGACTTGTGAAATTGGAACAACATTGCCATTGACACCTCTGACAGTGACGAATGCCCTGGTAGAACGAGCCGCCACTGTCTACATGATAACTGCGCATGTTCCACTTAAATATATTTACTTCCACCCCATCACTAGCAATATTTATACTGAAATGCAACTCACATATAAACAACTGACTTGCTCTCTACACTGCCTTCAATTAGGTGTGTTCAACACCAAGCAGACAGAACATACAGCCATATACACCCAAAATATCTGCAATCAGGAAACAATTTTTAGTTGCTAAATGAACTCAGCAGAAGACTTGTCTGCTTATTACAGTGCATGGAAATCTGAACCTGAAAACCTAGCATCAAAAATACAGGATGCTTCAAGAAGATTCATCCAATTCTACCATTTCATTTATATATGAATGAATATAGAAACCCGGAGTGAATTTTAAGTTACTCATCGAAACTATAAGTTCACCTTAGCACCAGTTGTAAGATGCCAGTAAAAGTGCTTTCTGGTAGGGGATCTCTCTGGTGCTGCTAGAATGCTTGCTGGTTCATTGCCCAATGCGTGTCAAGTCAAGATGGCAGTAACACAGCAACTTAAGGCATTTCACACTCCTCATTTCAACAGGTACATTTTAGTTACAATAGAGAGGGACAATTTTTGACATTGCGACACTGCACCTCCTACAACTCAAATCATTCAATAATAGCACCAGAAGTTTCAAGATACTGGCTGTTTACATAAAGAGAAATCCAGAGGTCACCCCTCTGCTTTTGGCAATGTTGACTGGAGTACAGAGTTAAAAATTCTGAAGGTGGCAGGGATAAAATACAGGGAGTAAAAGCTTATCTACAGCTTGAACGGAAACCAGACAGCAGGTTTTATATGTGTTTCTGTTTCATATTATCACATCTTGTATCAATCTAATTTAATCAATCTAATTTATGTACTTTTAAACTATAATTCTATAAGACATATGCTAAATAAATAAGCAGTATTATAAAAGCAAAGGACATGAAGGTTGGTTAGTTAATTTTTGCATGTTCTGTTGGCTGTAAAAGCAGCCTCTCACTATGTTGCGGAATGACTGGATATAACAATTATAGCTACATCTTCTAGTGTAAAATACTGACGGCAACATACCGGCCATTTGCACAATTTCTTGCATTTTTTAATGCATAAAGCAATACTGTGTTCAGTTTCTCTCTCTCTCCCTCCCTCCTCCTTTTACACACTCACACACACACACACACACACATACACACACACACATTGTGAAATAGATATGATTTCACATTGGATTTGAAGTTTATTTTATTATTCATTAAAATGGGCACATGGTCAGAGATTTTTTATGACTAAATATCTCACTCCTTTGCATGCCACAATAGGGCTGTGTGACAGCTAGTGTGAACCATTTCTCTTTTTAATACCATATTTATTAATGTTATGGTTTTTCAAAGTGTGATTGAGTATTGACAACAAACTTCATATGGAATAAATGTTTTGTAAGGTTGTTGTCAGTATTCCAAATGGTTTTAAGAGCTGTCTACAAGAGGTTCTAGAGTGGACATCGCGTATTACCATAATTAGGCACTTCTGTGCAATGAACATGAATTTCGTCAATATCAAGTTAACCAAGAATACGACACCATAAGACATTACTGAATGCATAGGAAAAGTAAGTCAATGTTTTAACACTTTTATTTCCAAAGTCTGATATTATCTGTACTGCAAAAGTTGCAGAGCTTAGACATTTAAGATCTGTAAAATGTGACTTTCAATTCTGGTTTTTTGTATAAACACCTACAAATTTACAATATTTTGTTTCATTTACTGATTTACACTCATACATTATTTCATATGGTGTAGTCAGGCCTTGTGCAGTCCTGAATTACATGTACCAAGTTTAATCTAAATTCAGTGAAGTCCGTTTAATTTTCAAGAAGATATTATTTACATTTCCAAGTGCTGAAGTTACTCCTTTATGCTTGATTCTAATACTTGTGACAACTTCTTGGATACCGTTTTGTTGCGTGCACTACCTGAGGTTCTGAATACACCACCTGCATCCTTGTAGTTATATAGGATGAAAACCAGTAACACACAACATCCCTGACATCATCATATTTGAGCTACTGTATATAATACTGTGAACTGCACAATTAAATGCTTTTGACAAGACACGGGTGGTATCAGATGGCAAGATTTTATCGTTAAAATTTTGTATTATAAGTTTTATAGCATGTTTCGTAGACGAAACCTTTCAAAATCAAAACTGTGACTCACTAAGTAACCTATTTTGAAAGAGGCGTATTATGATTGTTGCAAACATAATTTTATCTAGTACCTTCAAGAAGGTAGTAAGTATTGAGATTGTTAATGTGTGTCTTAACACTTTTCTTGTAAAGCGGCCAGCCAATAGCATATTTTAGTTTGGATATGTTCTCTGTGATGATGGCATGTCGAAAATATGACTCAAGACATAGCGTATATGTAAAGAACAGGATTTCAGTACTCCACTTGAGATAATATAAACTCCAAGAGTGTTTTTAGTTTTGAGGGAGATAATTACATTCTTAATTTCTTGGCAGAGCATGGGGTAATTGTGATTTGCCTATAAGTGCACTGCCTGCTAAAACATGTGAAGCACCTACAAGGGGATGAGGACATGAAATGAGACAGCATGTGCTGAGAAGGTAGGTGATGTTATTTCAGTGATTACAAAATCGAGTCAAATTTGCAAAGAAATAATCAGTTTTACCCCATTTATCAGTATGACAGTGAGACCCTTCACAAAATTTTAAAAGCTTTACCATGCTCAACTCATCATCGGCTAAAATAGAGAGCATGTCCGCTCCTAAATTTGCTTCTACCTGTTTATCGCAATATACAATGCACTTATTTGAAATGTGTTAGGGGACAGTGAAAATGCATAGGTGAGTGAGGGCCACTTCATCATGCCATAGAGACTGGCAGGAGAAATTCCATGGCTGGATACCACTCGAGCGCCTTCAGGATCACATGGAGATCCACAGTAAATACAATATATTTATGGGAAGACGAATCCTAAAGACACAGCTGGCAAAAATTGCTGGAAAACTAAGGGAGTCCACTTCTTTGGCGCTATTAATATGCAGAACTTTAAAAGTGTGATGCATGTTTAGAGAGGCCATTCCCTATTGGAAAACATTTATAACACTGATTAAATATTCACCTGCAAAAATGTTGTCTATTAGTATACTGATTTCCTGTGTAATTCTGTGGGAAAATTAACAACACATGCTGTAAGTTTCAAATAAAGCAGTACTAGAGAAGGGATTTAACAGTGTTATAGCCTACCCCCATTGTATTTAAAACTGCACACTGATAAATCTAAAAGGAACCATGAAGAAATTCGGAATGTGAATTAACAGTTTAGGCAAAAGAAATAAAAACTTAAGGTTTGACAATGATACTGTAAATCTATCAGAGAAAGCAAAGGGCTTTGAAGATTAGTAGTACAGACTGGACAATGTATTGAAAAGAAGTTATAAGACAAACAGCAATGAAAGCAACACAAAGTTAATGGAATATGGCTGTATTAATTCAGGTGGTGCTGACAGAATTAGGAAATAAAGACATTGAAGGTACTAGACTTGTTTTGCTATTTGGACAGTAAAATAAAAAATAATGGCTGAATAAAGTCAGTATAAAACACAAACTGATAATAGCATGAAAAGCCATTCTGAAAAACAGAAATTTGCTAACACAAATGTAAAGTTAAGTGTTAGAAACTCTTTTCTGAAAGGATTTTTCTTGAATGTAGTCTTATATGGAAGTCGGGCATGGACAATAAACAATACAGAAAAGAGGAGAGTAGAAGTTTTTGTAATATGGTGTTACAGAAGAATGTTGCAGATAGGATGCATAGAGTGAGCAACTAATAATGAAACAAACTGGAAAGAAGAGAAGGTCACGGTATAACTTGACTAAAAGAAGGGTTTTGTAGATAGGACATATTCTCACATATCAAGGAATCTCCAGTGTAGTTAGGACATATTCTCACATATCAAGGAATCTCCAGTGTAGTAATGCAAGGAAGTTTTGGCAAAAAGGGGGAGTAAAATTTGTAGAGGGGAAACCAAGGCTACAGTAAGCAGACTTGAACACTTGTATGTTGGATAGATGAAGAGGCTTTCACACAACAGAGAAATGTGGACAGCTGCATCAGACCAGTGTCTTGATTGAATACCACTACCACGGACTAACAATCTCTCTTCCAAGCAACTTGCATGGCCGAATTCTTTTCTCTCACCTCTCACTGGCTATGCAAACTAACAAACAGATACTTATGTGCAGTAGAGGAAAATGTTAGTGGCTGATACTGGCCATCTTCTTACCTTTAGCCAGTCTGTGAGTTGATATGTCTTTATGTTTAAAACTGACAGTAAAACAATACTCTTGCAGAGAAGTGCAGACTGAAAAGCCAGTGTCATATCGTATGATCACTGCTACCTTTACATATTGCATCATAGATGTATTTCAGCCAACAAGTACACTTACAGGCCCCAGTTGTAACCCTCTCTCATGCCAACCAGTTATCTGTCTCATTACAGACTGATAGATAACCAATTTTAACTGATCTTTGCATACTTGATATGTTGTTGTTGTGGTCTTCAGTCCAGAGACTGGTTTGATGCAGCTCTCCATGTTACTCTATGCTGTGCAAGCTTCTTCATCTTCCAGTACCTTTTTGCAGCCTACATCCTTCCGAATCTGCTTAGTGTACTCATCTCTTGGTCTCCCTCTACAATAATTACCCTCCACGCTGCCCTCCAGTACTAAATTGGTGATCCCTTGATGCCTCAGAACACGTCCTACCAACCGATCCCTACTTCTAGTAAAGTTGTGCCACAAACTCCTCTTCTCCCCAATTCTATTCAATACCTCTTCATTAGTTATGTGATCTACCCAACTAATCTTCAGCATTCTTCTGTAGCACCACATTTCAAAAGCTTCTATTCTCTTCTTGTCTAAACCATTTATCGGCCATGTTTCACTTCCACACATGGCTACACTCCATACAAATATTTTCAGAAAAGGCTTCCTGACACTTAAATCTATAATCAATGTTAGCAAATTTCTCTTCTTCAGAAACACTTTCTTTAACACTGCCAGTCTACATTTCATATCCTCTCTATTTCTACCATCATCAGTTATTTTTCTTCCCAAAAAGAAAAACTTATTTACTACCTTAAGTGTTTTATTATTTCCTTATCTAATTCCCTCAGCATGGCCTGATTTAATTTGACTACATTCCATTATCCACGTTTTGCTTTTCTTAATGTTCATCTTATATTCTCCTTTCAAGATACTGCCCATTCCTGCCCTTCCAGGTCTTTTGCTGTCACTGACAGAATTACAATGTCGTCGGCAAACATCAAAGTTTTTATTTCTTCTCCATGGATTTTAATTCATACTCCAAATTTTTCTTTTGTCTCCTTTACTGCTTGCTCAATATACAGATTAAATAACATTTGGGATAGGTTACAATCCTGTCTCACTCCTTTCCTAACCACTGCTTCCCTTTCGTGGCCTTCGACTCTTATAATTGCCATCCGGTTTCTGTACAAGAAAGCCTTTTGCTCCCTGTATTATATCCCTGCCACCTTCAGAAATTGAAAGAGAGTATTCCACTCAACACTGTCAAAAGCTTTCTCTAAGTCTACAAATGCAATAAATGTAGGTTTACCTTTCCTTAATCTATCTTCTAAGATAATTCGTAGAGTCAGTATTGTGTCACGTTTTCCAACATTTCTATGGAATCCAAACTCATTTTCCCGGAGGTTGGCTTCTACCAGTTTTTCCATTCGCGTGTAAAGAATTCCTGTTCGTATTTTGCAGCCGTGACTTATTAAACTGATAGTTCAGTAATTTTCACATCTGCCAACACCTGCTTTCTTTGGGATTGGAATTATTATATTCTTCTTGAAGTCTGAAAGTATTTCACCTGTCTCATACATCTTGCTCACCATATGGTACATTTTTGTCAGGGCTGGCTCTCCCAAGGCTATCAGTAGTTCTAATGGAATGTTGTCTACTACCGGGGCTTTGTTTTGACTTGGGTCTTTCAGTGCTCAGTGAAATTCTTCACGCAGTATCGTATCTCCCATTTCATCTTCATCTACATCCTCATCCATTTCCATAATATTGTCCTCAAGTACATCGCACTTGTATAGACCCTCTATATACTCCTTCCACCTTTCCCCTTTCCCTTCTTTGCTTAGAACTGGTTTTCCATCTAAGCTCTTGATATTCATACAAGTGGTTCTCTTTTCTGTAATTTTCCTATAGGCAGTATCTATCTTACTTCTAGTGATATATGCCTCTACATCCTTACATTCGTCCTCTTGCCATCCCTTCTTAGCCATTTTGCACTTCCTGTCGATCTTATTTTTGAAACGTTTGAATTCATTTTTGCCTGTTTCATTTACTGAATTTTTATATTTTCTCCTTTCATCAATTAAATTCAGTATCTCTTTTGTTACCCAAGGATTTCTACTAGCCCTCATCTTTTTACCTGCTTGATCCTCTGCTGCCTTCATTATTTCATCTCTCAAAGCTACCCTTTCTTCTTCTAATGTATTTCTTTCCCCCATTCTTGTCAATCATTCCCTAATGCTCTCTCTGAAACTCTCTACAACTTCTGGTTCTTTCAGTTTATCCAGGTCCCATCTCCTTAAATTCCCACCTTTTTTTGCAGTTTCTTCAACTTTAATCTTCAGTTCATAACCAATTGATTGTGGTCAGAGTCCACATCTGCTCCTGGAAATGTCTTACAATTTAAAACCTGGTTCCTAAATCTCTGTCTTACCATTCTAAAATCTATCTGAAACCTTCCAGTGTCTCCAGGCCTCTTCCACATTTACAACCTTCTTTCATGATTCTTAAATCAAGTGTTAACTATGATTATGTTATTCTTTGTGCAAAACTCTACCAGGCGGCTTCCCCTTTCATTCCTTACCCCCATTCCATATTCACCTACTACTTTTCCTTCTCTTCCTTTTCCTACTACTTGTGGAGCTAGTTGGCATATAAACCTGTACTACTGTGGTAGCCATGGGCACTACTACTATTTAATTTTGTATTTGTTGTTGTTGTTGTTGTGGTCTTCACTCCTGAGACTAGTTTGATGCAGCTCTGCATGCTACTCTATCCTGTGCAAGCTCCTTCATCTCCCAGTACCTATTGCAGCCTACATCCTTCTGAATCTGCTTAGTGTACTCATCTCTTGGTCTCCCTCTATGATAATTACCCTCCATGCTGCCCTCCAGTACTAAATTGGTGATCCCTTGATGTGTCAGAATATGTCCTTCCAACCGATCCCTTCTTCTAGTCAAGTTGTGCCACAAGCTCCTCTTCTCCCCAATTCTCTTGAATACCTCCTCATTAGTTATGTGATCTACCCATCTAATCTTCAGCATTCTTCTGTAGCACCACATTTCGAAAGCTTCTATTCTCTTCCTGTCCAAACTATTTACCGTCCATGTTTCACTTCCATACATGGCTACACTCCATACAAATACTTTCAGAAATGACTTCCTGACACTTAAATCTATACTCGATGTTAACAAATTTCTCTTCTTCAGATATGCTTTCCTTGCCATTGCCAGTCTACATTTTATATCCTCTCTACTTCGACCATCATCAGTTATTTTGCTCCCCAAATAGCAAAACTCCTTTACTACTTTAAGTGTCTCATTTCCTAATCTAATACCCTCAACATCACCCGACTTAATTCGACTACATTCCATTATCCTCATTTTGTTTTTGTTGATGTTCATCTTATATCCTCCTTTCAAGACACTGTCCATTCCGTTCAACTGCTCTTGCAAGTCCTTTGCTGTCTCTGACAGAATTACAATGTCATCAGCGAACCTCAAAGTTTTTATTTCTTCTCCATGGATTTTAATACCTACTCCGAATTTTTCTTTTGTTTCCTTTACTGCTTGCTCAGTATACAGATTGAATAACATCGGGGAGAGGTGTTGTGACTCGCCGATCTTTCAAAGGAGCCAATTGTGACAACAACCGATACATTTGAGGTGAAATCCATGAAAAGAACAGAGACTTACAGGTTTGTTTGTCCGCGATATGAAATGCCAAGAAGTGCTGTCGAAGATGTTTTTCGTAATCAGACCAGTCTTCCGCCGTCTCGTCATAAGGAGGAAAAGGAGGTAGAGACAACGACAAGAGACCCCCGCATTTGATGCCGTGACGAAATCACGAATCGCATTTGTGAGAAGCGTTTGCTATACTATGAGACCCTGCAATAGTTGCTCTAAAGTAGCCATGGAAGCATGTGGGTCAACGACAGAAAAGAAAAATCACTACCTCGTTGCCAATTATAATAAACTTCAAGTTGAACAAATATATTTCAAGGAAGACACACTACCTGAAAGTCACAGATCAAATAAACAGAGTAAGACGTGTGTACACTTTAACAGTCAAATCATAACTGAGTCCAAGTCTAGCGGCCGCTGGCTGGCTGGCCACTTCGGTGGCGCTACTGCTGCATGGCTGGCAGACAGCGCGGCATGTAGAAGACGCGCGTAACTGCGCGGCGGCACTTTGAAAGATTGGCGAGACACAACAAGAGGCTACAACCCTGTCTCACTCCCTTCCCAACCATTGCTTCCCTTTCATGCCCCTCAACTCTTATAACTGCCATCTGTTTTCTGTGCAAATTGTAAATAGCCTTTCGCTCCATGTATTTTACTCCTGCCACCTTTAGAATTTGAAAGAGAGAATTCCAGTCAACATTGTCAAAAGCTTTCTCTAAGTCTACAAATGCTAGGAACATAGGTTTGCCTTTTCTTAATCTTTCTTCTAAGATAAGTCGAAAGGTCAGTATTGCCTCACGTGTTCCAACATTTCTACGGAATCCAAACTGATCTTCCCCGAGGTCAGCTTCTACCAGTTTTTTCCATTTGTCTGTAAAGAATTCGCATAAGTATTTGGCAGCTGTGACTTATAAAAACTATAGTTCGGTAATTTTCACATCTGTCAACACCTGCTTTCTTTGGGATTGGAATTATTAAATTCTTCTTGAAGTCTGAGGGTATATTGCCTGTCTAGTACATCTTGCCCACCAGATGGTAAAGTTTTGTCAGCACTGGCTCTCCCAAGGCCGTCAGTAGTTCTAATGGAATGTTGTCTACTCCCGGGGCCTTATTTCGACTCAGGTCTTTCAGTGCTCTGTCAAACTCTTCACGCAGTATCGTATCTCCCATTTCATCTTCATCTACATCCTTTTCCATTTCCATAATATTGTCTTCAAGTACATCGCACTTGTATAGACCCTCTATATACTCCTTCCACCTTTCTGCTTTCCCTTCTTTGCTTAGAACTGGGTTTCCATCTGTGCTCTTGATATTCATACCAGTGGCTCTCTTTACTCCAAAGGTCTCTTTAATTTTCCAGTAGGCAGTATCTATCTTACTCCTAGTGAGATAAGCCTCTACATCCTTACATTTGTCCTCTAGCCATCCCTGCTTAGCCATTTTGCCTGCTTCATTTACTGCATTTTAATATTTTCTCCGTTCATAAATTAAATTCAATATTTCTTCTGTTACCCAAGGATTTCTACTAGCCCTCGTCTTTTTACCTACTTGATCCTCTGCTGCCTTCACTACTTCATCCCTCAAAGCTACCCATTCTTCTTCTACTGTATTTCTTTCCCCCATTCCTGTCAACTGTTCCCTTATGCTCTCCATGAAACTCTGTACAACATCTGGTTTAGTCAGTTTATCCACGTCCCATCTCCTTAAATTCCAACCTTTTTAGCAGTTTCTTTCGTTTTAATCTACAGTTCATAACCAATAGATTGTGATCAGAGTCTACATCTGCCCCTGGAAATGTCTTACAATTTAAAACCTGGTTCCTCAATCTCTGTCTTACCATTATATAATCTATCTTATACCTTCTAGAATCTCCAGGATTCTTCCATGTATACAACCTTCTTTTATGTTTCTTGAACCAAGTGTTAGCTATGATTAAGTCTGTGCAAAATTCTACCAGGTGGCTTCCTCTTTCATTTCTTACCCCCCAATCCATATTCACCTACTATGTTTCCTTCTCTCCCTTTTCCTACTCTCGAATTCCAGTCTCCCATGATTATTAAATTTTCGTCTTCCTTCACTACCTGAATAATTTCCTTTATCTCATCATACATTTCATCGATTTCTTCATCATCTGCAGAGCTAATTGGCATATAAACTTGTACTACTGAAGTAGTCATGTGCTTTGTGTCTATCTTGGCCACAATAATGCATTCACTATGCTGTTTGTAGTAGCTTACCCGCACTCCTATGTTTTTACTGATTGTTAAACCTACTCCTGCATTACCCCTATTTGATTCTGTATTTATAACCCTGTATTCACCTGACCAAAAGTCTTGTTCCTCCCGCCACCGAACTTCACTGATTCCCATTATATTTAACTTTAACCTATCCATTTCCCTTTTTAAATTTTCTAACCTACCTGCCCTATTAAGGGTTATGACATTCCACATTCCGATCCGTACAATGCCAGTTTTATTTCTCCTGATAACGTCCTCCTGAGCAGTCCCCACCTGGAGATCCAAATGGGAATTTATTTTACCCAAGAGTATGCCATTTAACCATACAGTAAAGCTACACGCCCTCAGAAAAAATTACGGCTGTAGTTTCCCCTTGCTTTCAGCCATTCACAGTACTAGCACAGCAAGGCCATTTTGGTTAATGTTACAAGGCCAGATCAGTCAATCATCCAGACTGTTGCCCCTGCAACTAATGAAAAGGTTGCTGCCCTTCTTCAGGAACCACACATTTGTCTGGCCTCTCAACAGATACCCCTCCATTGTGGTCACACCTATGGTATGGCTATCTGTATCACTGACGCATGCAAGTCTCCCCACCAATGGTAAGGTCTATGGTTCATGGGTCACAAAACTAGTGTGCATGGCATGATGTCTGCCACATTGCTTACAGGAACCCTCATCCATATAAAGACAGCGTGGCCAGCACTCCCTCTCAGACTGTATTCTATTGCTTATTGTACTTTTCCTATGCTGGTTGTTTACTTGAATGTGGATAAATAAACTTTTGTTTCTAGTAGTTGCACTATTGGTTGTGTCTAGCATTACAACACAACTGGCAATGGCTGTGATGTTCACTTCCACGTGTTCAGTCTATTGGCTGTTTCTCTGATTTGTCTGGCCACGGAGACAGTGCTCAAATCTCTCCTCAAGCACCAGCAAGCTCTTATGGTTGCTATCAATAACTTGTCAGCCACACTGACTATGCAGGCTACCAAGGAATTAGTTTACATGTGCCTTTTCCCCTCTTACAATGATGAAGCCAAAGACTGGGAAGCTTATCAGAAGCAGCTTCGGCAACACTTCCTCACAACTTATGTCACACATACATCCACAAGGCTTTGTTCCTTTCTTGGATTTCTCCTCAGATCTACATGTTGTCCTGCCAGTAGCACCACTTCAGGAACCTGTGTCGCTTTCCTTCAACAAAATGTGTAGGTTGTTGTTAAATTATCACCACATATGCACACGTCATTCAGCACATGTAGAGTTCTATTGATGTTGTAAACAGCCCTACCAGTCCTATTGGGCTTGAGTGGCTGAACACCATGGCCTCAGTTGCAGTTTGTTACTGATGCTCATTGTGATTCCTATGCTGATTCTATGGTCTGTGACACCATCATTTGTATGGCTTCTGACAAGGGGCTGTGCCAATTCACACTACAGTGTGAGAAGCTGTCTTCAGCAGAAGTGTTGAATCTTACCCAGTTTTTCAAGGTATCTCATGCTGATAAGATTGAGGATTGGCGTAACATCATCATGCTGGCTCCCATTTGTGGTAGTCAGGTGACAGTTCTTGGGGGGAGTACATTGTGTCAGCTGTAAAACCACGACATCTGTGCTGCACTGGGCACTGACATGCCAAAAAAACATAAGTTACAGAGCAGTTTATATGAGATATGGCAGCATTTGCTTATGGCTATTAGTTGGTGGTAACAGGGAGTGGATACAAGGGACATATTTTGTACCTCAGTTTTTCACAATAGTATGACTTATGTGGCAATGATTTGGGAGCAAAAGCACCATAACAGTAGACTAGGCTATTTTGTAGTTAAGGTGAGTGGCTGAACACCACTTTGGTACAAGAGGAGGGGGAGGGGGATTTTGACAAGAAAATTCTTCATTTCTGTGCACAATGAGAGGAAGTCCAATCTCATGTGGAGGATTTGGTTAAGCTGTTCCTGTGTGAGTCGGTATTGGTTAATAAGAGGGTGCTCTTTTTGAGTTGCTTTTAGGATGTGCTTACAGTATTTGGAGTATGGGAAGAATTGTAATGGAGATCAGTCTAAAGGCTGCGTCTGGGAAATAGTATTTCCAAAGGTGAGAAAAACACTGTGAGAGGGATTAATTGTCACTGTCTGTGATCGAAGAGACTGAACAGGAGAGATGACAAGTATCAAAGTAGGTATATTCTCGGCAATTCTGATGTGGACAGAGGTGTGGAAGGTAATGTCCAGAAACGTGGTGCAATAAGTCATCAAGGACCAGGCAAAAAAGGAAAGAAGGTGCTGAGACTGAAGCAATGAGGACATAAGAGCTTGGCTCTGGATCAGGATCCCAAAAAACACTATCAACGACTCTCAAGTAGGCAAAGAATTCAGTATTTGTAGTGGATAACAAAGATTCCACAAGTGTTCAGAAATAAGTACGCATCTAAGGGTGACATATAAATGCCGGAAGTCATGTCTCAGATTTGTTTCTTATATCTTCTCTCCAAAAGAGATGATGATATGGGTGAGAGCAAAGTTTTTTTGTCATTATAAAATTTGAGGTCACAGACTTGGAGTTGCCAGGATGCTGGGAAGGTAGCATTTAATGATGGCAAGATGGTGTCATAACAGAGGACAGACGAATTATCTGAATAGGACAGAAATTGGTAGATGTGATGTTCATGTACAGACAAACAAATTATTACAACTTCAGAAAAAATTGGATAATTTATTCAAGCTACACAAACTGATAAAGTCAATAATGCGTTGGTCCACCTCTGGCCATTATGCAAGCAGTTATTTGGGTTGACATTGATCAACAAAGTTATTGGATGTCCTCCTGAGGCATATCGTGTGAAATTCTGTCCAACCAGTGTGTTAGCTCATCAAAATCTCAAGCTGATTGGAGGACCCTACCCATAATGCTCCAAACATTCTCATTTGTGGAGAGATCTGGCAACTTTGTCAGACAAGGTAGGATACGGCAAACGTGAAGACAAGCAGTACACACTCTCGTTGTGTGTGGGCAGCTTGCTAAAACATAATCCAATAAAGTGTAGAATACTGTTGACATACTGTTGTGTTGTAAGGATGTCATGGATGACAACCAAAAGTTTCCTGCTATGGAAAGAAATGGCACCCACACCATCACTTCTTGTTGTCAGGCCTTATGGTGGGAGACAGCCATGTTGGTATCCCACTGCTGTCTGTGGCATCTCCAGACATGTCTTCACTGGTCATTGGGACTCACCACTGAAGACAATTCTATTCAATGAGATTCCATGTCAAACTAAGCCCATTCAGACAATTCCTTTGTGGTGCATTGTTTTTGTCTTTGAGTTTATATATGGCCTCTCACACTTTGCGATCTAAAAATTAATGGAGTTAATATCAGTCCCTCTCTGCACGCTTATAAATGGGATGTTTCATAGTGGTATTTTTCCAGAATGTCTAAAAAGACAGTAGTCATTCCATCACACAAAAAGGGTGATAAATCCTGCACTAATAATTATCATCCAATATCTATAGTACCTATTAAAAAATTAAAAAAAAAAAAATTGAATGTTGTATATAAAAGCAAATTTGCATGAATTTGTCAAAGAACAATATATTGACTAAGTCTAAATATGGTTTTAGGTCCCTGAAGTTCCAGTTATCAAAAGCGAAAGCTGTTGAAAATGTTATTTCTACTGTGCAATCCTCTTTTCAATCCAACTCATCTGCAGAAGCCACACTAGTGGACTTGAGTAAGGCGTTTGATTCGGTAAACCACAGGATATTACTAGAGAAACAATGGTGTTATGGCATTAGGGACCTGGAACTTTCCCTCAGAAAGTCCTATATCAATAACAGGTAACAAATTGTTCGCTACAATGCTCAAAGTCACAGCTCCTGAACATTGCTAGAGGTGTTCCCCAAGGATCAGTGCTTGGACCATTATTGTTTATGTTGTTGTTGTGGTCTTCAGTCCTGAGACTGGTTTGATGCAGCTCTCCATGCTACTCTATCCTGTGCAAGCTTTTTCATCTCCCAGTACCTACTGCAACCTACATCCTTCTGAATCTGCTTAGTGTATTCATCTCTTGGTCTCCCTCTACGATTTTTACCCTCCACGCTGCCCTCCAATACTAAATTGGTGATCCCTTGATGCCTCAGAACATGTCCTACCAACCGATCCCTTCTTCTGGTCAAGTTGTGCCACAAACTTCTCTTCTCCCCAATCCTATTCAATACTACTGTATGATTACATTATTGTTTATAATAGTCATAAATGACCTGCCCAGTAATATGCCGTGCAAATCTATGCATTGCACAAATGACACAACTTTGTCAGGTCTGGGAAGAACATGAATGAACTGAAGAAGCAAAGTAAAGATTCCCTTGGATTATCAAATATGTGGTTTGAAGCCAATGAGCTAGTTATTAACTAGGAAAATATTGTAAACATTCCTTTCAGCTTATCCAATGTTGATGTTTAGTCCATTTCTACAAAGGATTTACCTAGGTAGAAAATTAACTTGGGAGAGTCACACTGACTAAATATCTTGAAAGCTTTCATAAGTTTTCTGTCTATTGAAAAAATTACACACATCTGTTTCTGAAAAATTGCTAATTAACTCTTATTATGCCTTCTTTCATTGTCATCTAAGCTATGGCATTAGTTTATGGGGTAATTCTCCTGAGAGCAGAAAATGTTTTATATGACAGAAGAAAGTATCAGGATCATCTCAGGGATTACCAAAAACAACATTATTAAGTATGCCTTATTTCAAAGAATTACATATAATGACACTCCCACCTCTTTTTATACACAACAGTCATTCATAACATCCCACCAGCTCAAAAGAATGCATTTTTACATTGATGTTTTATCAGCTAACTAGGTTAGGTTTCCCTCCAAAGTTGTGACTGAGAAGGAAACATACTCGACTGTTCTGGTCGAAATTGGTAATAGCTTCTGTGATGCAGAAATTAGGATTGGAAGACAAATTTTTAATAGAGTGGAAAAGAAAGTAGTGGGCAACAAGGAGGTAGAAAAGTATATTTTGCTGTCATACTATGGGGCCATGTCAGATAGGATAGCAAATGTCTTTCACACACATAATATTACAGTGAGGTTCCAAACAAATAATAGTTGTAACCACCACGAAATAAATTCTGTAGTGCAGGTATCCAAAAAAAATTCTGCAATTCATGTAAGATATATTATGTCAGGCAAACTGGAAGGGAGTTTCAAACTAGATTTCACGAACATGGATACACAAATAGTGGAAGTGCATTGGGATATCATTTCAAGGAGAAGCAACATCAGCTTAAAGACACTGAAGACGACATGTCCATTTTGCATTTTGATAATAATGGTATAGTATTGGACATTTTAGAAGAAATTAAAATATATGAGACAGATCCAGAAGTTATAACAAATGAGCAGATTTCAAGCAGTCATAGCTGGTTTTTGATTTTTTTCAATGGTTTATTTGTGGGTAGGAAAAAACAATGACGCCCCATCCGGCTATTCTTTCTTTCAGCTTTCTTTCTGTTGTATGGAATTCTCAGTGACGACACAGTTCTATTAATGAACTATTTTTCATAATTTATATTGAAAATGTAAATATGATGCGTAAAAGTATGTTCATTTTATGAAATCCGCAACATTACATTGTGTTTTACTGTTGATTTTCTTGCACAACTGTTCTGGTAAAAATGAAATAATTATTTTAATTATTTTTTTACTGAAAAATAATTACATTACCTTCAGACATGGTGCCCTCTACTGAAATTATGAACAAATCATACTGAATATGGTTCTATATGATGTTGTTGTAAATGGAATGTCTTGTACTATTACTGTTTCTACAATTGACCTTTTTTCACATTAGTGCTGACTGAGCTTTTATTATTTTATATTACCGTTTTGAATTTACACATCAGCAGAAATGCTCTTTAGAGATACGAGCTTATGTTATGGCTCTGTCAACGGTGCCTTGAAACTATAACTGTAGTCAGCTACTGGCTGGGTCTACTTCTTGTATATGCCACCATATGTTTTGTTTGACATTTGTACAGACATTATTCAACATTCTCGTCAATGCATGTAATGATCTTAGATGGTATGTACTTACGTTCTTCAAAACTGTGTACATTTTATTTCACTTGACATTTATGTAACTGCATTTCTTTTGTAAAGCTGTAATGCATGATATCATTACTTGCACTTTTCTTTATTATTTATTACCAGGACACCTGATGATGGGCTACACCCGAAACACGTCGTGAGTATAATAAAGGATTCAGTATGTATCATCTGGATCTGTATTAATTACGCCACCTACCAGCATTTTTAAATTCACTTTCATAGTTACAGTTATTCGTGTGTCACAAGAAAAGAGACCTGTTCATGGTGAGCACTGCTACTTCTTATGCAGATAACTAAGACATTCAATTCTTGAATCTAGATAATCAGATAATCTGAAAGCCTGCTAATGAGGTTCATTTACAAAAGACTGTATTCAACACACAAATATTCACAATATCTTGGTTTATGTGATACAAGAACCTGTTGAAAATTTTGATATCAGACAACAGAACCACACTCAAAACCCTACACAAAGAAGGAAGACGAGCCTGGAAATAATTTCCCTTCATGGTATTATGGTTATGCAAATGACAATTCCACTGAAATTATTTTTTTAAACTGGCAACAGATGCCATTAATGGAGAAAAATACTAAGAAATTGGGGTAAGAATTCCAGGACCTTTGAAGTGCCCACTGCAAGTTATGTAGTTATCCACTTTATACAGCATCCTTGCTGTTTAATCTGATGAATGATTTCTTCATTTATTGCAGTTTTATAGGGAATGCAATGAGAGATATTTCTAGGTCCAAAACATGCTGAATTGAGCCTGCTGATTAGTTTTTCTTTGTGCTAACTCAATTTTGGCTTGTTACCCAGCTGCACATAAGGAATTTTACATCCACTGTAAAATATCATATGTACAGATCATTAAACTATTATAAAAATATTAGGATACTCTAAGAAGTATATATAGTCATTTGCCCACATTTTATACTTAAATGGAAGGAGTTTACATTTGTACAAAGTGCCTTCCCTCATAACTATATTTTGACCTGGGCTTCTTGTGATCATTACCAGCCTTTAAATCTACTCTTGGATAAAAAGCTCCTGCAGACTCCATCATGTGCTATGGCCTTTAGTGCCATGCGCCCATGCCGTATCTTTTCTACCTTCCTTTCATTGGGCCTTTTGCCATTCTGTTTAGTAGGTTTTCTTTGTCTTCCTACTACCCACTTATCTACATTTCATTTTCATCAAAGATGTCATTTCACATTACACTCTGCAACTGTATGTATTTGTTAGTTTTCTGTTGCACCAATATGGGGTTCTTGATTAAATGCTGATCAACCCTCAGCTTTTTGAATGATTTTCACATTTTAACTTCATGTCTCACCTTCATAAGTAAAAGCTGGTAACACATAGTAAATGCAAAATTAACATTCCAGACACAGGCAGTCCATTTTTAATCTTCTGTTTATTTCTTTTCCTGACCATTCAATTGCTCTCAACCTCTCATCAGCTTGTGTTATGATCTCAATGCTAATTTCAACAATTTTCTTTCATTGTTTCAAAGTAGACATAACTGCCAATATGCTGTAATATGACTTCATTCACAATTAGTTTCCCTAATAGAATCATCTTCTGGTTGAGATTATCAAGTCATACTGCCTTGCTAATGTAAGCCAGTGTCATCATACATCTTACGTCATTCACCACTGAACAAAAATTTTGTAAATGTACCTATGCAAATGACAATCTGGAAACACTAAGGTGATCTTTATGATAAGCATTTAAATCATTACATAATAAAGGATAGAACTCAACACTGCAGTCTAAAATTGAGTTTAAACACTACTCATTACCATTCATATTTACAGAGTATATTACAACATACTCTTATTAAATAATGATCTACATGCTTATTTTAAAGTTTGGCAGCTTCACAGTACACACAACAAAAAAAGTTTTGCATCATCTTGGTTCCAAGAGTTACGGAACCTGTACAGAAAATTAGAATAGAGATCAATGTAAACATCATTTCCACCATTTTTATTGCTCATGGAAAACACACCATACAGCATGACCTTCAGATGTGGTGGTCCAGATTGCTGTACACACCGGCACCTCTAATACCCAATAGAATGTCCTCTTGCATTGATGCATGCCTGTATTCATCGTGGCATATTATCCACAAGGTCATCAAGGCACTGTTGGTCCAGATTGTCCCACTCCTCATAGGCGATTCAGCGATGACCACTCAGAGCGGTTAGTGGGTAACATCATCCATAAACAGCCCTTTTCAATTTATCCCAGGCACATTCGATAGCGTTCATGTCTGGAGATCATGCTGGTCAGTCTAGTCGAGCGCCTTCCACGACCACCGGTGGCATATGTTGGCCCCACATAATGCCACCCCAAAACAGCAGGGAACCTCCACCTTGCTGCACTCGCTGGACAGTGTGTCTAAGGCATTCAGCATGACAGGGCTGCCTCTAAACACGTCTCTGACGATTGTCTGGTTGAAGGCATATGCGACACTCATTGGCGAAGAGAACATGATGCCAATCCTGAGCGGTTCATTCGTCACGTTGTTGGGCCCATCTGTACCGCACTGCACCATGTCGCAGTTGCAAAAACATCGGGAGTGAAGTTGCGCATAATGCAGCCTATTGCACAAAGTTTTAGTCATAACACGACGTCCTCTGGCTGCATGAAAAGCATTATTCAACATGTTGGCGTCACTGTCAGGGTTCCTCCGAGGCATAATTCACAGGTAGTGGTGATCCACTGCAGTAGTAGCCTTTGGGCAGCCTGAGCAAGGCATGTCATTGACAGTTCGTCTCCGAGATGTCTGGACACTTCCCTTGTTGAGAGCTTTTCCTGGCACAAAGTAACAATGCAGATGTAATTGAACCATGGTATTGACCATCTAAACTACGGATAACATGAGCCGTGTACCTCCTTCCTGGTGGAATGACTGGAACTAATCAGATGTCAGACCCCCTCCGTCTAACAGGTGCTGCTCATGCATGGTTGTTTACATCTTTAGGCAGGTTTAGTGACATCTCTGAACAGTCAAAGGGCCTGTGTGATACAATATCCACAGTCAATGTCTATCTTCAGCAGTTCTGGGAACCGGGATGATGTAAAACTTTTTTTGATGTGTGTATTATTAGGGTGCACCAATTATATTGGTACATTTACAAAAGATTTTTACAATGTTCAATGTTTCATGGGTATATGATGACACTGACTTTCCTTAACTAGCATGCCTTCATTACATCGACCAGATGAAAGGATTGCCAAAACTAGTCATAAATAAATTGTCATGCTGCAGCTTACCGGTGACAGTGTCTTCTTTTTTTTAAGTGCCCCCTGCGCAGAATATAACTTTTCATTGTGTTGCCAGTACATTATTTTAGGTTATTGCAATTGATCATCAGACTCACTATCACATATTTTGTATTATATTGTCCCATTTTTTTATTGAAGCTAATTTGCAGTAGAGGTAAAAAGTATGATGTCGTTTACTGTAGCTCTTAGTAAAAAAAATTGTTTGATGAAGTTCAACACATTAATCTTTTCTGTGCAAGTCTCTTAATTCCTGTATAACTCCTGCTTTTGTGCGCAAGTCTTGGTCACCACCAACAATGTTTACCTTTCCATACATACGCATTTTCCTCCATTACCAAATTAACTCTTCCTGGATGCCTAAGGATGCTCCATAACAACCTCTCTCTTCTTTTACTCAAATTATGTCATAATGCTCGTTGCTCATTGACTTTATTCAACAATTCTTTGTTAGTTATCTGTTCTAACAATCTTGGCTTCAACAACATTTTGAAAAGGTTAGATTGCTATTCACTCAAAAGATGACACATTTAGCTGAAGACAAGCACATGACTGTTACACATTTAGCTTTTGCTCAAACCTTCCTTTGTAAAAGAAAACACACACATACACACACACACACACACACACACACACACACACACACAATCACGCAAGCAAGCACACCTCATGCACATATGACCACTATCTCCAGACGCTTTGGTCAGAATGCATCTGTCGGATTGAATGAATGCAGCAGTCTAGAGTGTGGGAAAGGGGGAGGGATAGCAGGTTACAGATAGGGAGTAAAAACAGCGCTGTTTGGCGGAGTGTACAGGGACTAGATACTAGATGTTGGCACGGCAAGGCTGTAAGGCACAGCTTTGGTAGGCAATGAGGGAAGGAGGGTGAACGGGGGAGGGGGGGCAGAACGGAGAGCGGAAAGGTGAGGAGTACCGAAGGGGAAAAGACCAATGGGTGCATTGACAGAGAGCAGTACACAATGAGGGTGAGGGTGCATGAATTGGGAGGAGGTGATAGGACAGAGGGAGTGCAAACTGTTGGATGGAGAGCATGGTGATACTAGGTTACCGTAGGTTGAGGTTGGGACAATTTTGGGAATGGAGATGTATTGTAAGGTTAACTCACATCTGCATAGGTCAGAAAAACTGGTGGTGGTGGTGGTGGCGGTGTGTGTGTGTGTGTGTGGGGGGGGGGGGGGGGGAGGATCTAGGTGGCTCTGGCTGTGAAACAGCCAATGAAATTAACCATGTTATGTTCAGCTGCATGTTGTACCAGACAGTGGTCCACTTTGTTCTTCATCACAGTTTGGCAGTGGCCGTTCATCCTGGTGGACAGCTGGATGGTAATCATACCAATATAAAAACCTGTGCAATGATTGCAGCAGATCTGGTGTGTGTCTTGGCTGCTTTCACAGGTGGACAGGCACCTGATATGGTAGAATAAGCCTTTGACAGGACTGGAATGGGAAGTGCTATGTAGGCGGGTCAGGCAGGTCTTGCACCTGTGTCTTACACAGGGTTATAATCCCTGTGGCAAGGGATTAGGACTGCAGGCGGGAGTGGCCTCGGGATGGATTAGATTGTTGTGGAAGTTGGGTGGGCGATGGAACACCTCATTAGAAATGGTGGGAAGGATCTTGGGAGGATGTTTTTCATTCAGGGCATGATGGTTGATAATCAAAGCCACAATGAAGGAAGTGGTTCAGTTGTTCTAGTCTGAAGTGGTACTGAGTGATGAAGGGGGAGCTAAGTAGTAGATGGTTCTGAGGGGTGGTGGGAGTATTGAGGGTATGTGGGAATACAGCATGGGAAATGTGTTTGTGGACTAGGATGAACCTGAACCCGACCGGGCATTTGGGGTTTCGGAAGGCTAGGAAGATTATCTCTAGATGGCCCATAAACAGGTTGACAGGAGGGAGCCATGCAGGTGACCATGAGTATGCTATGGAAATGTTTGTGTGCCTTCCTATAAAGGAGAATGTGTTAGGATAAAGTTATTAAGGTTGATGGGTTTGTAGATTTTGGGGAGCATGTAGAAGGTGGGTGTGTGGGGTATCATAGGAGTGAGGAGGGA
The DNA here is from genome assembly GCF_023864345.2 of Schistocerca serialis cubense. Lineage (NCBI taxonomy): Eukaryota > Metazoa > Arthropoda > Insecta > Orthoptera > Acrididae > Schistocerca > Schistocerca serialis. The sequence continues at coordinate 483,341,758 of NC_064641.1, read as the reverse complement.
AATGGATTCAGAGGAGAGGTTCTGAGAGGGGCCTAAGGCTTTATGCAGGAATTGGATGTTATGCTGTACTTCTGGGCCGGGACAGCTCTGGCAGACTTATAAGTGGTGGAGACAGACAATTGGGAAGGAAATCCACCAGACAGACAATGTGATTCATAATGGCAGTAGTGGAACCTTTGTCTCCAGGTGGAATGATAAGGTCAGGATCTGTTCTGAAGTTGCATATGGCTGCCCTTTCTTCCAATGAAGGCTTGATGTTCTTAGCAGGGGACCTGGGTGAAGTTGAAGGTAAGGAATTCATGGAAAGTGGCAAGGGGTTGGTTAAGTGGGATGGGGGGATGATCACGGTCGGATGGTGGTATGTAGTGGGAAGGGCAGGGTTCAATGTTGGCTGTGCACTGGAAGATTGGTGGCAAGTAAGTGTTTCCATTGCAGGGATCTGGGGAAGGACAGTAGGCCTTTGACAAGTTGGACATGGTTAAATTTGCATTTAAGGCTGAAGATGAGTCCTTTGGATAGGACTGAAACTTCTATGGGGCTGAGGATTTTGGTGGAAAGGTTATCAACAGTGTTCTGGAATTGTTTAAGCTCTGGATTTGGTGGAGTGTTGATGGGAAGTTGGGGGGGGGGGGGGGGGGGCTGTGGCAAGTTGGAAAGGTCAGATAGGCAGGGTTTGTGTGCTATGAGGGATTAATGAGGAGGACCACTGTGGCAGGATAGTTCTTCTGACTCCAAACACACTACCTCATTACTAATACACTTTACTAATTTTATACTGACACACAACTTCTCTTTTGAAGAGAAGGTATACAAACAAATCTGAGTTAGGCACCAACATGGCACCCTCTGGCCAAACTTTTTATGGACCATCTTAAGGAAACCTTCCTAGTCTACCAAAACCCCAAACCTCAGATCTGGTTCAGGTTCAATAGTGATATCCCCATGATCTAGACTCAGGTCCAAGACACCCTATCCTCACTCCTTCACAACCTTGAAACGTAACAGTCTAATTAAGATTAATTCAAACACGTAAATTTTAGCCATGATCAGTAATTTCTGACATAGAGTTGTATGGAAATATGTACTTGTGAAAAAGTTATGAAGGAAATAAGTATGGAATCTTAATTAGGCCTACACTAATGTATAGAAGTCTGTTAATTGGTAGGAACATTTTACATGATATGAATCTTCTGTAATTAGTAAATATAACAAGTGTATTGTTAACACTTAACACCTAAGCATTTATACACTATATAAATAGTATATAGACTAGAATTTACTCATGTGTTTAATATATAAGAATCTAGGTAATCTTCAAAATGTGACATTTGTTTAGGGAAGAGAATTTTAATTGTTAATTAATGAAATAATAACTTTAAACAATGCCGAGGATTGTTCAGGATTGTTAAGAAAGTATAAATACTAACTGCTACGTTGGCAGAGTCAGTCAGTCTGGTTTTGGGTTTTGAACAGTGAGAATGTAGCTGCTCCTTTTGTATTGTAAGTATTGTTTGCCTTTGTAATAACACTTTTATTTTGTTTTGAAGATATAATAAAAATGAATAAAATTAATACAAGATTAAACTAAACCAACTCTCCAGTAGTTGTGTTACAGTAACCGCAATGTTCTCAGGACCATGACTGCAGCAGACAAAGAGTAACTATAATCAACTCCATTATTACGAGTAGTTAGAGAAATGTTATAACCTCAACATCATCTCTCCCATCCACTTCATCTGGCCTCCTCAACTCAGCTTGCCATTTTCCTGGACGTTTACCTCCCCTACCATACATCTATCCACATTAAACCCACCAACCACCATTTAGACAATTGTCATCCCTTCTATACAAAAAAAATTCCTCCCATACAGCCTGGCTGCCTGTGGACAGAGTATCTGCAATGGCAAGGATGCCCTTGCCCAGTAGGTTGAAGGTGTCACAAATGACTTGACAGACAGGCACTAACCCCCTGATCAAGTCTGCAAACAGATTTTCTGTGCCATATCCCCACATACTCCCAATCGTCCCACCAACCCCACGAACCAGCTACAAAGGAGTGTCCCCTTCATCATCCAACACCATCCTGGATGGGAACAAATCAACCACGTTCTTTGTCAGGGCTTTGATTATCTATCATCATCCCCTGAAATGAGAAACATCCTACCCAGGATCCTTCTCACCACTCCTAATGTGGTGTTCCGTCGCCTACCCAACCTCCACAAGAATTTAGTCCAGCCCTATGTCACGCCCACCCCAAATGCCAATGCCTTACCACAGAGATTAGTTATTTTTTGAGTCATCAGTCTTCTGACTGGTCTGATGTGGCCTGCCACGAGTTTCTCTCCTGTGCCAGCCTCTTTATCTCAGAGTAGCGCTTGCAACCTACATCCTCAATTATTTGCTGGATGTACTCCAATCTCTGTCTTCCTCTACAGTTTTTACCCTCTACATCGCCCTCTATTACTATGGAAGTTATTCCATGATGTCTGAACAGATGTCCTCCTATCCTGTCTCTTCTTCTTTTTCAAGGTTTTCCATATATTCCTTTCCCTGGTGAATCTATCGAGAACCTCGTCATTCCTTATGTTATCAGTCCACCTAACTTCCAACATTCTTCTGTAACACCACATTTAAAATGTTTTGATCCTCTTATTTTCTGATTTTCCCACAGTCCATGTTTCACTACCATACAATGCTGTGCTCCAGACATACATTCTCACAAATTTCTTCCTCAAATTAAGGCCTTTGTTTGATACTAGTAGACTTCTGTTGGCCATGAATGCCATTTTTGCCAGTGCTAGTCTGCTTTTACGCCCTCCTTGCTTCAACCATCAGGGTTATCTTGCTCCAGAATTCCTTAACTTCATCTACTCCTTGATCACCAATATTGACGTTAAGTTTCTCACTGTTCTCATTTCTGCTGCTTCTCATTACTTTTGTCTTTCTTCAATTTAATCTCAATCCATATTCTGTACTCATTAGATTGTTCCTTCCATTCAGCAGAACCCGTAATTCTTCTTCACTTTCACTGAGAATAGCAATGTCGTCAGCAAACCTTATCATTGATACCTTTTCATTTTCAATTTTAATTCTAATCTTGAACCTTTCTTTTATTTGCATCATTGCTTCTTCTATGTATAGACTGAGCCAGCAGGGTTGAAATACTACATCCCTGTCATACACCTTTTTTAATCTGGGCACTTCGATCTCTGTCTCTCACTCTCCTTACTCCCTCTTGGTACTTCTACATATTGTAAATTACCCACCTTTCTCTATAGTTTACCCCTATTTTTCTAAGGATTTCGAACATTTGCACCATTTTACATTGTCAAATACTTTTTTCAGGTCGACAAATCCTATTAATGTGTCTTGATTTTTCTTCAGTCTTGCTTCCATTATCAACTGCTACATCAGAATTTCCCCTCCAATGCCTTTACCTTTCCTAAAGCCAACTGATTGTTATCTAACACATTCTCAATTTTCTTTCCCATTATTCTGTATATTATTCGTGTCAGCAACTTGGATGCATTAGCTGTTAAGCTGATTGTGCAATAATTCTCACACTTGTCAGCTCTTGCAATCTTCGGAATTGTGTGGATGATATATTGGCAGACACATATACTCTGAACACCAATGTGAATATTCATTTTTTTGCCACTTCCCCCACTGATTTTAGAAACTCTGATGGACAGTTATCTATCTCTCTATCATAAGTTTTCCAAAACTGTTTTAAATTCTGATTCTGATATTGAATTTCTATCTTTTCTGTATTAGGTTCTGTTTCTTCTTCAGTCATGTCATCAAACAAGTCTTCCCCCTCATAGGGGCCTACAATGTACTCTTTCCACCTACACGCTCTCTCTTCTTAATGTCATCACCCTCGCTTTTAATTTCACCGAAGGCTATTTTGACTTTTCTTATATGCTGAGCCAGTCATTCTGACACTCATTCCTTTTACAATTTCTTCACATTTTTCCTATAGCCATTTCACCATAGCTATTCTGCAGTCCCTATTTATGTCATTCCTAAGTGGCTTGTATTTCTGTATTCCTGCATGTTCCCTGAACATTTTTATACTTCTTTCTTTCGTCAATCAGCTGAAGTACTTCTTCTGTTACCCATGGTTTCTTCACAGTTACCTTCTTCTTACGTATGTTTTTCTTTTCAACTTTTGTGATTACCCTTTTAAGAGATGCCCATTCCTCTTGAACTGAACTGCCTATTGAGGTATTTCTTATAATAGTGTCTATAGCCTCAGAGAACGCCAAGTGTCTCTTCATTGCTTAGTACTTCTGTATCCCACTTCTTTGCACATGGACTAGTCTCTTAAACTACTAAATTGTGATCCGAGTCCATATCTGCTCCTGGGTATGCCTTTCAGTCCAGTATCTGATTTTGGAATCTCTGCCTGACCATGGTATAATGTCTTCGTACATCCACATTTAAACTGGATGAAGGTGGGACACAGTTGGTATAATTTTTATTAATAATGAAATTCCTCCAGCTGTACTTAATTCATGTATCCTCATCCTTATTGTGTGCTGCTCTCTGCCAATGCACCCATCCATCTTTTCCCCCCTCTGGGTCACTCCATGTCAAGTAATCCAGGCCATGGCACCCATTATTTAGATGTGAACTCAGATTTTGTGTGCTGATTTCGTATCTAATATCATGAACTTCTGCCAATTTTTATTATATTTATATACATTCCATTGGTAGCAATTGCTGATGCAATGTATTACTTCAAAGCAAACTGTAAAAATTTGAAAATTGGCTGCAGTTTTTAAACAAAAAATTGTATGCTGGCATTTTCTTCCCTGAATATCCTTTCAGGCATGTAGTTTCTGAAAACGTCTTGAAATTGTCCAATTAAATTTCTGTAAATTAATTTTATTTATTTCTATTGTTAAATCAGAAAAAAATATTTTGGACAATTGCTCCCCTCTGGAAAACACTGAGAAAATTATAAAATGATCTACTATCAGTTTTGAGAAATGAATGGCGCTGGGGAAAAAAATTACGCACACACAAAAAATATATAAGAATACTTTCTTACCTCTGCCATAACCAAATTAACTCAATGTAAAAATACATAGCATTTTGTTTATAATATTTAAGCATATTGTCAAAAGCCAATACTGTCAACACTGCAGAAAATGTTGGTGCTGCAATCTGCATTCAAGTTGATTCGGAACTACACATGTGATGAGACACTTTGATGCTTAGATAATATTTTTTTGTATGAGAACCACTTTTCTTCCACCAGCTTTGAGGACTCTTTGCTCAGAGGATAGGTATGGCCTGTTGCTGTGGTGATATCAACTTCACACAGAATATGAGAGAAAGAAACATCACAAACATCATTATCAGGCCATAGAAGGATGGGGATGGTCTATGAGGATGCATGAGCCTTACTGTAATATCTCCTTCTTAACAATTCACCTTCTCAACAATTTCCAAATACCAAGAAAGTCATATGCACATGCAACACAGCAGTTAAGCTGCACAGTGCATTCTGGCATTCATGGCAGAAGTGCATCTGAGAAATCATGCATGGTGCTAAAATCTGTATCACAGCTCAGACTTTCTGCTCCAATCTTGGTTGGTGATATTGGTACAATGTGATGCAAAGAGCATGTTCCAGGAATTGTTTTTGCACTTGT